>NC_021366.1:3318322-3677484 GCF_000342415.1 Theileria equi strain WA | reverse complement strand
CCTAAAAACCCTAAAACCCTAAAACCCTAAACCCTAAACCCTAAACCCTAAAACCCTAAAACCCTAAACCCCTAAAACCCTAAAACCCTAAACCCTAAACCCTAAACCCTAAACCCTAAACCCTAAAACCCTAAAACCCTAAAAACCCTAAAACCCTAAACCCTAAAACCCTAAACCTAAAACCCTAAAACCCTAAACCCTAAAACCCTAAACCCTAAAACCCTAAAAACCCTAAAACCCTAAACCTAAAACCCTAAAACCCTAAAACCCTAAAACCCTAAAACCCTAAACCCCCTAAACCCTAAACCCTAAAACCCTAAACCCTAAACCCTAAAACCCTAAACCCTAAAACCCTAAAACCCTAAAACCCTAAAACCCTAAACCCTAAACCTAAAACCCTAAAACCCTAAAACCCTAAAAACCCTAAACCCCTAAACCCTAAAACCCTAAACCCTAAACCCTAAAACCCTAAACCCTAAAACCCTAAAACCCTAAACCCTAAAACCCTAAATCCCTAAACCCTAAAACCCTAAACCCTAAACCCTAAAACCCTAAACCCTAAACCCTAAACCCTAAAACCCTAAACCCTAAAACCCTAAAACCCTAAAACCCTAAAACCCTAAACCCTAAACCCTAAAACCCTAAACCCTAAAACCCTAAAACCCTAAACCCTAAACCCTAAAACCCTAAAACCCTAAAACCCTAAACCCTAAACCCTAAACCCTAAACCCTAAACCCTAAAACCCTAAAACTTAATCCTAAGTCTAATGAAAAATGCATGCAAAAAATCTTATGAAAAAACTTGTCTAAAAAACTGACCCATAAAATGCATGTAAAAAAAATCGCCTCATAAAGATACTCCTAATAAGTCTCCACAAAAAATGCATGCAAGAAATCCAACCTATAAAAAAGTCTCATAAAAAATCGACCCACAAAATACACTACTAAAAAACACCCACAAAAAATCCACTAGAAAAAGGTACCTAGAAAATGACCCTGGAGAAGGACCTACCAATAAGTCTCTAAAAAAGACACCACAAAAACACCCACAAAAAATCCAGTATAGAAAGGTACCTAGAAAATGACCTACTCACTATAATGATACTAAGACTAACCTAAAAATGATACTAGTAAAACTTGTCTAAAAATCTACTACTAAAAGACACCATAATAAGACTAACCTAAAAATGCATGCAAGAAATCCAACCTATAAAAAAGTCTCATAAAAAATCGACCCACAAAATACACTACTAAAAAACACCCACAAAAAATCCACTAGAAAAAGGTACCTAGAAAATGACCCTGGAGAAGGACCTACCAATAAGTCTCTAAAAAAGACACCACAAAAACACCCACAAAAAATCCAGTATAGAAAGGTACCTAGAAAATGACCTACTCACTATAATGATACTAAGACTAACCTAAAAATGATACTAGTAAAACTTGTCTAAAAATCTACTACTAAAAGACACCATAATAAGACTAACCTAAAAATGCATGCAAAAAATCTTATGAAAAAACTTGTCTAAAAAACTGACCCATAAAATGCATGTAAAAAATCGACACTCAAGATGGACCCTAGTAATGACCCATAAAAATCTGACCTGCTGAAAGGTACCTAGAATTGACACTCCATAAGACACCCATAAGATGACCCTCTAAAAGATACTCACCAAAAATCCAGTATAGAAAGGTACCTAGAAAATGCACTACTCACTATAATGATACTAAGACTAACCTAAAAATGATACTAGAATAATACTCTAAAAAAGTCTCTAAAAAAGACACCACAAAAACACCCACAAAAAATCCAGTATAGAAAGGTACCTAGAAAATGACCTACTCACTATAATGATACTAAGACTAACCTAAAAATGATACTAGTAAAACTTGTCTAAAAATCTACTACTAAAAGACACCATCAAAAATCACCCCTGGATATGACCTACCAATAAGTCTCTAAAAGAGTCTCCATAAAAATCTGACCTAGAATTGACACTCCATAAGACACCCATAAGATGACCCACAAAAAATCCACTAGAAAAAGGTACCTAGAAAATGACCCTGGAGAAGGACCTACCAATAAGTCTCTAAAAAAGACACCACAAAAACACCCACAAAAAATCCAGTATAGAAAGGTACCTAGAAAATGACCTACTCACTATAATGATACTAAGACTAACCTAAAAATGATACTAGTAAAACTTGTCTAAAAATCTACTACTAAAAGACACCATAATAAGACTAACCTAAAAATGCATGCAAAAAATCTTATGAAAAAACTTGTCTAAAAAACTGACCCATAAAATGCATGTAAAAAATCGACACTCAAGATGGACCCTAGTAATGACCCATAAAAATCTGACCTGCTGAAAGGTACCTAGAATTGACACTCCATAAGACACCCATAAGATGACCCTCTAAAAGATACTCACCAAAAATCCAGTATAGAAAGGTACCTAGAAAATGCACTACTCACTATAATGATACTAAGACTAACCTAAAAATGATACTAGAATAATACTCTAAAAAAGTCTCTAAAAAAGACACCACAAAAACACCCACAAAAAATCCAGTATAGAAAGGTACCTAGAAAATGACCTACTCACTATAATGATACTAAGACTAACCTAAAAATGATACTAGTAAAACTTGTCTAAAAATCTACTACTAAAAGACACCATCAAAAATCACCCCTGGATATGACCTACCAATAAGTCTCTAAAAGAGTCTCCATAAAAATCTGACCTAGAATTGACACTCCATAAGACACCCATAAGATGACCCACAAAAAATCCACTAGAAAAAGGTACCTAGAAAATGACCCTGGAGAAGGACCTACCAATAAGTCTCTAAAAAAGACACCACAAAAACACCCACAAAAAATCCAGTATAGAAAGGTACCTAGAAAATGACCTACTCACTATAATGATACTAAGACTAACCTAAAAATGATACTAGTAAAACTTGTCTAAAAATCTACTACTAAAAGACACCATAATAAGACTAACCTAAAAATGCATGCAAAAAATCTTATGAAAAAACTTGTCTAAAAAACTGACCCATAAAATGCATGTAAAAAATCGACACTCAAGATGGACCCTAGTAATGACCCATAAAAATCTGACCTGCTGAAAGGTACCTAGAATTGACACTCCATAAGACACCCATAAGATGACCCTCTAAAAATCCACTATAAAAATCTACTACTAAAAGACACTAGAAAAAACACCACAAAAATCTGACCCATAAAAAATCCAGTATAGAAAGGTACCTAGAAAATGACCTACTCACTATAATGATACTACTAAAATGCATGCAAAAAATCTTATGAAAAAACTTGTCTAAAAAACTGACCCATAAAATGCATGTAAAAAATCGACACTAAAAAACACCCATAAGATGACTCATAAAAAATCTACCCTCTGGATGGACCCTAAAATGAACCTCATAAAGTCTCTAAAAAAGTACCTATGAAAGATACTCATCAAGAGACACCTACTAAGAGTCTACAATAACACTACTTACCATGGACCCACTAAAAGGTACCCTCTGGATGGAGACCAAGCGACACTCACTAGATACTACCCACTCTACTCACTACTCACTAAGAGACACACTCCATAAGAGTCCATTAAAGAGTCTACTAGAACACTACTCTGAATAAGTCTCCATGGACCTACTAATACCACTATGTCTGCTAAAAGGTGCATCTAATAATGGTCACTAAAAATTCTGTCTAATATAGATCCTCTGGATGGAGGCCAGGAGGGACCCAGTAACTCCCTCATCTCTCTAGTGACTACTTAGACTACCATACTGAACAGTTCTCATAATAGACCATTCCTCCATCTACCAATGATTACAGAGGCTCCCATAGGTCGCCTATGCTCCTATACTCTTTATACTCGCAAGACTCCTCTATTCACTTCGCTCATATAGTCGCTCAGGCTTACGCCAGTCCTTCGGACTCTATCCTCCCTTCAGTCGGATAGTCATAAACTACCTAGTCTCCGACGTCGGTAGGTCATTACTACCTCTGGTAGTACTGAGAAGAGTACTCTGAATAAGTCTCCATGGACACCTACCAAGTGACCAACTAGCAAGACAGATCGTTACTAAAAGTTAAAAATTATAGTCCCTCACATGAATCAGGGATGAGCTATACTACGTTGCCATCTTGACATTGAGATGCAACCGGACCTCAATAGGCCCTGACAAAGTGAATTTTAAAATGATTAAACTCTTGAAATAAAAGACAAATATTAAAGCTGCATTAAATACAACATACTGGCATTTATTCATCAGCATAAACAATAAACAAAACCTCATTCCCAGTTATCAGATTTGATCTAATGTCCGTAGTAAAGGATTCACGGACACATTTTAATCCACCAGAAAGAGCACTTCCTAACCAAAATCCTAAGGACCTCCAGAATCCATAGTGTTTAGTTGGCCAGTTGTCTCTATCGTATTTTGTAATAGCCTTGACATAACCACCGCCAATGTATGCAACAATGTCCATGGTAAACTGGGCTGTAAGAGCATTCAGAGCTGACAGTTGGCCGTCACCCTTGTTATCACCACTTTGCATTCCAACACCGCTGTTCGCCACACCCTTTAGAGTCTCTTCACAGCATTTCAGAGTAACTGTGATCACACCTGTAGTCCATATGTTGCCATAAATTGCCCTGGAGCTTCTCCAATTGGGGTAGTGGATAGCAAAGATACACAAGGTCATTGCCGTTACATAGGGAACCATAAACAGCCATGTTGCGTGCCACCATGCATACTCACCTTTCCATGGTCTGTCCGGACCAACATCTGCCTGGCACAAAGTGGCAATGACGAGAGAAGGAATGGCACTTGTGAATAGCAAGGCTAAATCTATCAAGTGGCCAGCCTCTGGACTCACGAATTGATACGGTGCTATGGCTGGATAGAAGGCATAAATACAACTCATTCCGCAGAGACACATTAGCATATTAGATATAGCGTTTCCAGCTCTGTTCCGTAAGTCTCCTTTGGGCCCTTGACTAGGCCCACTAGGTGGACTAGTGGTAGCTTCTCCTGAAGCTTGTGTACCCCCTGGATCGAAGTTTCTATACGCAATGGTCCATACAATAGCTGCAATACCGGAAACCAGTGCTGATATCACAATTTGTCCAATCACTATCCAAAAGTATGTGTCAGGCCACTGGAACTTCTCGGCAAAGTAGAGATAGACAGCATGGTATAGACAAGCCATGATACCAGAGAGGGGCATACCAAGACCAAAGTAAGCAACATCTGCAACTCCAATGGTAATGGATATAGACTCATCCAAACCAAATCCTAGGGAAGCAATAACAAGAACCCAGTAGTAAAATGTCAAGCATCCACGTTCACCTCCAACTGAATATGCCACTATCAATAACAAGTTCATCACAAAAAGAAACCAAATGGCAATGACGGATACTATGTAGTCAGCAGTCTTGTTACGATCACTAAACAGGACGTACAACGACATTAGGAAGAGACCAACATCTCCAGCTGTCTCCATGGAATGGTGAATGGAGTTGATGAAAATGCCAATCTGTCCACTAGGAATGCCAAACCTAACCACTGCAAACCTTCCCGCCGTAATGGCAACACGTAGAGTCTGTAGAAGCGAGAATCCTGCCATGAACATGGCAAACCTTCGGATGGTAGACTTCTCCTCGGCTGTTCCACTGCCTCCTCCACCTCCCGTCATTTGCCTTTCCTGAGAAGTTTGGAGAGCATTCACCTGTGTCTATGTATCATCATTGAATCTTAGGACCTCCATACTGCCTTGTCTATGTGCCACCAGACAGCAGATACAGAACCGGATGTGCGATTAATGTACAAATCTATTCACATTATAGTACAATGACTAACGATATCAAGGATATGTCAGTTACATCTCTCAAATCAAGGATGTGAGTACCAGGGAATGGATTCCATCCCCATTGTCTCATCTACTCTTCCCTGGTCACCAGACTCATCTCAAAACATGGACATTTCACCAAGAGTTTTACCACGAAATAATTTGGGTATTGGTTGGCTGAGAGCTGGAGAGCGTAAGGTCCACGTTGGTCTCTCTGGCTGGATGGTTAATGGTTCCACCAAGAGACACCTGGAATGGAAATGGACATTGTCCACTGTCACATCATAAACACCTATTGTCTTCATAGTTCATGATTCTTCAACCATAATCTCAAATGCGTAGGAAATGTTAAGCTTTCACAAACCCACCTGAGTGTTCTGATTGTCTCCACCAATAGTAGACTTGTCATTAGGAGAGTCAGTCTGCTCTTCAAGTACTTGAACAGAGTCTAGTACTCCAGTACCTTTAGTAGGATCAAGAGTAGAGTGGCATTTTCGGCCGGAGAAGGCCTTGTTAATGGCCGTGCATACTGCTTGATCGGGATCTCCAGGAGTTCTTGGCATTCTAGTCCCTGGTCTTGGCAGTGGTAGTGGGACGTACTATCTGTCTTACTACATACAAGTAGGAAACCATGACCTCGGAAACTGCATTAACCTTATATACTCCAGCAGAGGTATCTCAATACGACCAAAGTCTACTGTCCTATTAGTTCAGCAAGTGTAAATGGTGACCCATCATACTACTCATTGGTGTATTCAGTGGAGTCCAGTTCTACGGTAGATACTTGGTCAGTAGGATAAAGAGCTTATGACGATAGTCCTCCTCCGCTCCCACCCATTCATCATGTTCTCCAGTTGCCACAGTCATACTCCATGAGAGTCTAAGTGCAATCAAAGGGAGCGTATCAACATCCTATCTCTCAGCAGGCAACCTCCAGAGACACCAGGAGATACTACTAGACACTCACTAGAATGACCTCACTAATCCTTGGAAACAACACTAAGGGAGACAGTACTGGATGAGTAGATGACCACTAGAGAGGGTACTCCCTCTGGAGACACTACCTCTAAAGGGGGACTCTATGGTTACACAAGCTCCTTACAGTCATGTACTCTCATCACTTCCTCCGGCTAAAGCCTACGGTGGTCTAGGGACCTACACAGTGAGGGATGTGTATGGTAGGACAGTAGTAGTACGGATAGGTAACACATCTGGTTAGTCAGGGTACCAATATATGGTCAAAGGTGTACACAATGGTCTCATGTATACATTAAAGTAGTCAGTCGGGAGTAGGATATGGCAAATAGTAAAATTAATGGACCTTTATTCCCCATGGGGTCTCCAGTACAGTCATTCTCCTACCACTCCAACCAGGGAGTCCTCCAACTCCAGACTGTCCTTTACGTGGATTAGAGTTCACCAAGACTGCCAACTGACGTACCACTCTCTTAAGGAGAACAAGAGGATGGGCAACAAAGCCACTGCCTACGTGGAACTGTCTCATGGTCCCAAGAAGTCTGGCAAATACAACGACTACTACTATGACAATGGTCTTGTGACTCTCAAAGAAGACAAGTATCCAGGTGGTAATGGCGTATACAAGGTCACTCGTCACACCCCAAAAAAGGACTACACCATCAGTGGCATCTACCATAACAAGTGTTACCAGTTTGGATTCGAAAATGAGTTACCCATGGGATGCAACATATCCGTCTACTTCAGTGGTGGTGACTCTGACCACATGAACCCTCTGGTTGTCCAGTTGGAGGCTGGAGGTGTCAACAATTTCTACTACCCCTGCATCTTGGGTCGTGCCTGGGCCAAGACTAGACTCATAAACCCTGAGACTCTACTTGACTCTCTCGATGTTTTCAACTGTTCTATCAACAGACTACACACAGTTGACTTGTCAGTGAGGACTGGAATATCCTGTCGTGGTTGCAGAGATACTAAACGTGTGCTTGCCACTGAGTGTGAAACCGACGGATCATACTACAGGACCACTCATCAGTGTGCCGACAAGTCACCTTTCTGCATAAAGAGGCTCAAAGAAGGTTCAGTCTATCAAACCTCTATCCCAACTGCCAACAAGGTGACCTCAGTTGACACCTTTTTCCTTACCAAGGAACATGGTCCTCCACTAGTGCTATGCATATCCGACAGCTCTGGAAGCAAGTGGTACAGAAGAGTTGCCTCTAACCTTCCCACACTTACTGAAGTGAAGGGTGAAAGCATGCCAAAGAAGCTGGATGAGCATAAGACGATCATGGATCTACTCACTGAAGCCTATGCTCCTTCAGTTGTATTCGACTCCTCCAAGGGACCTACTGGAGACCACTGTTCCTACATAGACTCCTTTAGTGGAGAGACTATTGAGGTTTCAAAGGCTAATGAGGGCAAGTATGTGAAACTTACTCACCTGGTGAGAGGTAAGGACACATTTAGAGTTAGTGGCATAGTACCAAAGGTGGAAGGGTCTACTAAGGATCTTACGACAACTGACGAGGTACTCACTCTCTCCATATTCTACTGGGTCCTTGACCCTGAGTACCAGTCTCCTCTACTCATTGAACTTGAGAAGCCTAACAACACCTATGACTACTATACTCGTGATAAAGAGGGTAACTGGAACAAAGACGGTCAAACTGGACCTAAAAAGGAAAAATTGCACCTTAAGGCTCCTCTTGACGAGCAAAACTGCAAACGTAATGATGCCCATACGTTTAACATAGGCAAGAAGGGGTCTTATAAGTGCAAGTGTCACTACTGTGTTAAGATTCCTACACTAATGATTCATCAACTTTTGGGTAGCTCAGAATACTGGAAATTTTCTGATTACACTTCCATAAACGATTTTATGGACGGACAGAATAAACAGACTGGTATACCATGTTTCAAGGGTGTAACCACAGCATTCGTTTTTTTCGACATCAAGGGCACAGATAAACCACTTCTTATCTGTGTAATGGCTGATTCAACCAACGTAAAGGCAAGTGTAGGAGGAAAGTTCACTTGGTGCAAACGGGAGTCCAAACACGTCGATAAATGGGTAGTAATAGATGGTATGCCGGATAATCCAGAGTCAAATATACAGGATGTGGAAAAGATACTGGAAAACTTTCCAGAGAATACAAAGACACTGCAGAAAGTATGAGAGACTAAAGGGGTTTCTGAATGATACTGTGGACAGTCTCCATGGTTAGTCCTAGTTTGGGACCACGTCCGTTATATGGACTTATTAGTGCCCTGTGGGCATAGAAGTGTACCAAAGATTTCAAACTGTACACTAATATTACGCATTGATTTACACGATAGCTAAGATGAGTAGGCAATGGAGAATTGTCCAGCTGGACCAGTAAAGATACTTGTACTGACAAGAGGGTAGATACTCTCATCAGATTCTACGAAGCCATAGATGAAACTAAAGTGATGATTGGATAGTCTTCCCAACCTCAGTTCCTTTCTTGCAGATGTTTTTTATTTAGTGGAAGGAGCCACCCGGGTCTTTATCAATAACATTCTACTGACTAATCAGAATGTTAGCTATGGGTGATGTGTTACTAGGCTTAATCTTTATCACATATTGTTTCCAGTTTTAAAGTTCATAATTTATCACACATGTTCTAGGCAATCGTAAGAATCTACTTATGGCTTTGCTCTGCACATTTAGGAAGATGTTGGGTGGAATAGGCTAAGCATTCTTCCAGACTCTGGCGTTCCCTCAGATAATTTTAACTCGTTCATGCCTACTTTGAAGTGTCATTGAGTTGAACTATTCTTGTAACATACATGTACATTATTTTGCATACTATTAAGTTTGTTTAAGCGCGATGTTCGGCCCACTTCGCTTTGCATTGATAATATTGGCTTGGATTATCTCTTACAGAATTTCAAATATAATCGACAAAGTTGAATGTGTAGTTGATTCTGAACTCCAAACACCAACAGAATCTGTTGAACCTCTGAAATCAGATTCCTCTGCTACTGGCAGTAATCAAACTGAAAGGATAATCACATTGGCGGAACTGGCAAAACATAACACAGAACATGATTGCTGGATTGGAGTAGAAGGTACAGTATATGATGTCTCTGGCTATGCTGAGAACCACCCTGGAGGCAAAGATGAGATATTAAGCAAAGCTGGGACTAATGTAAAAGACTTCTATGGCCTCCTTCACAGTGGAGATGAATTCGATGAAGAGCTTGGCAAGCTTACAAAAGTTGGTGTTTTGGAAGTGATCGCAAATTAAGTTTCAATCGCACAAATTTGATGTAATTTATTTTATAGCTTAGTTTATATTTAGTTATTTGAAGACTGTAAAGGACGTCCTCTAGTGTGCATGAGAACATGCTAAATTCATTCATAAAGAATGAGGTTGGCCATCTTGAACCTCCAACTCCATCTGATGAGAGAGTGCTACCTACTTACATGTCGGATGATGTTCGCCAACAATGCCACTCTGATGACTATGCCCGTGGCAGGCGTAGAGAGATTATGAAGGCAAAGTATGCCGAGTCACCAACACTTCAAGAGATACAGGATACAAAGGATACAAATAGTAAGAGTTTTAAGCCGTATAGAGCCTATTTCCTCGCTACGGGCTGGCCCATTATGTTCTTCTTTATACTTACATTTACCTTTGCAACTTTGGATAATACCAAATTTGTTATTACTTCCAAAGTGTCAGATTCTGTTATTGATTATGCTAATGAACGCTATGGAGAAACAGTGTCACTGGAGGATGTTAAAGAATACTGTATCAATGCTTGCAAGGATGTAGCATTTTCATGTTTGGAGACATACACCTAGATTGATGCTATCATTGAATTTGCTATATCTAGTGCACAAATATATTTCAGTTGCAAGAGGGAATGGGAATTGATACATTAAAGACAGTTGACATCCCGATTTATGATTTAATCAAGACCCACTTTAGACACTGTACAACATTTCTGAAGTATACAGTACAAATTTCTTGCGTCTATGTACTTCAATTTGGGTCTTCCATAGCGGCTCCCTCATTAGGACCTGCAAGACTGAGGATATTGCAAATAGCGATTCCCTATCAAAGATTATAGAGGATTGCATTACCACACACGCTTAATGCGGTAAATGTTTATTTTAAGGAGTAGCATTTTAAATTCGCTGTTGTGCCACGTTTGTATTAAAATTTAGCTCGTTGAGCCATCTAGTCCATACTTGTTAGGAGTGTCTGTATACTATAGCCAAGTTAAAATCATAATTCCCTCGCTTAATTCCGTCTCTACTAGGATCTACATTATCTCCTTAACTATTCTGTATCTGTTAATATTCTAGGTTAACTTTGCTGAATGTCTATAATCTCCATGCAGATCCGTTATAAATCATTATGTATAATAATTGATAATGAAGGAAACCTTGCTGGACAACTGGTTAAAAACTGCTAACTAGTTCTAACACTGATAAGTAGGTAAATGTAGGAGTGTAAGAATTACAAATTCTACTCATGCAATACTTTGGAGAATGCCTTTAGCGATAGGTCTAATTTTGTCCCCTCTACTAAATTATTAAAACTGTGAGACAGTGTTTTAACAGTCTTCTGCTCTGCATCCAATTGTGAAAATACCTTTTCACAAGACAAAGGAACAAGGGGTGCCAAAAAGTGAGATAAGAAATAAACTGACTCTAACAAAAGTCGGACATGACCTGCCTCTACAACAGATCCTGACAGGTGTCCTTCAAAGTGTTCTCTGCATTTTTTGAAAGCATCAATGGTTGTGAGTATAGCACTTCTGAAGTCAAAATCTGCAACAAACCCGACTACAGCTCTTGAAACTGCGATTGGTTCGAACGGCTTGGGTAGATCTTCCACCAGGGCAGGGACTTTGCCATCATGGTGTTTGTCAGCTAGGCTCAGTACATCATCCAACAGGCCACCTACATTCTCTACAACTTCTTCATTGTACATTTGACACATTTCACCAATGTCAAAACGCATGTCTTCGCCAAGAACGGAGTTTCTGATGATGTAATATCTCAGGGGTTCTACACCATAGTTATCCAGCAAATCAGCGGCGTTAATAACATTTCCAAGGGACTTGCTCATCTTTTGACCGTCCGGACCCAGAATAATTCCATGAGAAAATATTGTTGTTGGCAGGTCGAGATCCATAGCCAGTAACATACACGGAAGAATAACTGAGTGGAACCAAGAAATATCCTTTCCAATAAACTGGATGTCTATAGGCCATACAGACTTCTCATTGAAGTCCTTAAAGCTCTCATAGTCTTTCAGTCCAGCTACCGTTGCGAAGTTGGACAAAGCATCAAACCAAACATATATGACATGTTTATCATCGCCAGGAACTGGAATTCCCCAAGAGAAACTTGTCCTGCTGATTGAAAGATCGTCTATTTTACCACTCTTCAACTTCTTCAGTATATCATCTCTAACATCTACAGGCATGATGAACTTTGGATGCGTCTCAATATGCTCAATTAGTTTCTCTCTATGGTTATCCAGCTTAAAGAAATAACTCGGTTCCTCAACTGGATTATACTTAACCTTAGAACATGGGTCACAGTAGTCTGTCAGTTTAGCTTCTTCCTCTGGGATGAATCTCTCCTCACGTACACTGTACCAACCTTTGAGTGTTCCAAGATAAATGTCACCCCTTTCTGCCACTTTCTTCCAACCCTTCTGAGCAGATGTAATATGCCTCTCTTCCGTAGTCCTTATGAAATCATCATAAGAGATGAGTAGTCTTCCGTACATCTTCTTAAATTCGTTGGAGTTGCGTTCACATAGTTCCTCCACTGTGACTCCCTGGGCGGTGGCAGTACTAGCGACCTTTTCTCCATGTTCGTCGGTTCCTGTGGTCATCAGGACCTTGCGTCCAAAAACCCGTTTATAACGTGCAACTACATCGCAACATATGGATTCGTAGGCATGACCAATATGCGGACAGCCATTCACGTATGGAATAGCCGATGTGATGAAATACGGCTTATCCCTACCTCCACATGAAGAGACGGGGCAGCCACAGTGATCGTGTTTCACGCCAGTGTTATGTTCGCTCATCTTTAAACTATGATGAGAAGAAACTTTTGAGAAGACGAAACGAACTTGCTACTATAGCAGTAATAATAGACCTTCTTCCAATGGTAAGCTGGAAATTACTACCTAGAAGAATTTTTTTGAGAGGGTAAATTTCTGGGAAGTAATGGAAACGTTTCTCTTCTCTGGAATCGGGTTCATTGTCTTGTGGGAGTCTAGACAGATCCAATCTCAGATTATAGATTCTATGCGGCTACCATTTGCTTTTAATCATTGATAAATCAATGAATTATTGGCCATTACCATTTAGTTAGGAAAAACATCTCATAAGACTTGTCTCGGGCTTAATCCGCGACAAATTTCCCTTGTTACCGGCTGATCTCGTGACGAAACTTATCTAGACGACAAAATGCATTATAACATAAATTAATTTAACATCACTAATCCAGGTGTGTGTAGGAGAATGTGCTCCCATCATCGAAGAGCTCTTCATCAATTTTAACATCTTGGTCTCCGGAAGCCTTACTAGCTGCAGCTGCCTCTATCTTTTTGCGATAATCCTTCCTGTTTCGGAACCAGTGGGTTATTTTCTTGATCATATCCCCTGATGTTATTCTCTTCCACAATCTAGAGAATGTGGCACTTAGAGCGATATCAAGTCTGTGTAGAATTTTAAATTGATGCTTGAGTATATTCCATGTCGCCATTATTCCCATGGGTAAGAAGAAGTATGGTCCTATAAGTGCTAGGATCGTGGAAGAGAATACATCCTTCATGGCGATCTTTGCAGCTGATTGAGCGATATGATTAATAGGTTCTATAATGCAATGGTGACTAGGAGGTTTCATAAGATAGAAACAGGTTGCCTTTGGTGGATGTCCCATATCGGCAACATGGTGTGAAATATCCATACATTCCAATACAGTATAGGACGCCATTGTTCCCAATGCAACAACTGAGAAGATCTGCTTCATCTTGCTGTCCTCCCTTTTCTTGCTCCAGCTAGATATAAAATTCCCAAAGTACGGCGCCTGGACTTTCAAAGTAGCAGCCGTATAGGTGAAGCCCATTTTATTTAGTAATAGAGAGGCCAACTTTAATATATTGGCGAAATAGAATGCCTTACCATATTTAATTGATTTTAGTTCCTGCTTCATAGACTTTGGAAGCATGTTATCATACATGTGCATCATAGCATCTCCTTTGAGGATGAACCTATAATTGTTTACGAAGGCAGGATTTGTTATTTCTGAAAGGGAAGAGTTTTTGGAAAGATTTTTCTCATAAGATTTGATGCTACCAGGATTTCTGAGAGTAGATAAAGAGAACGCTAATATAGCCTTCCATATAGCTGCACAGTGTTTAGCACACATACTTTGTTGGAACTCAATCTTCCTCTCCTCAGCAGACATCCTTCCGTACATGTTCGATATTGTTGGCATGCCAAAGTTAGACATTGTACCCATTGGAGTCCTTGAAGTATCGTTTGTTAAAACCTCCGTTAAGTCCTCAATCACATCTATAAATCCTCCCTGAAGATTCCATGATTCTCTGGCACTCAATTGCTTCTGCAATTTGTGCAAAGTATCAATTACGTGCATAATTTTATCGACGTCCAACTTTATTCCAAACCATACCGCATGCTCGACAGGATGCTGAGCTTTATTCAGTAGCATCTTTCCGAAGCTTGTGATTCTCTTGAAGAACTTTTTAATTTTGTTATTTACTGCACCTGGTTGAACTACCCTACCAAAGAATATTGTATCCTCCAAATTTTGTTCAAGATTATCTTTACTATCTCTCACTATTTCATATATAATGTGTCCCTTCCCCTCTAGTGGTTTAATTGACGGGAGTTCTAGGAATTTTGTGTATGCCTTCACTATTTCTAAATTTAGATGCTTATCCCACTTAATGCTTTCACTATTGTGAATATGCTGAAAGTCAGCTGTTTTCAAATCTTCTTTATCCAAATCCTCACCATTTTTCAATTTTTCTGCTATGGAATTAGAATATCCATCATCTGACCAGATACGGATTGTTTCATCAATTGCACCAACAACTCCACCACGTCTGAATACTTCATCTGGATTTCTTTGATCAAAGAAGCTATTTCCCCAAAGATGTGCACTTTGGTTTACTTGTACATTTGCCAGTGAATGAGTAACAAATGTTATTGACGTAAGTGCATCTCTTAGTACACTAGGTTGAAGCAATTGCTTCAAGGTGGCCTTGGTTTTTTCCCTCATGAATTTTTTGACAAACGCTCCCTTCAAAAACCACTTAACAACCTTCTTTAGTTTATTTGGAACAAACAAGTTGGAAGCATCAACCATGCGAGAAAAGGCAGATGCAGTTCTGAGCCTGTGGAGTTCTGCCGAATATGACAAAGAAGGATCCTTTTGGGACAAGAAATGGTATAAAAACACATGACTTAACCCAACACTACTAGAATTGTAAAATTCCCTAAATTTATTCGACAAAGCACCACCTAATAGTACAGAGGGAGGATACCTGTATGCCTCCTGCATTGAAATCATGTTGTTTTCAATCCACCTTTTGATACCAGATGATGCCATATAGATATAAAGTCTTTGCAACGCATTTGAAACCTTATGACTGTTTTTATTCTCTGCATTTTGAATCACCAGATTTCTATAGTACTCCTGAGCATTATAATGAGCTACTATCTCAGGGCTCAAGTTAATCCCAAGGTGTTTCTTTTCGAGCTTAGCATATTGTCCAACCCAACTCTTGCCTCTTTTAGCATAAAACATGCGAGGATCCCACATTAAAGCCATTTCAAAGAATGACCTAAATTTCAGAGGATCCGATAGTATATTGAACCATGATGATGGAATCGTTTTAGATGCCCTCAGATCATCCATAGCTGCGAAAAGATCAAAAGCCTCAATATAACGTTTTCGCAGTTCCTGTGCTTCTGCTTCAGGAATACCATTGTACAATTCAACCGTATTTAATATGCTATGGGAAAATTCACATCGAACAACTATAGTGGAATCTTTCTTATTTGAACATAACTTTGCCTGTATACGCTTACCATTTGTTACCGCACCAACATTAGGCTCAAATGTCGCACCCTTTTGGTTGAGAAGTTCACCCATAGCATCCATAGTAGTTCCTATGGAACGTAACAAAACCTCTATCAAATTACAAAGAAACTGAGCATCCGACGACAAGTTTTGATCGATAATTTTTTTAACATAACTATTTTTTTGAATAGCACCGTTTGAACCCCTCTTATACTTAGAGCCACGTTTGGTGTTGCACATTAAATCAAGCTTGGAAATTCCACCGGAAGCTCCAGAGCGTACCAATTCTGGCCACGAATAAAAACTCCTTACTGCTTCATTTCCAAAGTAAGCATCATAATCAGAATACGCCAACATGAGTGTCGCCAAATGACCTAAAATAAAGGGGTTGTCACCACAAACCCAGAACATATCAGTTCCCATTTGATTGGCAACAGGGGCTCTAGAGATATTCTTTGGTTGTTCTTCGGAAATAATTGAATATCCAAGCGCCTGTGCTAGGTTTGCCAAACGTCCCTTCAAGTCTCGCGTACGTACGTCAGAAATTAACAGGTAAAGTGTCTTCAATACCGTAGAATGATATAAGGGAGCATTGGTCCCCCAGGTCCTTAATCTAACCCTCTTCTCCTTGGGTTTATCATCAGATGTATCTTTGCCGGAAGTTATGGTGATATTAATGTTTTGACCCTTGGCGCCTTTTGCAGGCTCAGCACTATTACCCTTTGACTCTGTAGTTTTAATACCCGGAGATACTGGGACGCCGGATGTTTCGCCAGCGTCATTAGGCGGCAATTGTACAAAAGAGTGATCAGCATATAGTTCTTTATCAAGAGAAAGCACTTCAGAAATGCTGCTCGGGCTATCAAAGTCAGTAACGGTTCTAAAAATAGGATTATTGAGTGCAAACGATCTCTGAGAAAGCAAATTATACGTCAAAGCATAATCTGCTGGTTGCCCTCTCAGTACTTTCTTAAATTCAGGTCTCAAATTTGCAATGAATGGACGCAAAAATGTATCAAATCCGAGTGATTTATCTAGTTCCTTAACGTTATTTACCCTTTTTGCATCATAATCATCGTCTTCTGAATCCCCTTTGACACCTTCCGTTTCTCCAATATTAAGTTTGGCGGCAACCTTATTTTTAAAATCAATTACTTTGTCGGAAAAGGATTTCTTTTCAGCCTTCTCATTTCCTTCTTCACCATCCTCTACCTTTTCTTCTCGTTTTACACCACTATACTTGTCATCAATGGCTCTACTCTTCTCGCTAAATTTGTCATAGTTTCCCTTGAGGTCCTTGGCATAATTGTATGTGCTTACCAATACATCCTTCGCCAAACCCAGGGTATTACCAGTTTTCTCAGCGGTTTTTGCGATGCTTTTAGCTCCACTTTTAATGTCTTCGATGAAATCTGCTGGCTGGATATGTGTGGAGGCAGATACACAGAAATGTGTAGAGCCGACGTTTCCGTTACTGGACTGGCATGAGATAATCCATGCGATAAAAAGACCAATCCAGAACTTTATAATAAAGAAAAAAACATTTCTCCTCCTCGAACTTGGGAATTGTACCATTTCGCGCTACCTTTGGGAATATGTTTGGTCGTAGCTATAATTTGGAATACAAACGTATTCTAGACGAAAAGCCTGTCTTTTGTCCCCTGTATTACATCATAGAACTTCAACAGAGGCTGTTGTCTATTATAAAGGTAAAATTACAAGGTTACCTTGTCTACTGCTGGTAGACAAGAACTGTGTATAGAAAATGCATTAAGGTGCATCGTCGGAACGCGTCTCATTACTGTCGGTAATATCTTATATAATGAAACTACCAGGTGTGTGAGTTTTATTGTTGAGAGAAACTCCGAAACACAGCCTCGGTTCCTCCATCTTTCTCAACTACATTTCTGTGGTCACAGTTCGGGGATTCATATCTACAATATCCCAACTACATTTTCCTTAGCGTTAAAAGTTGTATAATAGTCCCTATGGAACCATACGATTCCTCTTGCGGCGCGTAGCATTGCTCACCTTCATGATTCCTAGGAAGATGAGCGATACTGAAGAGACCATTTCTATTCTCAGAAATCTAATTTTACATTACATGTGTACGTAAATAGAATTTAACTATGTAGACAATGCATTCTCACCACCCATTGATGTTTAAAGCACACTCCCTGATATTGCTACCTTCTACTCCCAGTACAAATGTCTTTAATAATGCAGTTGTCATTCATATATATACCTGTGATTTATTCAATATGACAATCCATAGAAAAGTTATGAAACAGAGGCATAAGCCCTTTAAAAATTCTAAAAGCAAAAAGGCAAAGATTCCTCAGAATCCATCGCAAAAAACTCCTGTTGCTCTTGGAAGAAAAGCTAAAAAAGTTCAAATAATAGCGAAAAACAAGGCGTTACGGGCTTCTATTCGGGAAGAATCTCCTAGAAACGTCTTTGTTATACCTTTTCATGAGAATGCTAATCCCATCGAGTTCATTACCGCAGCTTTAGACTTCTATTCCAATCATTCGCCAAGACAACATAACGCTTCAAAGAATGGTTGGTTTGTGTCGGATCCTATATCATTGGATTCCAGTATTACCCATAGTAGCAGTCTACGCCGCTTGATATTGTACACTTGTCCAAGAAACTTGGCCGATGTTCTTTATGCAGCGTCAGCTGCAGATGTTTTGGTTTGTCTATTCAGAGGAAGCTCCAATACGGAGCCAGCATTCGATGAATATGGCTATAAGTTATTAAGTACGTTGAGGCTGCAGGGGTTACCTACTCCAGTTTGTGTGAATTTAGAGGCAGGTCTTCCAGGAGACCGTCGACCAAGTTCTACACTAGTTCGCCGCTATTTTCATTCAGAATTTGGATTAGACAAGTTTGTTATAGACGTCTGTTTATATTACTTTTTAGGAAATATACATCGGTTTTGGTAGAGAGTGATCTACGTCAGGTCTTATCTTCTATTGCCACAGTTTCTTTGAATCAGCTCTCCTGGAGGAAGGATAGGGGTTATATGTTTTCATCGAATCACTCATATGATGTAAATAAAAGTCAGTTACGCTTGGAAGGATACGTGAAAGGTATAGGATTTAGTGTTCATCATCCTGTCCACATAACGTCTATTGGTGACTTCATAATAAATAAGATTGAGTCACTTTCTGACCCATGTAACACTTCTACACATAATTCGTCCAGAATGGATGTTGAAACAGTTATCGAAGAACAAACAGAAGAAATTGCACGTGAATTGGTAGCAGAGGTAGATTGCACTAATGAGGGTACTAGTCTGGAATCAAATGGAAACGGATATGACATTTCAAATGAGCAATTTGAAAATGTTTTTGATAAGTTGACAATAAACAGAATTCCCTTGAATGGTAACATGGAAATAGATGATTCTGATTCGTCTATAATTGACGGTGCAGATGTGCCAGATCTATATCCAGATGGTGATTCAGAGATTTCTGAAGATTCAGAAGATATGCCACTGAACGAAAACTTGGATGAATGTAACAACGCGAAAAAGAAAATTGAGTTTGAACATAGAGACTTGGAAGATTTAACATTTCCGGACGAAGTAGATACTCCTGTTGATGTACCGGCTCGTGAAAGATTCAGAAAGTATAGAGCATTGAAAAACATTCGTACATGTGTATGGGACCCATATGAATCATTACCTCCAGAGTATTTTCAAATAAACGAGTTTGAGAACTTCAGAGCAACTATGAACGAATCCAAAGCTATCGTCAAGAGAAATTGCGCTAAACTAAATCTTTCTGGATCTTTTATTAGACTGACACTCTCAAATGTATCTTTGGAAGATTACAATAAAATATTAGGAGAAGACGGCACCTCTAAACACCCTATATTGCTT
Organism: Theileria equi strain WA; assembly: GCF_000342415.1. Lineage (NCBI taxonomy): Eukaryota > Apicomplexa > Aconoidasida > Piroplasmida > Theileriidae > Theileria > Theileria equi. Next base: position 3,657,618 of record NC_021366.1, on the reverse strand, counting down.
TCTACCGTTTTACCGTTGGAAAGAAAAGTATCTGTGCTCAATTTCAATGTTAGCAGAACGCCTGAAGGTCCTGACTCTGTTCCATCAAAGACTCCTTTATCGCTTTTCTGTGGGTTTAGAAGATTCCCTGGTAAACCCATCTACAGTAAGACTATAAATGTGGAAAGGGGTAAAAGAGGTCTTTATGAAAGATTTTTCAAGCGTGGTGATAACTGCGTAGCTTCTATCTATGGAATGTCTATTTCATCTCCCACTCCTGTTATTGCGATAAATGAAGCAGTGGATGAAGAAGTGATATTTGGGGGGAATGTGAGTGAAGCTGATCCTTCAAGAATTATTATAAAGCGCATAATCCTAACGGGTTATCCAATGCGTGTTCATCGCAAACGTGCTGTTGTTCGTTACATGTTTTTCAACCCATCAGATATAAAGTTAGTTTTTACATTATATACTAATTTCAAATTCAGGTATTTCAAGCCCGCTCAACTATTTACTAAGCGCGGACTTAGAGGTCGTATATTACAATCCTTGGGAACTCATGGTCACATGAAATGTATTTTTAGTGATTTTATAGTTCAAGACGATATTGTTTGTTTGGCTCTATATAAACGTGTGTATCCCAAATGGGATGCAAGGTCTTGGTCTAACTGGATATAAATACTTGCTACAATGTATACAAATTTTAGAGTAGTTCAATGGTTTTATTATCATTTTTTTGCCCATTTCTATGGGAACTAGTAGAATGCGAATTATCTCCCAGGTAGTTTAAGAGCGTAGGTGCTTCTTCATGTTCTTGTTCTGCATCAATAAATCCCAGTTCAGGCTCAAATCTACCTCCCAAATTGTATGCTCCCTTTTGTGAATTTTTGGAGTTGAGGGGAGAATAAGGTACATATTCGTAAGTTTTAAATCCATAATTATGGAACACGTGCTTTAAGCGTTCATTTTGAGAAATGTAAACAACCGTCATCATGACGAATGCTAATAAGAGTATAAAAGTTAAAACAGCCTTTGACCCTTTAGAAAGCGGAGAGTGAGGAGGACATGGAACAGCAACAAGCTCTGGTATCCAACCTCCAACACACACGTCTCCTGGAACCTTTCTATATGCGTTCGTATAGAAGAAACTAGAACTGGTACATCCTTCACGCATAAGATAGGTTCCATCGATTTTACAAACGTCACTTCCGACACTCCTAGTGAATCCAACTTCACATTCATAGTCTTGCCTTGTACAGCTGCAAACCTGTCTGTCAATACTTTTCTTGAAGTCTTTTCCGTTGAAGCACTCAGAGGATTGTTTTCTGCGTTTGTATGTGACCTTTTTACCCAATAAGCATTCGTTACCCAACTTATCAGTTGGTGTCCATGTTTCGTAATCGCTAGAAGACGAATCAATAGCCCAAATACCTTTACATGGAGGTTGACCAAGTGCCGCAAAATCAAGGTGAAATATAACACCGATACCATTTCTATTTCCGTATAACAAAAATTCTAGGGATGAAGCAGTAGGCTCAATGACTACATTGTTTACACTTAGTTCATGCTTACTCAATGAAAAGTCAAACCAGTTTGCTCCTTCATTCCAGCTGAAAACTACCTCACGAGTTTTACGCTGGTCTTCAGCCATAACTATCAAACCGCCATGATCACCAAACTCATAGATGAAGGCACCCTTGTGTACTTCAGTCCATGTTAAACCACCATCTCTGGACAAGAATGTATTTACTTCTGAGGGCTCAAAGCTAAGTCTATCTCCTACATTTCCAGTCGCCAGAACGAGTCCAACGGCGTTTTCAACCGAGTAGAAGGGAGCAAAATTTCTGAACTGTGTTATACCGTGTAAATGAAGGAAACATTTTCCTTGATCACAATTATAAGCTCTTCCATTGGAATCTAATTTGGGTGGAGTCAGGTAATTCCACTCTGCTCCCTTATTGAATGAGATGACCGTCCTTATATTTTGTTCCACCTTATTATGATGTCCTCCTTTCTTCTTTTTATCAATTTGCGTCATGTTGCCCGAGGGACTTTTAAATTTATCTTTAGGGTTGAGTATACCACCGGAATCATCCCTAAAGTTTGCAATATATACACCTTCAAGAGAATAAACTTTATCAAATTCACATTCTCCAGAGGCAGCCCTAATATTGTTTGGGAGAGAAAGCGTATATTTCAGTCCACTAGCATCGGAGATGTATACATTACCAACTTCAACGTCATTTCCTTCATATGTATGACTAACATGAATAATAACAGCTCCTTCAGATGTATCCAAAATAGTATAGCTTCTTTCCTCAAGTTCAGTAGGTAGAATTGCCTTATTGAAAGTTAAACCGTTATCTGTACTAACAAAGAGATTTACTGTTTGTCTAGCTGTGTCAATCACTTGGGCAACAAAAATATACCCACCAGAAATCAAGAACTTATTTCCACCTTTAACTAGGACATGGGTAGTTTCTCCGAAATCATCGGTATATCTAAATGATATGGAATCATTCCATCCATCTTGCTTTGGTTGATCACCACTTTCCATGTGATACCTACTAAAGTAGATGCGGTCTTCGCTCTTATGTTGTACATCTCCCCAACTAAACTGTGCAACATATCTGCTAACTCTACTAAATGTACGACCCAAATCCTTCGTTATAAATAGAGAATGTGTGCAATCCTCGCCTGAATTAGTTGATAAACAGTTACCCTCCCATGTGCTCAATAAAGCCCATGAAGCTTTTGTTGGATGAAATGTCCACATATTGACTGGACCAGTAAACCCAAGGGGTCTAAAGTTCTTACCAGCATCTGAAGAAATGAAATGAAGGTTTCCATCACCGAGAACAACCAGGACATTTTTATCAGTTTCACAAACCATCAAAGAGTCTACATGAAACGACTCGGATCTTGTAGTTCCAGACAGCAGATTTGTAACCTCATTCCATTGTTTCCCCGAGTTTGTGGAACGATATAATCTACCTGACGAAGTTTTTAGCAAAACGGTCGTATGATCTGGACCACACCATACCAAATCATCTACTAAGCTATCAAAGCTTATTTCTGTTACTGAAACCTTCTTTACTGGTTTAGTGTGTTCATTTGCGGGCTCGGGTTCCGTGGTTACTGTCTTTGGCTGTACTTGTTCCTTCTCAGTCACACCTGGTTCATCTTCACAGTTAACATAAAGTAAACACAAGCTTGCAAATAAATACAAGATCGTGTTTATACGAAGCATGTTCATTTTGTTCGTTCAACTGTCTAAATGAGTGATCCTGTGGTTTAGGTTTGCGGTCCAGGTGATATTATACACCAATACACCAAACAGTACAATATATAAATCTATTCACAACACATAGAGTTCTGTGCATTAAATTCCCCTCTAAAATACTTACACAGTACTTCCCATGGTGATGTCGCAGTGTCTACTGAAATACAGACATAACCGACCTAAAAACCATTCCCACAATAAAGAGCGATGAAAATAATTTATAAATTTCACAGATTTATCCTAATATTTTTAGGATGTCATTATTGGGTACACTCTTGTTCCTCCATGGGCTACACGCCTAGCACACAAATCACCTTTAGATTCAACACATTGATCATAAAATAGGTTCACTTTAGTAAAAAGTTGGTAATTTTATGGTTGAGCCATCGGGGTTTGAGACTGTTAATTAATTGCTCTGTGTCTAATTATAGATGTTTTACAAAACGCTCACTTTGGGCCATTCAGACTACTTTTATAACTTACTAGACATATGACCCAATACTCACCTAATATATTCATTTATAAATAATGACTATAGTCTCGACTATTCTATAGATTGGAGATGTTTCCACTAATTCTCCGAGCAGGCCCTATGAAATAGAGGATATCTGTTTTCTATTGAATATACTATCCGTAGAATGCCCAGAGTAAATAAGTAAGCTGTCTATCAGTCAGCCTCGATACCCTTTGACCCATTCTAACAGTGGCTGGCGCGAGTTGGAATTCGTATCGTTCTAGACTGCGAATCACGTATTCATAATCAAATATATAGACGTTTAAGGATCTCCAATTGTAAGTGTGTGGGAAAATAGTCGCGTTCTTGGACTCTCTTCCAGGAAAACTATAGGCATTAGATTATAGTACCATTCTAGTTTGTATAACTAGCGCTAGTGGATATTTAAGACTTTTACTTTCTATGTCCGTACCAATTTATGGAGTGGGAATATATTTCCATAGTCAAGTATAGCTTATAAAAAATCTCGATTATCAAATAATCAAAACGTTGATTGCGTTTAATACAAATCTACTATATTATAAATTATTTCATGGTGCCAAATTAGATGTGTTTTTTAGAATTACAAAGATTTCCACCTAATGTGTGGTGATGTCGTTATTGTGAGCTCGTTTGCTCCTTGCCCGTACGATGTGTAAATTATAAACTACATAAATATGATTTATAAATAATGCGTTAATATATTTTGTAAGACAGATGGAATTATCGCAATGTACTATCAACTTTTTCTTTGCACAGTTGCAATTTTTGGAAGTATATCCACATCGCACTCAGATCCTCTAAACCAAAGGGCAAAAGAAGAACAAGCTCTACCAAGAGATACCTCTATATCAGCATCAGACGATTATGATCACTTGGAACTGCTGGTTTGACTTTGTATCAGGATTGATATACATAATATGTACAGAAACTAACAGAATTCCGCCAAAGACACAGAAAAACTATAAATGGAGCTCTCTGTGCTGCAGCTTTCATCAGAAATGGTAATAAATTCACCGATTGTACCGTAACAGAAGCTCCGGATGGATCTGTCGGTATGTGTGTATAATTTTTACAATCTAATATCATTTTAGGAAGGGAATGGTGTTATGTAGAAGTTCAATTAATAGGAACAGGGGCTAGGGACTGGGATTTTTGCGCTGGAGTCGTTGATTATGACGTACTGAGAGATAAGGCAGAGTATGTTTATCTTTAAACGTTTGTAACATTTAGATCCTTGTCCCGATTAAGAGCTATGGAGTTGGAATATGCTGTAAGGAGTTTGGCGACTGAGGAAAAGTATGAATGTGTACAATATAAATGTGCAAATGTATGTAGGCGCTTAGACGGAACGGTGTCAAAATTCGATGAAGTCTGTGGAAACGAAGGATCAAATCTGAGTCCAGAAATCTCTCGTATAGAGATAGCTATAAGAGGTATAGAAAGAGCTGTAGATCAGCTAAAGGTTAACAGTGCTTCGTTGGGAACACTGGCAAACCATTTACACACTTTGGAAGATGAAGTTGCTGCCTCCAGAAAGAGCGCTATAAACAATAGGAAGAACTGTTCAATAATTCGCGGCTATGATGAATATGATAAAGAACCAGATGGTTTAAGGGCAAGTTATTATGATAATCCTTATTTCCGTGGATATCCTCAAGGTTTTATGGATCACCCTAATATAAATATTATTTGGGAAGACTTTGTTCCTATTTCTGGAATACCACATGAATCCTTTTCAGTTCGTATAGAGGGATATTTGAGGATACCTACAACTGATGTCTACACATTTTATTTGAAAAGTGACTGTAATATACGATTTTTTATGGACGATGAAGTCATAATGTCTCAAGGGTTGGATCCAAACTCTGATGGAGCTTTGGGGCCTATTGTTACACTTCCTCTTGATGGAAGGAAAACCACGAATGTATTTTTAAAATCTAACCCTGTTCACTTAACTGGTGGTAAAAGATACCCTATAATTTTGGAGTATTCACATCAGAAAGTTTTGAAGTATTTTAACTCTGATATCGCAAAGATTATCTTAAGTTGGTCATCCGTAAATAGAGATGAAGAGGTTATTCCACCAGAATGCTTTTTTAAAGGATCTGGCCAAAGCAATTCCGTTACAGTTAGTGGTCTAAAAGGGGAATATTATACACTAGCTATATTGGAGAATGGTGCCCAGGCATTTCATGGTACACCTTACTTTTTAATAGCAGATGTGCCAACCAAACTAGTTGGTACTCGTATGATCAGAATGCCAACAAAACCACCAGAACCTACAATTTCATGTTTTATCTCAAACGATGCATTCTTTTATGTAGCGATCCCAACCAATAGTCCATATATCCCTACTACAGAGGATGGAACTCCCTTTGAAAAAACTAGTGATCTAATATCTGTGTATGGAGTTGGAAATTATTGTACTACTGCAACAACACAAAATGAATTCACACTCTATCTAAAACGTTACAACAAGGGAAATGTAACCATTAACATTCCTTATATCACCTCAGCTATAGTGTTTATAACTCCTTCCATTGTTAACGGTATTTGCAGAGGAGACATTTCTGTGCTGCGTTTCAAACCTACTGACAAATGTGTAGCATCTTCATACAATAGTGATTCTAATACATGTGAGAATGGATTTGGAAATGGAACTGAAGATGAGGATGCCAATGGGTGGATAACTAAAAACGGGAACACAACCGGAGAATTTATAACTAGGTGGTTTGAAGAAATGATCGAACTAAGGTACTTCCATTTCAAACCAAAAGGTGCCTTGAAAGCTACAACGGTTACATTCACTTTTCCCGATGGTTCCAGTGAAGACTTTGATTTAAGTGACCAACTACGCTACGAATTCGGTACATACAGGATGGTAGATCAGTTGCGTATTGAAATTAAAAATGTAGAAGAGATTGAAGAAGCTGAAAGTACCACGGGTGGGATCTTTACATTGTTTGGTATAGAGTGTAAGGATTTGTATTCTAATACCACAGATCAGCCATCTTCTATTGACATTTCCTTCTGTGCAGATGGAACGTGTAATAATGGATCTAATGTCTCGATTGTTGATTCAGGAGCAACTCAGAGCGTACATCATGGTTTATATTACGGATGGGATAAAAGAGCAAAATCAGATCAGTGCTCGTATAATACTGATGTTACGGCAGAAAAGGTGCTGCAAAATATGAATGGACTCTTGTTATATGATAATAAATGGTCCGTTGATGCTCCTTCCCATGGAAAATATAGAATTAAAATTACAGTTGCAAACCTGTGTAATGATAGTCCTAACACAACCCTCACGATAAATGGGTACAGCGTTCTATCGGTATGTAGTTTTATAATTTTTGTTACAATTTGTTTCAGGGAGAAAGACTAGATCGTGGCCAAACGCTAACGGTAGGTCTCTATATACCATGAAATCATCAATATCATTCCATCTCTACAATTCATACACGATTATATCTTGTTTAGTATTACGGAATCATATCTCTGGAGACCGTTGGAAAGTTGGAGTTGGGTACATCCACGGAGGGACTTTCACTCCTAAATTTCACTTTAAATTTTGCACCTAGCGAAATTTAATGGAAGATTTAAAGGAAAAATCCTCCGATGGAAGTCTACACGGAGTTAAATTTCGTTACTACATCCCAAAGGATGAAAACTTAAGAAAACTCTATAAAAACTCCCTGGAGGACTATTCCGAAATAGAAACTACGGTGGATGCTCAAATTGACGAATGTATACAAAATTATGAGTCAGAGGTAACTTTAAAAGTATCTAATCTGTTGTTTACAGGACGCTTTATCGCTGGTAAGGCCTTCTCGCCAGAATTGGGACATTAAACGTGAATTGAATCGCAAAAGACAGATTTTATCTGCAAAAACTGACCTAGCAATTTTGAAGTTGCTCCACGAAAATAAGAATAAAGACCAAGTTCTCATACAACATATGGCACAAGCGGAACCAGAGGATTCCGATGACATGGAACTTGAATAATATCCAAATTTAATTTGTCACGTATATCGCACTTGGTAGCTACCGTTGTCGTTCGCTGTCTCCGGATCCTTAGTCTTTGTTCCCATAATACACACTACATCATTTTGAGCCGTTGTAACTATATTATTTTAATATCAATCACATATATTGCTGCGACATTTGGGATACTTTTCAATATCTTTTGGAAAGTTACAGGCGGGATGGAATACACACCTCGTCCCCAATTGCGCATTATTCCCGCAGCGGAGGGAAGCACAAATCGCGACGCATTTTCTTTCCCCCGTCCACTAAATATTCGTGGAGATTTGGAATATGTGACTACTACAGCAACTAGGGGGACGGCATCTGTCGCAAATTCCAGACTTATTGGATCAGAGGAACCTTTGCTGTTCGTTGTTCATCCGTTATCAATGATCCGTCCATTGCGCAAACATGTGTACAAGAAAATAAGTGAAGTGATAGAGATGTTGATCGCAAATTTGCAGTTGAAGGGGCTATCTAGGGATATGGTACTGTCTAGGCTAAATAGAACAGCTTGGTTCCTCAAGTTATTCGACTGTGAGGGGATTGGAATGTTGATTAATATATTTAAGACATATCTATATTCCTCCGACACTCTCGCAGTACCCTTGTCATTTAAAGACATTTATGAAGTATATAAGAGTGATATGGCACGAACATATTCCAATGAAGGTTTTAGACTGGGAACGAATGCTGAAATAGATAACAAAAAGGCATTTATTGTAGGAAGTATCGATTTCACTGAGGAAACAATCATGTCAACGTACAGAGTTCCTTCTGATTCTTTAAATATTGAACATCAAACGGCTTCTGGCTGGAGATCAAATCACTTTAGGAATTTTCATCAGATTCCCGTACTAACAGAAAGTGCTGATAATCTCCAGTCTTCTTCAGCTTCTAATCGCCAGTTCTTTGTAAGTTATGGGAATTTAACACTTTTTAAGTCGTTCTTACCGAAACTAAAGCTCCTTCTCAAGAGAAAACAACATCACATTAATGATTTGCAAAAGGGATTAAAGGCAAAAGAGAAACTGGTCGCAGAAAAGCAGAGACTTCTAGTGAAGAAGGCTCATAAACTCGTATACAAGAACATAAAGTTTAAAATTACAAGTTTTGAGAATGTTTTGGTGAAAATGGAAAATATGTTTGATGTAGAATATTCAGACTCTAAATATGCAAAATCACTCGCAGATTTACACAAAAATATGAATCTAATAAACCATTTTATTGCAAAAATATAATAAATTTGTAAGTATTTGTTACCTGCGCTATACATCCTCCACTTTCCAGACCACATGTAAGGTTGCACATGTATGACTGATCTCAGTATACATTTGTGTTATGTGATGGATTTTCTTTAAATGACCTGATTTGTATTATAGATGTGGCGTTTGTGCAGCGCCCTGGGATATGTTACCGGTGTACGTCACCTCCCTCAAGCTACTCTTCCTTGTAGCAATATTCAGTAAAACAAGTGGGTTTTACATAACATCTCCGGCTAACTATGCCAGTCTTCCAAAACAGAGGCCGTTATTCGCCTCTAAAAATCAGTTAAAGGGTGCTCGAAAGTTTTCCAGGAATCGCCCGAAGAAGAAACGTCCTTCTGCAGTTTATCCTTCGCCAACTTTGTACTATGGTAATGTTCAGGATTATTTTGGAGCTCCCCCTGAATATTTAGCTGTTCCTGTCGACTCCACTTTGAATCTTTTGAGAAATGGACCATTACACGAGCTTCTCTCGATTTTGCACAAGGGAACAACTGGTCAAGAACTCTCAAAGATACTTTCTACCGGGTCTTTCCGTTTGGATCTCTCTAAAGAACTGGGACAGCTAAAGACTATCGCGAAGACAATGTCTTGCGACGTTACTTCTGACCTCGTTATCTATCTGGAACGTATAATTAACTCTCCGGAACAACATGAACACTTTATAGATCGTTTTTATACTCTAAATCGCTTGCATACGTTTTGGGAATTGAGAGAGACAAATAGATACAATAGGATGCTCAAGCGAATATTTCTAAGGTTGCGTAGCATCGCATTTAAAATGAAAAATGTAGGAATCCCGCTGAAAGATTTTACTACTCCTGAACTATGGCATAAGTATGGAGTGTTCAAGACTCTTCCAAACAATACCATGGTAGATAATTATCTTTCTAAACACAGAGTGGCGCTAAAGTGCAATATAAAGGGACTGTATTTCAGAAATCGTGAAACCAATAAAATATCTTCAAAATTTGATGACCCTGATTTCATATCAACAATATGCTCTGGAGAAGGTACTTCCGAAGTTGTCTGTGATGAGGAAGATATAGAACCAGAGAATCACTTATCTCCGGAATATATAGAACGGATTACAATGGATTTAAAGGATTTAAAACTTTTATCTGATGACTGTACGAAATTAAACATGTCGCGTGTAGATGAATTACAGAGGGATTTAGACACTTTAGACTCTCAAAAGGCATATGCTATTAGGGATTACTATCTTTCTTGGAAGTATTCTGATTATTCCGTAGTATCATCTCCATATATACTGGAGTCGTTTGTCGATCATAGATATAGAACAAAGACACTAGAGCGAGATTTGCTTGTAAAATATAAGGGTTGGTTACGACACGGTGCTCCAAGACACAAACCAAAACCTATGAATTTGAAATATCGTCATTTGGCTATCTGGCATGGTTTATCTAAAAACAAGAGACGGTTCCTAGCTAGGGAATATGTTCGCACTTTAACCACTAAATAAACACTATATAAAAGGTTAAATATTTAGGAGGTGATATCCCACAGGTTATGTAACTGTTGTTCTTTTCTGTTATCGTGCCATTCTATTGCAAGACAACGCCAAATATCGGCAGATGCATAATTCGCCCGCCTAATTGTTCCGTTTTGTTGTGTGGCCTGTTGTTTGCAACGCATAGGTTGCCTCCATATGTGTTGTAACGATTTGTTAACCAGTGTGTGAGGTACTAAAAATTCCTCTATTTTCGGGTCAATAACAATTGAAGTTTTCACAATATTTAGTATAGGAACTAAAATTGCGAATGTTTTAGATGGAGAAGCTCCAGAACCTCTAGGTACAAAAACCGCTTCTTCTGTTGTCTTACGTGTTGCACGTGTTTTTTCGAGTCTTGACAAATTTCTGCATATTTTGCGTAGGTTTGGTATAAGTGTTCCATCTCCTTCATCCAACTCCTCTTGGCTCGTACACTCTGTATCGTCCTCAGCATCATATGGAATGCTTTCACAAATCACTTCTATAAACCAATAGTCTATCTGATCGTATTCTGCATTCTCAATGTTCTGTACAGGTTCAGGCTCCATCTCCTTTGTTTTATCCATACCCTCGGACGTGCTAACATCTGTACCATTGGGATTCGGGGTTTGTTCCACATTCTCATTATTTTCAGGAATCTCTGTGTTATTTTCACCAGTAGATTCACTAGGGTCATTACTAGCATTTTCATCAATATTTTCGTTTGTTTTATCATCCACATTAGTATCCATCTTTGAGTCATCCACTGCAACTTGCGATGGTGAAATCGTCTGGGTAACCTTGAAAATCTTCATGAATTTAATTTTAACTTCAAGTGTTTCCGCTGGAGCCAAGTCTATAAACGATTTCATGCGATCTGTAAGGTATAGAATATCTTGAGTGTTTTCAAATTTAGTGTAGTTTGATAGAAAGTCTTTGAGCTTGTTATGAGCTTCTAGTGCTCCAGCTGGGAAGTACACCAATGTCTTACCATAGTTTGCATCAGAAATAAAGTTAAAAATCTTATGCTCGGACACTACACCATCAAAATTTATGGTGTTCATTGGAAGAAGGTACTTGATGGGTATAGACAAGTCACCGGAGAATACTTCGAAATATCTAAACAATAGTCCCACTTTTTCAGCAGCCCTATACAAAAGTTTTCCCAATATTATGGTATCCCTATTCAAAGTCATATTGTGTATAACGTCATCGTTAGGCTTAGCACTGCATAAACAAGCTGAGCCATCTTCTTTCCCTTTGTAAGAAGCTAAAGATCCATATACCAGTTCAATTTCTTTCTTCCATTCAATGCGGTGTATATTCCAGTATTCATGGTTTAGGAATACCTTCATTGTGTGATCAAAGAGAAGGAGAATCTCCAGGAGAAGCATTAACGCGGATTTACACTTGTGTGTATCTCCACAAAGCAATTTAGTTATCTTTTTAATCGTAGAGTTAACAAAGGAATTAATCTTCAAACCACTTGAATAACCCTCAGACAAGTTCGACTCAAAAGATTGAAAATGAGAAAGTGTGATTTTGGAAAAGAAGTTTTTATAATATCTGTAAACACCTCTAGTTAGGCTTAACAACAATTCTCCGTGAGGTGATGGTGCCTTGTATATATACTGTTCATACTTTACCCTTGAAAACTCACTCTCAACATACTGAAGTTTTACCTGAAGATTCCTTTCATTTGTAGTAAATTGTGACATGCGTGGAATAAATCGTTTTAGTTGCTTGATGTCGTCAATAACACACCAAGTTAGTCTGGGTGGGATCGTGCGCAAATAATGGAAATATTCGGAAACGCTGTTAAAGCTTGTAGGTTGTCGATCAAATACCTCTCTCGACCTTCTCAAACGAGGTTTTAGCATTTTTGTCCTTCTTTTAGTCACCCTCTTTCTTTTTATAACAGTTTGAACTAAATTGCCCTGTACCTTTTCCTCAGATGTCTTTACACCTTCGGTGGCATCTGCAGCAACCTCTGTAGCAATTGATGGTAGGTCTACAGCCGGCTGGACTTCTGTTTCTTCCTGAGTCTCTGTTTTCACCTTTTTCACTCTACCACGCTTTGGACGAGCTTCTGTAGGGAAAAGACGATCCTGACTAAACTTAAGAGCAAATTCATTTAGATCAAAACTAAATTGTTCAGATCCAAAAGATGGTAATCTTAAAGTTTTTGCTCTTTGAGCGCAACGAGTTTGATTGAACTTGGTATTTGGGAGTGTCTGTACGAAAATTCTTGGACCAAAATCAGAACCGAGATAGTAATAACTATTGTAGAATCTATCCCATCCAAGGAATGTACCCTTTTGCAAATATCTTTCCTCTAATTCTGCTATCTCACGCCCAATACCTCTTTGACGTTTCACAGGTTTTTTTAAGTCTGACCCAGAATTTTCGGTGGAAGCAAAAGTCTCATTTTTGGAAATTTGGCTTCTAAGTTGGAAGAAATCCTCATTCCTTGAATCAATAAAGGCTCTTCCAGTTGGTCCATAGGCTAAAATTTCACCAAGCCAAACTAACAAAGATAGCCTCTCACGTACATCCAGCTCATAGTACGATAAAGAGCGGAGCTTATTAAAGATCGTTTTTACAGATTCCTCCGATACTCTACCCTGAAAGATCCTCTTCATTCTCTCCGAATCCGGATACCACTCTAAAGAAAAATCATAGTAAGGACAATAACGGTTAATTCCCCAACCTCTCCTTGTGCTTCTCTCGGTTTTTTCTTCTTCCTCGTCATCACCTTCATCTCCGTCTTCTACATCATCGGCTTCGTCCTCGTCATCACTATTATTTAATACTGAACTATTAATATTCTCATCATCGTTCCTTAAAGAATCTTCAAGCCCATTTTCTCTTGTTTCATCATCAGTTTTTGTGAATTTAAGTTCACTAGCACTCGGATCACCCCAGACAGACGAATTTAGCTTGTAACAAAAGTTGTATTTACAACTATAAAGGGCGTAAAATAGGTATGAACGAAGCAAAAACGGCCAAGTATAGTCTGTAAGCATATCTGGATTTAAAATCCAGTCAGCTTGATAGGGAGATTCTGATTCACGATAGCCAAAACCAAGTACAGGTACATATTCGTCTTGAAATTGAACTTTGTCAGCAAAAAACGCGTTCAACCCCTCCTTAGCCAAGCGATTATTTAATGACTCAAGACAATTCTGCTCTACATGCTTTAATATTTTATTTTCCCTTCTCCAAACATTTACTGTTTTCTTAAATGTTGGAAGAACCTCAAATACATTTTCTGGATAAATAGTTTTGAACGAGAATGAGTCGTCATTAGGATATAATATTTCCAAAGGGCAATTTCCAGGTCTGACAGAAACAGAGACTGTAAATGTATCCATTGTTTGGAAATGACTTATCGTGCTAAACCTATAATTTGCAGAAACAGAAACAACTCTCAAAAGTTTTTTGAACCTTTTGTTCCATCGTAGAGAATTTATATACGGTAACACAAACTCCGGATCATTGGTAAATTTTTTAAATCTACCACGATACATACAACCTCCATGATTATTTATAAAATCTTTGACTAGTTCTGCGTCTGTTATGGCAATTTGTAGGTCCCTTTCCTGTAGTTCTTTCTTTTTGTCAGTCAGCTCATCGCTATTACGTAGCTCTTGTATGAATGCCTCAAATCCACTCTTATGAACTACATTACCAAGCGACTTTAGTAATAAAACCAAAAACTTATCTACAACACCATTCTCCAAATCTTCAATATACTCCAGATCATTTTCATCTACCAGATCATCGTTGAGATGATACAACCACTGGAGACCATCTTCGTAATTCTGATCCGACTTGTTAACCGGTTTATCATTTAAAATCAATTCATACCTCGGATTAGAGCATATACAAAGTGGCCTTGTGAATTCAAATGATGAAGGTTCCGGGGGTGCATACGGATCTAAACTGCTAGTGTATATCAGAGATGATTCCAGAAGCTCCAAGCTAAGTTTAGGAAGCAATGGGAGAGAATCATATGGACTTGCAGAAAATTGCCTAGAAAGATCGCAAAGTTCAATGATATCATCTGTACTATAAAACTTCAGGGATCTCAATGGGAGATCCCTAGGATAGTATCTAGTGCTTGTTAGAGGAACATCAACGTCATTAGCCAAAACAAGGGTTGTTGTAGTTGAACCATCATCGGAAGGTTCACTGGAAGTATTATAACCCGAGCAATCAAAGTCCAGTGGTAATAAAAATCCATCACACTTTGCTTCAATTTCAACGGCTCTGCGGTATTCTTCTGTTTTTTGTACGTCGGTTTGTGGCTGTTGTTTGCGTGGTTGTGGAGCTGGTATTGTAGATTCAGCCAATAATTTACCACAACGAATAATTCTTCCGGATACTTTGCTTTTTATTTCTGTGCGTGAATGCTGAGAATTATATTCATCAATATCAAATTGGGCTTGCTTCCTTGATTTAGGCTGCCTTGGAGTCCTACTTCCAACTTTTGGTGCAGGTTTCTGTTTGATTTCTGGCAGAGGTTCAACTTTAAAATGCGATTCAAATTCCTTTGCTAATGAGTTTTTTGTACGGTAATCCATAGTCATTAATTTTTTATCAAAATAGTGAAATGGCAATTGATCCTTAAGGCGCTGGAGTAGTTCATTCATGAACAATCCTCCCTTTTCTGTACGAAAGAATGCATCATACCAACGACATTCCGTGAATATTATATCCAAGTTACGATCAAGATCAGCAAGTTCTGATCCCTCAACATGAACAGATGCTCCCCATGTATTTTTTTCAAATTCTGTACCATTGACATCTTTATCAGTTGTAACCTTGTCATCTGAAGTTGTAGGTTTAGCAGTTGCCAATTTGTCTGAACCAGAGAAAATCAAAGAAACAGCATCTTTGAAGGATGCATCCTCCTCAGTCTGCATTGTCTTCACTAATCTAGATGTTATATCAAACAAAATGCGGGAAGATGTAAAGGCGTTAAGGTATCTACCAGATGCCCTATCCAATCTGTAGTATACGTCATTCTCAGAAATCGCCCATAGATATGGAATATCAGTTTCCTTACCTCCGACATCCATAAACCAGTCCACAATGTTAATACGGATGGGAAACAATCTTTGCTTTCTGGGAACCTTTAGAAATTCATCACTTTGCTCTAGGTATGTCTTACGTTTAGCCTGATACTGTTCCATTATAGGATGTGATGTTTCAATCAAATCAAATATAGTGTGGACAACTCCTACATGGCGAACTTTTGCGAACATTATCAAATCAGATCCGAAACGACCAATGTAGTCCAATGGTGTAAAACGTTCGCCACGAGAATTGTATATTACAAAATCATAGACATATCTGCACACCAAACCATCCTCTTGGAACCAAGTATACTGTGTAGGTATTACAGATTCGGGATAAAAATCTTCACCAAACTTTTGTACTACATTTGTGTTAGCTACTGCATCTCCGATAGAATTGCTCGAAATCATAGTTGATCCTCTAGTTTGTGTTTCATCGTCACAAGTACTCGTTTCTAAGCCATCCATGGAACAGTACATGAATCTTCCTCTTGCAGCAAGAGACTCGGAACACTCTAAGAGCTTTGATTTTAGATATCTCATTTCTTCGCTGCCACAGGCATCTGCCAATTCTTCCGTAGGTATATCTGATTCACGCTTTACGGTCCTAAGGTAGACATTGGAATCGTTGTAGGATGTGGGCTCATGAGAAATAGTTTGGACTTCATTTTCAAGGACATCTATATCTCCGCCAGGAGAACTCATTTTATAAAGTACAAACCAGATTTATATGAACACACCGAATTTAAAAATCTATGAAATTAACATTGATAATAGATTTGGTGGAAATGTTAAAATTGTGGCTTTGTAAACAAATACTCACACAATCAACAGTAGATGACCACCTCTAGTGAAAACAATGAGATTATCATAGAAGGTTGTATTTCATCTTCTATATATCACTAGAGAGCCGTTACCGGGTAAGTTTAGTACTTTTGCACCGCCACGTTAAAAATAGCACAACAAATCAGACATCACAAACTGAATTAGCCACATTTATACACATATGTATTCTACCAATTATTTTGATTCAACCTTTGAATTGCGCCTTCAACAATTTCAAGGGCTTCTCTAGGTGTGACTACGTAATTCTCTTCCTTTCCTGTAAGGTGTTTGCGAGAATCTTGTTACATACCTTGATAGTTTATCCAGTCATCTGAATGTTTGTAAGCTATACCACTCCTTTCATGAAAAGAAATCTGATGTCCGTATCCGTTGAAAGCTCTTGATGCGTTGACAAATATACTCCACATTCGGCTAGTCAGAGAGTCCGCATCATCATCACACTCAATACCCGCGTTACAAATGTGGTCTAGTTGGCTTATTGTGCTTTTTTCGTCTTCTTCTGATCTCGTGACTGCACTTTTTGTCGACTTATCTAGTGAGAAAGAATGCTTATCTCTGCTCATTATCTTCTCAAAGATGGGTTTATTTTGTAGCAGTTCCCCACTGTAAAGAGCATCTTCATGTAATGATCTTTCCAGTTGTCTTCTTTCACTCTGGTAAATATTTTCAGCCAGTGCGATTGAACGTGACAGGGTCATATCCTTGCCCAGTTTGTTATCCTCTAGAAGCCCTGAAATATTTGACAGCGGCACAATGATTTTTTCTCCCCTGTGTAAGAATATTTCCGACATCATAATGTATATATCACCACACATTAACTATAAACAAACTCTTTATCGTGGATCTCATCGTCTTTTTTTCTTAGAGTTGATACTTGTTCAAAACTCAAATCTGATGGCCATCCGTATCTGATTGGAATTGCAATGGGCTCTTTAACTGAACCCAGAGAACTGCTTTGGCGCTCAGCCGACGGTCCTGTAAAATTGAAGTTACGATGAGATATATAGTTAAAATTAACTTGTAAAATAAAGAGACTTAGGCGTATCTGCCACTAATTGAGGCTTAGAAACGATAAGATCGTTTATGTGTATGACTTTTGTATGACGTGGCGATTCGTTGATATTTATGAATTCAGATTCTTCTGTAGCTTTGGTTTTACAACCTATGCATCGGAATAGACATCTGTTCGCGTTCACCATGTCAACCTTTTAAATGATTTGAGTTTTGAAGATGTATGTGCACATGGCACTTTAGAATCATTAATGTACGTTTTTCCATAAACTCAGGTCCACAACATCTCACTTTTTCCATCTTTCTCAATATACATTTCATAGAGCGGACTTAGATCCCTTAGCTTTTTCACCGCCTTTTGGACCACATCAATTACATGATCCACCTCAGATTCCAGAGTAAACCTCCCCAAGCCAAATCTTATAGATGTATGTGCAAGCTCCTCACTTACATCCAAACTTCTTAAAACATAACTTGGCTCCAAACTAGACGATGTGCACGCTGATCCTACATATATTTATATAATTTTGTGTATGCAATACCTGAGCTCACTGCGATGTTTGAAAGTGACATTAGCAACGATTCACCTTCTATAAACTCAAAAGAGACATTTAAATTGCAAAAGTAACGTTCATGTGGTAATATAGATCCGTTTATAGTAACATGTTGAATGCTTTTAAACCCCTCCACAAGTTTGTTGAATAACTTCTTGGCATGATTATTATCACGCTCCATTTCAACTTTCGCTATTTTTGCAGCGGTACCAATACCTACTACAAGAGCTGTTGGAAGAGTGCCGGATCTTAATCCACGTTCTTGACCACCTCCATCGAGAATTGGTTGTAATCGAACCCTGGGTTTAGTTCTAACATACAATCCACCAACCCCCTTTGGACCATAAATTTTGTGTCCAGATAACGACAACAAATCAACATTCAGAGATTTCAGATCAATTGGAAGTTTTCCAAAACTTTGAGCAGCATCAGTATGAAATAAAACTTTGTGTTCTTTACAAATGTTACCTATAGTTCCAATGTCCTGTATGACTCCTATTTCGTTATTAACATGGATTATACTGCAAAGGAACGTTTCAGGCCTAATATTTTTCTCTATATCTTCCGGAGAAATTATTCCAAACTTGTTAGGTTTCAAATAAGTTACCTCGTATCCTTCATTCTCCAACTGCCTACAGCATTGCAGTACACATTTATGCTCAATTTGCGATGTAATTATGTGGTTACGTTTAGGTTTCCCCGGAGATTCCTTTAATCGCCCATAAAAGGATTTAGAACCCTTAATAGCCAAATTGTTGCTTTCAGTAGCACCGGATGTGAATATTATATTCTTAGGTTCGCAGTTCAGTAAATCAGCTATGCTTACTCTTGCATTATTCACTGCCTCTTCAGCTTCCCATCCAAATGAGTGTGTTCTAGAATGTGGATTGCCAAAGGCATGTGTTAGATACGGCATCATGCTGTCCAGTACTCTTGGGTCTATACATGTTGTGGCTTGATTATCCAAATATATGCGATGAAATTCTGATTTGCCACATTGCGTACTAAAACGGCCTTCAAGTTCGATAGACAATGTCGATACATGGCGTCGGAATGTTTTTAAAAAACCCACCGACCAGTGACTAAGCGACATTGTTATCAAATATATAACCTTAGTATGGATAGTAACTTTGCATCATTTTATACTGCACAAAAATCATCTTTTGACGAGATGATAGTAACTCCGGCTAGCTGGCCTACTTAATTAACTTTGGACGGGCCTCTCATTCTAGCTGCACTTGGGGTATAAATTTTCGCTGTAAGAATATTATAGCATATAATTTGCTTCAAATGGGTAGATTATTTAGTGTATTTTCTACTTTCACCTTTGGGTTTCCGTCTTCCTGGTAGTCTGAATACGATGGTAGAATTTTAAGAGAGCAAAATTTGACAGTTTCCAGCTTAAATGATTCCTGATCTATTTATACTTATTTGTTCAATTTATACCTATATCTAGCTATAAGTTAATCGTTGGTGACGCTTATTACGTTTCGGAAGATCTGTTCAAACCTAAACATAACCAGAAAATAGAATGACCCCAAGATCGGTGACATATACGCAAATAAACAGTCCCGCATCGATGTATAATTCATGTAACTATGTTCGCAGGTTTCTATGCGGACTTGAAGGCGTGTCTAGTG
This sequence comes from Theileria equi strain WA, assembly GCF_000342415.1. Classification (NCBI taxonomy): domain Eukaryota; phylum Apicomplexa; class Aconoidasida; order Piroplasmida; family Theileriidae; genus Theileria; species Theileria equi. The sequence continues at coordinate 3,637,942 of NC_021366.1, read as the reverse complement.
TGTATGGATAGTCAATCAGTGACATTAAGGCCTATTACTTTTGTTAAAATTGTGAAAATTCAAATAGGAATATTAAGACTTGAAGAATCTGCAAATAGATGTAAAGAATGTTAGAGGAGGGGAAACATACCAATCCTTTTTAGAGGAGTTGTCATCATAATCATCGTCACTTTCGTCAGAAGTGATACCTCCCCTGAAGGGTTTTGGTTTTGAGTTCTTGTTCAACGCGAAAATGAGAACGATCAATAAAAGCGGTGATATCGCTAGTAGAAACTTCAAAAGCGTCAGAAACCAACCCAAAACACTAGGCAACATCTTAGCTCACTTTAATTTATACGAAAAATATTATTGAAAATAAAATAGAGCTGTAAGAATGAAATATAAATTAACAAAAACTAAATTTCTAGTGAGAGCAGAGAAGTAGTGCGTACGCCAAGTATAGTAATAGCTAACTTTTCGACTTGACAAATAAGTCTTCCCAAATGTTGGCATATTTAGGTTTGCGTTTGGCGAGGCTTATGTTAATATAATTGAGAGTGGATGAAGGATTATTGTGCATTGTCCAAAAAGAACCGTCACAATCTATCTTTCCATTAAGTTCCTTCTGTAAGATGATTTCTCCTTGTCTTAAAATCGTAATCTTAGATGGCAATATGTTTACCCCAAAATCATCCTTGGTTAATGAAGGGTCAACTGAGAACCATATATCTATACTTTTTAGGTTTTGGGTCCACTTTAATGTTAGCCCATCAAATTTGCAAATTTTAAGTGGTTCTGTCAGAAGACCCTTTTTGCGATAAATAGATTTCACTAAAGATTGCACCTCTTCAATCTGTATCCCTTTCTGTTCTTTTTTGGCAATCTCTTCCATATCATCCCAGCTGAGCTCTTCATTACTGACGGGCAAATTAGCTATATTGAAAATTTTACTTAGTCTCTCATCCAATTCTTTGTTTTCTTCGTTCATAAGTTCCTTGATTTTGGCTTTTGGATCAATGTCATCCGTTTCTTGCGTTAAATGGCGATTAGCTTCACTTTTTTCAAGATCCTCAAATTGTTTTTTCATTTCATGACCATAAACACCATCCTTCAAATCCTTAAAATAGTCATTTAGTTGCTGGATTTCTTCTTCGGTGAATAATGCCTCACTCTCCGATTCCTGGTTGAAGACTGAGTAAATACGTTTACTTCCACGACGAATAAAATTATTTTTGTGAGAGTCAGATCGCAAACATAGCATTACGCGAACGTCAGAGCCATAAAAACTAAACCCATGTACTCCACTAACCAAAACTAGTGTCCAAACTAATAGTAAATACATTTTTCCTTTTGATTTATCTATAAATTCCATATTTACGCTGTGCCAAAAAGGTTTTTAAGCACTTTCTCCTTATCTGAGACCTTAGAATCTCCATGAACCTTTAGTTTATGCTCTAGTTCACTTAAACTCAATCTGCCGGTAGGCAAAAAACAAAAATTTGTCGGTTTTTTCAGTGGATATACAACGCTGACATCAGGATCACCGTAATAACTTCTAAAGTAAGCTGAGTTTCCATAGAATACAAATGGTTCGTAGGAAACGGGGCTTGCCTCTCCTAAGGATATACGAAGCTACAGAGTGAGTGTCATTATAGAGTGATATTCTTACCCTGTCGTCGATTATTTTCGGGCTAAACTTTTTTAATAAGTTTGCCCAGAATGGTAGGTACGTTCTATGTCCAGTTTCCCAGTATATTGCATTTTGTTGCAACCCATGAGATAGCGATTCAGAATTTCCTGAACCAGGGCCATCAGAATCATGATCATGACTCATCTTCTTAAAAACATACTACCGAAGACTTGAACAGAAAGTTCTTTGTGCCGTTTCTCTCCTACTTGTTTCGGGTTTGATCTATGGGGAAGGCAAGTCAAAAATGTCAATCCTTAGACAGACAACTGATTATTGTTGAGTGTTCATAGACTCTGAAATACTTTATATATTTATGTTATTGCTTTAGCGATAGTCGCTGGCTCGATGAAATATACACACTCACAGCTGGACAGTTACACATTATGCTCATTTTCAGAAAGCATGATGTCTTACAGAAGATAAGCATAATATAGGATGTATAGTGATGTGTTTGTTCAGTTTGTATCTGCTAATTGGGATCTTGTTGGAAAATGGGAATTATACGAAACACTATCTGCATTTTTCATATTGGTAAATCTCCACCTTGAGTATTTTTCATTTCTAGAGGAATGCTTAGTAGTAGATCAAAACACATTTCTAACCTTCTTTGGGAATTCTGAGAATGCCAACCACGTAGAGTCTTCGGGTTCTGACTCTGATAAACTTCAAAATATTTCGATTCTTCTGGCTAAGGATAACGTAGCGTTAACTGTAAAACAGAAAAGGGTTATTTCTGAACTTATTTGTCAAGAAAAAAGAGATAGTATCAATCTACCACCCTTGCAGATTTTTGTATGTAGAAATGACAACAAGTATAGCATCATAATTTGTGAATGCTGTATTTTGACAACGATCAAACTCCTTGATTTTGTTCCCAGAAGCACGCTCTTGAGATCGGATGGTACCTTGACATTCGTTTCGAAATATGAAAATGTTGAACTTACTGAGGAATATATCAATATATCAAATAATGCTATACTTTCAGGTCTTGATGAAAAGGTTTATATTTGTATTGAAGATTTATCAATAACTGCGCTGTTTTTTCTCCTTTATATTAACCCGTATCTATCAGAAATATCTACTACTTTGCAACTTTTGATAACTACTACAAACCGCAGGAATCTTTTAAAATGTACATTATTTGTAAATAATTTACTGAAATCATATCCGAAAGAGGTAGATCTTTGGGATATAAAGTCTTGTGTAGCATTACGTTGGTTCACTAAATACAACTATAGGCTGAAATTGTGTAAAATTTCTAATGGTTTTGCAAAAATATTCAAATGCAGTAAATCACAATTGTTCCATATTTTTTTAAAGTCCGCCGTTTTTAGGTTTCTTTCCGATGAATTGTTAGAATTGGAATCTAAGTTTATTCCAGAAATATTATCAATTAAACCGTTTAATAATCCTTTATCTAACTATCTTGAGAATCTTTATCGTTCTATTTGTACCTCTGTATGTGTAAAATGCACATATAATTTTGTTGTAAATCATAATCGCCGATTTCCTGAAAGCAATAATTCTGTTAAAAATTTGAACTTGGTTAACACTAGAACAAAATACCGAATTTGTCTTTTAAAAGTTGTAAACTCATATTTTATAAGATGGTATTACAATCTTGTAAGGGAATACCCCTTTCCGAGTTTGTTCCTTTTATTACTTGATATCTTGAATAGTGAAAGGCTTTGTAACACTGCTTTAACTCCAATATATCCAGAACATACATTATCGAATAATATGGAATCATATATGAACGAAAATATAATAGACTTATTGCGATTTTGCGATGACATGATTCCGTATGATGTTCAAAATTGTTGGATTTATAACAAATCAAATGCTCTGTTAACTATTTTTAAACGTTCAAAAACACATAAAAGTATGGGAATTAATGAAAAGGCCTATATGATAGAGAATATTTGCAAATTTTCTTTTGTTTTTACTCACCATCTGTCCACTTGGACATCATTTGTTTCTATTTGTGAAATTATCTCATATCAGGGCAATTTGTTACCAAAAAAAGGATTAATTAGGAGAAATTCTCGAAGATTCTCAAAATTGGAACGAAGTAAAGATAGTTGTGATCTTAGAGATATAAATTATTGGAAATCTGAGGCTGCCTTCATAAAGAATGCCATAGAAAAATATAAACTTTCTGGAAAAATGAAAAAAAACACTGAACTTTCATATGGAGAAGATATCAATAACTACATTTGGTGCAGAAAGAGCAAATACAATAAAATTTTCTACGCGAAATTAATGCTCAAACATTTTACTATCGCTCAAATAGACCGAATACTACAAGCCTATCGTCAGCTCTTTCTAATACTATCAGCAGTATACAGGGAGTTAGTTGTAGTTTATAACATTTATAATCTGTCTTTACTATCTCCTCTGGAACCCTTAACAAAAACGTTGTTAACGTTATACAAATATGTAAAGTTAACTAGCTCCACAAAAAATCCCCGCTCAATAGTTAACTTATTAGAAAAGATGGAAAAATCCAAAAGAACACTTGGGTACAAGTGTTTTACACTTACTACTCCTACCAAATATGGATTAGATGTAATTTATTGCGACATTGATTGGAAAGATCTTGCTACAATTTCAATGATACTTTTATCATCACCGTGTAGGTTTTATTTGGAATGGGATATATCATCCCATTCTATGCTTGATGTAATTTATCAACAACTTTTAAAATTGGTTAAGCGATAAATGCGATGTTTTATGTATTTCTTTTCTTGTGATGGTAAAGCGATGCTGCACAAAGTCTAGAATTTTTGTGTATCTCCACCAAATGTTCACACCTCTTCTCTAAATCCTCGTACAACCTCATGTATATATGTTGGATATCCATTTGTATAGCGTATATCTTCTCGTATAGAAGTTTGAGGCGCTTGTAGTTTGAGTCGATTGCTTGCAAAAGTGCAGACTGATTTGAACCAAAAACTCCAAAATGCTTAGTTTGGTTTCTAGAATCCCTTAACTGTATCTTTAACTTCTCTTCTATCAAGAATTTTGCCTGGTTTTTGTTGGCCACTTCATTCTTGAGCTGAGCTATAGCTTCAAGTGTCTCAAACAAATGATTTCGAAAAATCTCTTCATCACTTAGGTTCTTACTATCATTATATGGCTTTTTTATTAATTCTTGTGTCTTGTCATAGTATAGTAAAGTGAAATTATCGATAATCGGAGGTCCTCTAGTCGTCTGTGTATTTGCTGCGTTAGAATCTGCGGTAGAATCTGTCATCTATATACCGTACACAAATCAATAAATACATATTGTTTATAAGTATAACGTTAAAATATAGTTTGTTTCTGAACATATACAAACCATGGAATTCTCATTATAGGGATGTATTGAGCGTATAATTCTGACCATATTCATCTCCTTCCAGAACCACATCTTATTTTTCAATCTTGCTATAAATTTTGGCAACTTTATGTAATTTATTATAATGGGATCTAATGTAGAACATCGTTATATCGATGTACCTTTTCCAACGACTAAATTTTTATCTCTTATTCTTTTCAAAATTCACGGTTTCATTTATTCATCATGATAAGCTATTAAAGTCTAATTCTTTACATCGCAAAAATATCAGTAATTATCCTTCTAATTCTTGTCTTAATCCACGCATTAGAAATAAAGGATCCTGTTTTATCTTGGAATCGCAAACGGGACTGATGGAACAGAGCGAATCGGAAACTGTGAATCCGCTGGTTCAAATTGCTCCGATGCTGGATGTAACATACCGCGAGTTCAGGTAGTGTCTTATTTTATCGGTCAAACAACTCATTTTATAGGCAGTTTATGAGACTATTGACACAAAAATCTCAACTATGGACCGAAATGTTTACGGCTTCTGCGCTCGTTCACGCCCCGGAAACAGTTGTATCGGATTGGTTGAGTAAGTATTTAGAAGTGTGTATACATAATGCATTCAGAATTCGGATCCAATGAAAATCCAATTGTAGCACAGTTAGGTTCGTAAATGTTTGATGCATAATTCTTGTACTTAGGAGGTAACTGTATAGACACTTTGATTCAAGCAGGGAGGCTACTAAAAAATCATGGTTATACCGAATTAAATTTAAATGTTGGTTGTCCAAGTCCTAGAGTATCCGGAAAAGGTAAAGCATCTTATAGAGCTATAATAATTTCATAGGCTGTTTTGGAGCAGCACTTATGAAAACTAAAGAGCTTGTTAGGGATATTGTTCACACCCTGAGAAGAGAACTTGAATTGGAAGTATCAGTAAAACATAGATTAGGTGTGGATAATTTAGATTCCTATGAATTTGTTAAAGATTTTGTTTCAACCGTATCTGAGTCTGGTTGTAACCATTTTATAGTTCATTCTCGCAAGGCATGGCTTAGGGGTGTCAACCCAAAACAAAATAGAAAAGTTCCTCCCTTGGAGTACGAAAAGGTTTATAGGTTACAACGGGATTTTCCGGATTTAAAATTCACAATAAACGGAGGTTTCAAGACTATTGAAGATATAAAGAATGCACTAGATTCAGAAAACAAAGATTCACACGGAGTATCTCACAGTCTTAACGGGGTTATGGTTGGGAGAGCAACGTATGAAAATCCCTGTATGTTAGCCAACGTTGACAAGGCCATCTATGGTGTTGAGAATCCTCCCACCTGTGCTACTAGACGTATCTTGTTAGAAGTATGTTCCTTTACAAACAAATTAACCTTTTCTTAGAGCTATGCTGATTATATCGACAAAAACGTGGATGATACGCATGAAATGAACATCTGTATGATAGTAAAGCCCATACTAGGTGTCTTTTACGGTGAATATGGAAATAGGATATATAGACGTAAGTTTAATTGTCTTTTATCATGTATTTTCTAGAAACTTTATCGAATTCAGCAGATTACGAGAACTTCACCTTTGATGTTGGTGAATCTAGGCACGCACAATTTATTCACCATGCTATCTACGTCATGGATAGAATAAATCCCGAATCATTAAACGCACCTCTGTATTAGAATTTAATATTTTAAAGAATATGTTTTATTCCAGCCAAGTAGTGTGGAGGGAGCTTCACATGTTGCAAACCTTGGAGCCCCCTCGAACAAACTTTTATTCATAAAATTTCACAATGGAATGGGCATCCCGTCATATCAAGCCTTCCATTGAAATTGTGGAATTACGACAGGACCGTATGGATTTTGTCCTGTTGAATTCAGATGTAAGCACTGCGAATGCTATAAGAAGGATTATTCTGTCAGAAATTCCGGCCTTAGCAATCGAAATCGTTACGGTTTTAGAAAATACAAGTGTTTTACACGATGAATATATATCGCATAGGTTAGGCCTGTTGCCCATTGATAGTACGTTGGCAAGTGAATTTGAATTTAGAGAAAAATGCCAATGCAGTGATAAATGTGCAAAATGTACCGTTGATTATACACTAGATGTATCTTGTGATGACGCTGATTCCAAGGTCGTCACCCATTTTGATATTATAGCTGATGAAGCTGAAATAAATTCAAACGATGAAAGAAAGATACCAATGCCAATCCCCAGAGCGGATATATCTAATTTTAATGGCGCTACAGATGGAATTCCAATTGTTAAACTGAAAAGAGGTCAATCGATCAGCATGAAGCTGACAGCCACTAAAGGCCTCGGTAAATTTCATGCCAAATGGATCGTAGCAAATGTTAATTATAAAATGGAACCGAGATTTTTGTTTAATTCAAGTTTGATGGAACAAATTTCATCGGAAGATAAGGCATCTATAGCTTCTAGTTGTCCAAGAAATGTTTTCAAATTTTCTGGTTCGAGGATGGATCATACCGGAATTAGTCTGGGTAATTCAAATAGTGCAATAAAACTAGATGAAGGTGGACTACAAATTATAAACAAATTGAATTGTATATATTGTGATGAATGTATCAATCATGCCAGGGAATTAGGGCATCGTGATTTAATACGCATAGAACCAGATGACTCAAAGTTTCATTTCACTATAGAGTCTACTGGTTCAATTCCTCCAGAAAAAATTCTAGAGATTGCTTTGTCATGTCTAGAGGAGAAGATGCAAGGATTGCAAGCAAACTTCGCTGAGGCTCAGTCGAGAGCTTTGGGTACTACAAGTTCTACTCTACCTAGAGATACTCATAAAATGCCTCATCCACCAGCGGCATATATAGATTTGGACTAATTTCTCCGTATCTTTATTCATCAATAATTGGGTTGTATCCCGGCGCTCAGAAGATATAATGTACGATTCCAAAGAATCTAAATGCTTTGCAAATGAAGTTTTTATGTATATTCGTGATATACCAAGTGAGCATTTCAATTCTGGCGTATTCAATCTCAATCTAGTATCGCTCGTTAATAAATACAAGTGTCTAGCCGATAAGGAGGAAGATTTTCAAGAATCTTTTGAAAGAAACCTATCAATTGCTGAATTCTATAGAATACACTTTCATCCTCCTCCAAGTATAGAAGATAAGACGCTGTCGGCTAAATTATACGGGTTTAAAGGTTTAGAAGGTTTGTATTCCGACTAGTTTTACTAAATCTAATGGCTTAGGACTTTATTTTATAAAAAATTTTTTTACTTCTCAACAATGTGCTTTGTTGGCACTGGAAACTCTAACCTCTTACATAAATGTAAGATTTGTCTTTATAGATTAATGTATTTGTGCAGCCTCCAAGCAATAGCAATTTATTTCACAACAATCCTGGCCTTAAAACTCCTATTTGGCGTATGTTATTGCCCGGAATCTCAAAATATATCTATAGAAAGTGAATCTTTCAAGAAGTTGCGATGGGCTACGATAGGCCACTTATATGAGTACGTGCTAACTATATATTCAGTTACAAGCATTTGTAGTTGGGGAAATCGAAAGTATAATGGATATGCCGAGTTTCCTGTGTTATTAAAGGGGATCACAGAGCATATCAATTCACATTTATCAGAACTCTATTCCAAATTTACCGCAGATGTAAGTCATCCCTCTTAATGTATGACAATTTAAAAGGCCGCTATAATTAACTTTTATTCAAAGAGCTATTTTTTGAGACTGCACAAAGACGATGCTGAAGAGACCAATGACCCAGTACTAAATATAAGCTTGGGAGTTCCTGCTATATTTTGTATAGGTGGCACAAACCAGAGGTTTGGATTCTCTATTAAATCACATGTACTAATAATAGTCACTTTCCGCTATCGTTTATTGTTGATTCTGGTTCGGTTGTCATAATGTCCAAAAATTCCAGGAGGTGTCTTCATGGTAAGTTTGTTTTACTTACCAGACTATGATTAGGCATATCTAAACTACTCACTTATCGCAAGCCTGGAATAGTGTATAATAGCATAGAAAAGGCTAAAGAAATCGACTCTTCAAACGTGTTTTCGCCACCTTACTTCATAAAAGACATTCCTCAGTGCTCTGATACAATTTTTGAATCTGTACCTTTGGGACTTTGTAGTAAAGATATACCAAAGGTACATCGCTTTCTATCGGAATCCCGCATTTCTATCAGCATACGCAAAGCGAAGTTATAAATTTTGTAAAGTTTACATCTTTCTCATAGTTGTAGATTTGTTTACTATGGACACCAGTTTTGTACATACTGTATTATCTCGTTGGATATAATTGTCTACTTGGGTAAATTTGTATGCTCTTACTCCATACTTCCAAGTGTTTCCAGACCTTCACAGTTCTCAACCAACTCTTTGAAACGTCTTAACGAAAGCTGTTACAGATTAATGGGTCATCTTCGACACTAAATTCTATGTTTGGGAAATTCAATGTAACAGGATCGTCGTTTTCAGTAATACAATCATGGTTTTATTTCCATTAATTGTACATCAGAATAAGGTGTATAAATTCGCCATGCAATGTAGCTTTTACATAAAATTAAACAGATATAATCTTGCTTCACAAAATATCTTCTCTTGTAGTTTACACATGCCCACAGGTCGTTGAGAAAGTATCTTCAGAGGGTGTAGGCCCTGTGCCTAGGTCTAGCCGCGTATACATTGATATAAAAGAAAAAATAATCAAATATCTTCGCTGAGATAATGAATTTATAGTTGTTCATCATGAAAATTCCTGAATTTACATTCTAAGCAAACCCAGACATCTGACTCCTGTATTATGGACTAAATACCGTGTTCAATCCTTTTAAATAAATGTTATTGTATCTGTATAGTATGTGGATTCTGGGGAGATTCTTCTATTGGTTTAAGGGTTTACCTCGCATCTTTGGGGCAGCAGTAACTTATGTTTAGCTGTTGGAAAATCTCCAGCATTAGTAGAAATGGACTACTACCTTATAAAATAGTAGTGAGTAATACACATAGGTCTGTTTTAGAATCTTGAATAGAAGGCGGTCCTCTTCTAAGATTTTTGTGAATATAGACACATTGTCAATGATCTCTTATTTTAACCCCTTGTTGATGCTCATTTGCTTCAGATGTTTTTAGTTTCAATATGCTTTTCGTTATTACTAGCAAATTTTATACTGGAACATAAATGTAATTGTTTTAACGTCTATAAAGGGTATAGTGTAAATCGTTCAAAGGATCGCACATCCGAAGGTAGTAGCTTAAAGAGAAACTTTTATTCAAAATTCTCGGATGAAACCATGAACCGCAGATCTAGGAAGAATACCAGATGGTTTGGACTGGGAGTAGACAGTTCATCAGATAGTGACTCGTCCATCGGTGATGATTTTGAAAATAGAGTTATTAGACGCAAGATTGGTGAGCCAAAAACATATATTGCAGGTATTGAAGCGCATATCCAGTTAGCGTGTGAATCCAAGATATTTTGCGCTTGTAAAAGTACTGCTAATGCAATCAGATCGTTCTCGGATCCTAATCACCTTGATGCATATCATACTGATAGTTTAAAAAGATGCAAAGATTTGTTCAAGAATGTTCATGATATTCTCGAAACAGTGACTAATTATATTCCCGAAGAAATCGCTTATAAACCATTTCTCGATCATACCCGTCCTATTAACCTAAAGGAGTACATAATGATGTATAATAAGAGCATGGGAACTAGAAAAATACAATCTGTTGATTTAGAGGAAAACAAGAAAATGTATCTGGAGGAGAACAAGTATAAATGTCCAACATGTACAGGTGAAGTTGGATCAACTCCTCATTTATCTCCAGTAGCAATACTTTATGGTATAGCGGCATGCAAGTTGTTTGATTGTAGAATTAGTAATACACTTTCCTTTGATCGGAAATCCTATGATTATTTCGACCTTCCAAAAGGTTATCAGGTGACTCAAACACGAAACCCATTAGGCACCAATGGATCTCTGAAATTAGGTAATGGAAAAACAATTAAAATAAGGCAAGTTCATCTTGAGGAGGATACCGCAAAAATAAGTGAAAATGACGATACACTTGATTACAACAGAAGTGGTATAGGTCTAGTGGAGGTGGTTACAGAGGCCGTTGAAATGGCTGAAGCAGAGATTCTAGAGACGTGTGCAAAAATTTATGATATTGCTGTAAAAGGTGGTTTATCTAATGGAATTATGCACCAAGGAAACGTACGATTTGATATAAATTTATCACTAGGCTCATCACAGACAAGAGTAGAGATTAAAAATTTGAACTCATTTAGCAGGGCAAGACGAGCCATAAGATATTTTCAACTTAATGATATTGAAAAGTGTGAAAATAACAGTAAAAACAAAACCGAAGATACAAAAACTCTCGAACTATTAAAAACCTTACTAAATAAACTGCAAGAAGATCCCCAGCTCCATCCCAAGGAAAACCCCGCTTGTGGGATGACTTTGGAATGGAACCAGAAGGAAAAGAAACTAGAAGCATCCAGAAATAAATATGGAAAGGAGTCATACATTAATTGCCCCGACCCAAATATACCTGTACTTTATATTGAAGATGATCTGATAGACAGGATAGAGGTATCCATTTGTGATAATCACACTAATGTCATAAATGAAAACATGGAAAAATACTCTAATGTACCCATTCAATTTCTAAATGTCATTAATAAACACTATACGTGGGTTGAATATTTTGATAAATTTGCAAGTATAATGGAGGATCCTAAGATTGCGGCAAAATTTTTCGTAAACATTCTATTGCCAGCTATAAACTCTAGCCCTGAAATAGCCATAAGTCCGCATAAATTTGCTGATTTGTTGAATTGTGTTGCCGATAATGTGCTCAACATCGATACAGTAAAACGCATATTGCCTGATATAATCACAAATTGGAACGGTAGCATAATGGAATATGTCGAAAAGCATGATCTTAGATTAATGGGAACAGAAGAAACCATAGCTATAGTAGAAAAATATCTCCAAGAAAGGTCGATTGATGCAGAATCGTTAAGGTGATCTTATTTTTATGATATCATAATATGTAGGAACGATATAAACAAAATTAATAGTTTGACAACTGACATTGTTGCATCGGCAAATTATCGAATTAGTTATAAACTGGTTAAATGTTACCTTTCAGGTATCTGCTGAAACTAATCAAACAACTATGTTGAATGAATTTTGCCCAGGTTTATTTACATGTATTATATTTTTTACTGTATCTTCTGAATCATTATAAATATTATACTTTGAAAAACAGCGATGATTTGAAACAATTTTCTCCAGATCCTTGTTATTGAAGATTATATTGTCCGTAGAAGCAAACGTTGAATACCTGTATTGAGTAGGAATAATGTTCATGTTGTATCTGGCATAATGATTCCAAGGGTACCAGAGCGAAGAGTGCTTAAAAACATCATCAATCTGTACAATGTTTGAACACAGGAACCACTTTCCAGTATTAACATCCAAGTAGGCCACAAGCGGAACAAATGTCCTAAATTTTCCATTGACATATATGTTTAAGAGTTGTAAATTTATGGAATTTTGTTTTCTGTATTTGGGTATTTTGTAAACAGGTTGATTATAATCCCTGTATTTATAGTTATTGGTTGGTAGGACTCTGTTTAGAGTATCTAATATCTTGGATAATGTATTAAACTGTCTTCTTGGTGTTCCACTTATTTGTAAAACCTTTGTCTCATAGGAACAATTCTCCCGTGTTGATTCATGAGATATGGCGTCGTGAGTTTTATTATAATTAACATAAGTTAAAACTATATATTCCCTCAAATTTAACTCGCAAGGTCTAATAGTACATTCTCCAACTTTTGTTTCAAGAGTGTATTGCTTCAAAATAGTATAAATTGGTACATTACCCTGATATTTGTAAGTACTCTTTGTTCTAAGTAGGCTGATTTCTGATTTAACAATTTGTAAAGGTTTTACTCCAGGTAACAATTTAAATCCTATCTTTATCATAAAATTAGGTTCTTTAAAAAGTAGGTACAACTTTACTTGCTGACAAAATGGTATATAGTCCCATCCTAAATACTCAAACAGATCTTTTTCTTCTATAGTAACATTTTTTCTAATATATTTTCTAAAGGTTTCTTCCAAACTACCCCGTATATTTGGGTTATGTTCACTGTTTTCTTCTAGTAGACTGCGGACACTAAACGATTTAATAGGTTCAGACTGCAGATTTCTTAAAAAATCAGAACTGATATCGCGTTCATTTGGTTTTTTCGTGTGTTTTCTTATCCTAGAAAGTGACAGGTCAGATAAAACGAGATTTATATCTGCATCTTTGATATTATAACCGCTAGGTGGAGATTCGCCACTTGAGTCTTCACCATTTTCAAAAGTATTTATAGACAAGAACCCGTTCTCTGTTACGTTTAGTTCTTTTATCCCAGTTATAACATATAGTATAAGCGCCTTGTCTCTTTCTTCAATCTCGGATGAAGATAAAAAGGACTCAGAGATATCAACTTCATCTAGAGTATACGACCCTCTTGCAAAGTTTGGATGATTATTATACTTGAAATGTTTGACAGGCATGATAGAACATTGTAGAATCCACTCCTTTCTTCCATTACTGCGTCTTCGACAAGAAGAAGTACTACTCTGTTCCGTATATTCAGTATTTGATCTATTATTCTGATATTCTAAGGGAAATTTTCTATTATATGCTACAAAATGAAGGAATCTAACCCCAAATTTGGTCGAACAAGAAATACTATAGACTAATTGAATCCATATTACAAATAGGTAGCAATTCATGTTCCTGTAGAACAAATATCACGAAAATATGGTACATTTCTATTTAAAATGTCAGAAACATTCCCTGGAATCGCCCACATGTGTACTATGTAGTGTTCAAGAGGTGACAATATGATTAAAATATAGAGTTACAGTCTATTATTGATCCTGTTATACAAATATTTGATCTTGTCTTCTTCATTTTCCTAAAGTGTCTTGTATTAAATAAATATATCTAGACATACACATTTTACCCATTCGTAATACGGCAATTTTATTACTCTTCTGCAGTGGCTTGAAATCAAAAAATATTTCATTTTAGATACAGAAGTGAGATTTTGTGTTTGGCTATAGTAATGATATGGTCCATTTACTTCAATATATTTGATGCTTTTATTCCTTTGGACCGAAATGTCCATAAAATACGCTCTATTCTTCACTGGTACTTCAGATTTAATGATTAAATTATCCTTATTGAGTTTTGAAAGAATGTATAAGACATTTCTATGGAAGCCTGAGATACTAGGTCGTACTCTAACATCCTGCCTAGAACCAGCTATGTAATTAGCATATTTTCTTCCTCTGCTACCAATTTCGCAAAATTCTCTAGATAGAGTTGGTGTGTATGACTTCTTTATTTGCTTAGAATATTTTTCTATTGCTCTTGTCCCATTAATGTGTTTAATAAAATTTTCCAGAGCCAACGAAATTATACGTATCTGGCCATATGCGATATTCTCCTCTTTAAATATACTGTTTCCTTTCTCAATAAAATTTCCATCAGGGAGTAGATTCCTTAATAATTTGAATTCACCATGATCTTTCACGCTTGAATTATTCGTGGATGGTGGAAATTTACTACATTCCTTTCTTAGATATATAAGTCTCTTCAACAATTTGACCAACTTCACTTTACTAACTTTATCGAAACCCACCAGTGAATATGTGTATAAACAATTTGTAACCATCTGTGAATTCATTTTGTTTATGTTCTCGGTGTTTAATAGTTTGGAGAATGATTTGAACATGTTGAAAAATACTAGGTCATCGTTGCTTAATCGTACGATTCTTTTTATTTTATAGATAACTGGGATGTCAATATGACATCGGTTCATATGTGCAAGTTTAAAATTGAATAGAGGATTTTTTGGAAAATCCAACTTTGCAAAGCTCATCATAATGTTGTTCATTGCCATGAGATTACTGCTTGTTCTTTTACTTCCCATAGAGTTATGTGAAGTTATGACAATGTTAGCGATTTGTTGCATGAAATCCCTATTTTTCAAACGAAATCTGATGCAGTTTATATCTCCAGTAAAAAACTTACTTGCTAAAAGTATAAACCACTGCTGATATTGCCTCAACAGTAATCACATCAAAATGTGAATTATTGTATTTAAATAACTTTAAAAGGTAATTTAGCGCTATATTAACAAAGTTTGAAACGTGTTTTGATGGTCTGAATTTTGTGCAGGAACCCAAAATTGTCGCTAATGTATTAAAATTGTCAATAGTATACTCCATAATATCCTTATTTATACATTTCCAATCAATGTTAACTTCTTCACTTTCATCACTCTCTGATTTTTTTTTAGCCTCTAATTTTAACATGGTATATAAATCAGGTGGTTTTGATGGTGTTTTTGAAAGTCCTAATAGGTTTGGTGATAAAACGTAAGTTAGACGCTGGGTGTATTGTTTTATAGCCATCATTGCATGGCTTTCTATAAAAGATGCGATTCTACCACTATTTGATGAATAAATGTCAGAAAGATAGAAAAAATACTGAGATACGTCAAACGGTGAAGAAACTAAACCAATTTGTTTTATTCCACTATCTGATAATAACAATAATGCTGCTTGTTTGCATTGGAGTATTGTTGAGTTTTTTAATATCTGAACCAATATTTTCTTATCAGAAATATCTTCTTCTGTGACAAGATACCTTATAGAGTTAAGAAATATTGTGTTAAATGATGATCTGTAGTGTTCAACACTTCCTTGAGGAAATATATTATAATTTAAAAGCGCTATCATTGTAGAGGACAAACTAGAAATGCAATTCGAATCAAAAACTGTGTTTTTAAACTTCTCTAGGATATAATCTATTAATTTTATCAATTCTCTATCACTTGTGAATTGTGATCCAATATGTGATTCAATGCAACGTAATTTCACAATAGATGCAAAAACCATCGTCATATCCCTCATATGAACCATCTTATCTAAATTTGTTAACATGTAGGATAATCCTATATTAAAAATATCAAATGAGGTACATCCAAGTCTTACAAGAGAATGTATAGTAATAGAAAATGTTTTTGGATTTATTTCTGTAATATATGGAATTTTTCCAAAATACTTAGAATCAACATCGCATGTCAAAGTGTACAGTTTCTTAAACACTCTTTCAAATATTTCTAACATATCTGGAATAACAATTGACGCAGATGCATACGCATTCAAGATCCCTGCGATATCTTCAAATGTAAATCTATTGTCACGATTAATAGAACTAACACCGTCAGAATCATGCATGTTATGTTTTTCAAGCAATAAATCCACTGAGTTCATAAAAAATTCTAGCCTTCTTCTTGTGACTTGCCATAGGTTTTTGTACAATTCATCATCTCGGTATTGTACAAGATCACAAGCAGTAAGAATACTGAATATGTTGAACGCAGAAAACTCTGACTTAATACCATTTTCCAAGTTTTTTTCAGATGTATCCCGGTCATTACCAATGTAAAGTTTGCACTTTGTAATAACTCTATCACACATTTGCTCGTAAAAATCTCTATCTTTAACATTTGCTTTGGCACTTGATATCATTATTATAGATATGTTCTTAATACCGAGTTTGTGTTTGAGATCTATGGCTCGTGAAATATATTTTTTCCAGACATGCTAAGCAACTTGTGAGACAAAATACAAACATACCTCCTTGAAATAACCAGATTTACTAGATTCCTTCATTGCCATGCAAAGGCTGTTGGTTTCCATAAAGGGTATCTCGTAAATGTTACGTTGGAATTCAATCAAGGGATTGATCTGGTTCCTCCTCTCCATTTCGACACCTGTATTGGTGGAAATATGCGAATGTGCGAATCTAATGGTAATTTTTCGGTATTCTGAATCTTTTAAAAGGTTCCAGTGTCTATAATTCGCACGAGTTTTGACCTCTGAACCAAGAAGGTGATGAAAGGTGCGAGTACCAGAGCAAAACGTCATTCTGGCAGACTAATTGTGTAGATTTACAGTAAATTCATTGTGTGATATATCTATTCTGTTGAAAACAACAGTATATAGATACTGTGTTCGTAAAAGAGTGGTGATCTGAGGATCGTGAAACATTGTGTAAACAATGGTTTACAAAGCCTTCTCTAGAAGGTGAATTTGTGAAGTTGAAAGTTTTTTTGGATAAATTACATTAATAGTAATGTATAAATTTCCAAATCTCGAAGATCCAAGTATAGGCATACCCTTTCCGGAAATTTTGATAATGTTGTTATGAGGTGTAATTCCACTCTGTGTCACCAAAATACTATCCTTTCCAAATATATCAAGATTCTTGCTGAAACCTAGCAATGATTCCTTAAGCGTAATATCGAGATCACAATGGAGGTCATTTCCATCACGCTTGTACCTGAAACATTGTGTATTCTGTAAAAACACGTACTTTGGATGAGGCTTTTCGTTGATAACAAATATGATGTTACCCCTTTGCATTCCAGGTTGTTCTTGTCCTTTGCCTTCAAAAACTATCTTTTGTTCATGTCTGGATCCTGGCTCAACGGTTACGGTAAGAGTCATTTTTTCCATGTAATTTGGTCCATTTGGACATGCCTATAAATTGTGAAACACGATAAAGTAAACTCACCTTACATCCCTCTTTCCAGCCTTTATTTCTACCGATGCATGTTGGATCTTTCATTTGATGTTGAACAAACATTCCTGGGCCTCTCTGCTGTGTTACAACTCTGATTTGAGGGCCATGACAATCTGGTCTTCTTACTTCACATTCATCGTACTTTTTACATAATCTAGGAATTTCAAGCTTTACTTCAAATTCGTGGCCGCTGTAAAGCATATCAAGCGATAGTGATACAGGATAAACCAATGACTCTGCTTTTCGTGGTTCTCTACTTCCACCATAGCCAAATCCTCCGCCAAAGAAGCTTGAGAATATGTTGTCAAAATCAAAGTCACCGTCACCGCCCATATCATTCATTCTCCCCAATCTATCCAAGCCCGCAAAACCATGGGCATCATATGCTTCTCTCTTATCATTATTGCTCAAAATTTCATAGGCTTCGTTTATTTCTTTAAATTTATCCGCGGCGTCTGGTTCACTGTTGAGATCGGGGTGATATTTTTTGCTCAGTTTTAAAAATGCCTTCCTTACTTCCTTATGACTAGAACTCTTTTGTATCCCCAAGACATCATATGGGCAGCGTTTTCCAGCGTGTTGTGATTCTCCATGGTCATAAAAATCATCGTTAAAGCCAAAAGTCCACCCCTTTATGAAAATGTTACCGAATAAAATACCATAGAAGAGTACTATAAGGGCGATATATTTAGATCTACAAAATTTTCCCATAGCTTACGGTATAAAGTCATATCTATGTGAATTCCCAAACATTTACTTTGGTAAAGTATCAAAACAACGTGATTATTTGAAATGCTCTGATGTTCCTTGGGCCGAAATAGATGTATTGTGCAAAAATAATTGTTAGTACTGTTATTAAATGAACCGCTTGATGATATGTACCGGTGAAGTGACTTTATCGACCCGGTGAGATATGTTTGCAGGTGTACAGATCAGATTACGGAAAATCAACAATTATTATACTACACATACAGAAAATTCCTGTTACTAACAGTGTATAGTTAATTGAATTATACAAAATATGCTTTGTGAACCGAATAAGTTAATTCTTCCAGGCAGTACTCGTCTTCCCCACCGAAAATGTTTTCGGCTTTTGAAATAGATTAGTACGAGTTTACCTCTATATTGTACCAGTTTGGTTTTCTTTAGTTTATGTCTTGTACGAATATCTATCTTCATACGATTGTAGGTGCTCTGGCGTTGGTATACATTGGCTGCTAAAATGTATCATCTACTTCAACACATTTGTACATAAAACTAATATTATGTCTGAAATTTTTTTCTTTCTCTGATAGTGTCGAAATGTTGATTCTTAACTCTCATCATACAGGTGTTGTCGTTTGTGATTCCATTAACTGTCCTGCACATATGTTACATTATTTACAGAGATATCCTTAAAAATCTCACCACACATCTGTGCAAATCCTCTTTAATATATTTCCTATTGTCTATTCAATATGACAAACCATAATGTGTTCATTCCTGTACCGTCCGACTTGGAGAAATTAATAAAAGCAAATAAAACACAAGCATTGCAAAAAATTGTCTTATATCCATATAACGAGCAAAAATTCACGATAAAATATGACGATAAGGAAGTTGCTGAAGATGAGCATCTATACAAAAATATTGCCAAAAACTTTTCATGGCTATCTGGGCAACTTAAAAATGAGAGATTGAGATACAAAAGAAAGATTGGAAATATTCCAGGAATAGAATCTTCTTATTTATTTGATACAAGTTCTCCACATTTAGATACAGACACAGATAGTGATGACGGTATCTCGTCTGATGAAGAGTGGAAAACTCGTAAAGATAACAGGCACAATGATTCTTTTCTTTTAAGCATAGCAAGCAGATGCAAAAAAGTTAACGAAAAAAAGGGTCTAGAATCATCAGATGATGAAACTGGTGATTTAATGTGCGAATCTGTACAAAGACAAACAGAAGAAAAACTATCGGATACTACAGCGTTTGTTTAAATTATAAAAAATGTCATCCATGTAGAAGTGTGATAGAGGACATGGAAAATTCTAATAATATAGACCAAGCACTATTATACGATTATTTCAAACCAAGAAGTATCAAACATATTAAGATAACCGATATTGAGAAAATGATGATACAAAGTGAAAAGGAAAATCTTTTCGATTGCAAATTAGATAATGTATTATTAAAAGGTATGGGTATAAAAACATTTATATTATGTTTAGCACTCGAAAAATCAAGCTTCCTCGATTACCTTCAGCTAGTGTCTAGGGTATCAAAAAAATCCAAGACTGTCCCTAGAAGTTTTTTCAAATCGGTTATTCAGTGGAAAACTTGGATTGAAAATAGATACAATCTATGTTTCTATGGCGTTGGGTCAAGTAGAAATATACTGAAGCTTGTAGCTAAATTTGTGCTAAGGGATGGACACTGTCTCATGATTAATGCCTACAAAAATAAAGGATCTGATTCTTTTTTATTCTGGAACTTTTTAAAGAGGCATGTCTGTGTTAGCAAAAGTAAGATGAAAAGGAGTCAGATAATAAAGGTAAATTTGTTTTCATATATTCATTATTAATATTAGGAAGTCGTGCAAAAAATCAAGCAAAGACAAACACCATTTTACTTGTTAATAGATGGACTCGATGAATTCATATTGAACAATGGGTTTGAGGATATAAAGCCCTTAATACGAATGAAAGAGGTTCGTAATCTAGTTCCATTATAATGAGTAGGTTTTGGTAATTGGTTCGATAGGGCACCTAAAGAATGGTTCAATTCTCTATATTCTCAACAAATATCTTATGAATTACAAGTTCATATATTGCGATAGCGGAGTGGATTACAGGTTAGTATATCCAAAATATATTTAACATCCTATGCAGAAGCGAGCTAGTTTCGTTTTGGGAAAAGAATCCACCAAAGTTTATAGTAAATCATGAGATCCAAAAGAGTGCCACTGAAGTACAATCTGTTATAGAAGCCCTAAGCCACAACCACAGAAAACTATTCTCTTTGGTTGTACAAATACAGTCTGAGTATGTTTGTTATAGTTTGTATTCGTATCATGTAGGATGATGAATAACGAAACCAAATTCATTGGAATCGAGAAAACAAGTATATTGCGCGATCCTAGGGCAATTACGATATGCCATAACGAAAATAAGCTAGACAGTCTTCTGACTGAATTTATAACCCATGACGTTTGTGCCACTTTCTCAAACACATTTCTTCTTCAGGTAATAGAGCAAACCAGGGGGGCTAGTGGGAAGTTATACCTAAGAATACCATTTTCATTGTATGTTTCTCTGCTTTCTTTCAATACAATTTCACATAGACACACTCTCGAAAATTTCACATTTTAAGCACCACAATCTAAAGTATAACAATTAAAGCTAATCATTGTGGAGAATTGTGTGGTATTCTGTTGATAGTATCTGGTAGTTTGTGCTATTCAAAGTTCTTTGCGTGTTTGGAATATCTGTAATATGGTAGCTTAAACGTAAAAATTGGGGGCCGGACGTGCCGGTGATAGCTCAGTTGGTAGAGCGGCAGACTGTAGAGGTGCGGCTATCTGTTGGTCGGCGGTTCGATTCCGCCTCACCGGAGTCTTTTTTTCTTTTCATTTAATGAATAAAATTAATTATTACAAGTATGATTTATGATATTTTATTCATTAATATATGCATAAATACAAAAATTTTGTACCTTGTTAGAACTTGACCGATTTTTCAGTCTCGGTCTGCGATTATATGATACTAGGATGATGATTTGCTGTCTCCTGTACATACTCTTTTAGATTTTTCTAGTTGTTCATCAAGCGGTCTCTTTTTGGAGTTCTTTGCTTGAACATAGTCAGGAAGTTGGCTACTCTTGACATGTCGAATGTTTACTTTGATCTGGTCCTTTAGATTTTCCATATCAGTCCATCCATTTATGATATCTTTAAACGATTGTATTGAAGATCTAATGTCTAAAACTTTTGATCCCTGCCCAGATTTATCATTGGACAAGCACTTTAAGGCAAAAAACGCTGATGAAGCATACTCCCACTCTGAGTCCTAAAAAACGTCAAGGTATATCTGCTTACTGTTACCTCAAACTTAAAGAATCCCGGTAGTGGTCTTATCTGTGTATTAGGTAAGTTCTCTAATTTCTTAATAAGAAATCTCATACGGCTTCCTATCCATCCTTCCCATTTTCCATGAGCCTATAAACCGCTTGATCTTTATGATGAAAACATACATGTTCGGAGGCTCCATAAACCTCTATAATGAGGAAATGTTTATAGCTTGAAAAGATGTCCTCTTCCTCAAGTACTAGTTCCAATAGCTGATTTTTTGGAGTATTTGGCGATTTCAAAATATCTCTAGCCCTTTTAAGCTCATCCGTCATGACACGTTTTGTAGTTGCAGTGACATTGTGAGTGGAGTTCATGGATGGAAATGCTGGTGTGATGATAGGCATTAAGTGTTGGCGGTCCTACAATTAATGTACAATGAATTCCACAGAAAAACTAACATGTGGATTGTTTTGAGGATCCCAAACCTTGAAAGACATGAACCCCGGCAGGTTCGGAACCTGCTTTATCTTGCAAAGTGTTACTGGAATTTTCCAATTCCATAATGAATAGACACGAAAAAACTTCTCAATAAGCTGATTAGGCACATAATTCGGATACAGCTGACACACTCTAGCAGTTAAAATAGCCCATGCAACGCCACCCAAATATCCTACAACGGTGGAGTAAATTTTGCGTCTCGATGCCCAAAGTTTGATAAAGCGCAAGGTCATACGAAAATTAGCTTTGTTCGGCACAGAGTCTAGAATGAAACTTGCAACGCGGCAACCGTTAATACTACGTACAGTAGAATCATTCATATTACGTAAGATATTATCATCTAATACATTTATATTAGGATTTACAGTACGTGCATCTAGGTTGGCAAATAAAATGTCTATGCTAATATCGTAATAACACAGCTTTATTACAGGTGTATATGCATCAGGAACTGCTTGAAGCTTTGAAATAGCCTCTACCTTTGTTAGTGAGATATAAAAATCTGAGAAGAAAGATTCACGTGTCACACATTTTGGGCACAAGCACAAAACGTCTATATCGCTGTCCGGTGCTACAATACCCAATCTGTATGAACCAAATGTTAATAATTTCCCTGAGATTGTATTAGCTTCGGATTCACTAATTCCCTGATTTTTTTTTGCCTGCCTTCTAACAAACTGCTGTAACAAACGATTTAATGCTTCAAGTACAAGTTCACGACGTTGTTTCCCTTCATCCGTTTCGAAGAGATTATAGGACTTTAGTAAGGCCGTAATCTCTTCGGAGGCTTTTAAATCATCATTAGAGGGCCCTTGAGTGGTCACTGGTTCAGTTATGCCATATCTTTTAGTATCTCCTCCGTATGAAGAATTGATCATTGTGAATATTCAGGTGATTGCGCATTATGGTACATATTATCCACTAATGGTACAGGTTAAATATACAAACAAGGCCAATGACAAATATATAACGATATTGAGATATTCATAAGGCACAAATATGGATATGAATAAAATCGTGCCAAAATAAAGTGATCAGATACGTTGCCGTTTACTTTGTGAGGTGGGTAGCTTCTGCTCCGACGGAAGTTCCACTCACCAATTCTCCCCTTACACATCAGTACACAAATTTGTTTACGCAGTAGTAATTTATCAATTTGCCATGTACTGACCCTTTTATCATTTATGTTGTGTAAGCGTACTGGTTTGCCATTTAAAACTCTAGACACTGTATAATTGTTCGTAATTTTAAAAGCTACTGGGGTTACTTGGTGTAATAGCTGCTATGCCGTTTGATAGCTACGCGTTATAATGCTACACTCAAGCAGAGATGCCAGTAGCTCCGGAAATCTTACCAGCGTTTCTGTTATAGACATATTACTAAGGGGAAACTTCTCAGAATGTGGAAAAACTGAACAAAATAAGAGGTGTAGATTTAACGTGACGGAATCTGGAGGTCACGAAGAAGCTGAATCACCAAAGTAT
Source organism: Theileria equi strain WA (assembly GCF_000342415.1). Taxonomy (NCBI): domain Eukaryota; phylum Apicomplexa; class Aconoidasida; order Piroplasmida; family Theileriidae; genus Theileria; species Theileria equi. The sequence continues at coordinate 3,614,224 of NC_021366.1, read as the reverse complement.
AAAAATCACTCACACACTACAGATGATGCCGTAAATGACTTTTCATATAATGAAACAAGGACGCCAACAACTAGATTGGATCAACTTCCTATATTATTGGCTAGGAATTACTTCACAGCTCCGGCCTGCTTGTTAGAATTCATAAATACCACTTCAACCATACATCACGGAACTATATCTAATCGTGACTCTGACGGAACCATTATCGGCTATGAGGATGATCAGTTTGAAAGCTACAATGTGGATACTAATGATGAACTCTGTGATATAGAACACTTGGATTCTACTTCTTCGGAAGTTTTAAGTAACACCTTGACGCGTAGAACATCGCTGGCTAGTAATGAAACAGTTGCTGAGTCGTTTAGCAAAAACTTTGTCTATTTTGATGCAAACCCTATAGACAACTTGCAACAAAATGCCACAAGTCCATCAAATTTTACAGATTGTGAACCTGAATGTGATTCTACCGGTAGAAGCGATTCAGTTAATGTCACCAAAATCTCTATAGATAAAGGTACTAGCCCCCTTGTCATTCATGAAAATGTACAAACTCTGGATCCTCGGAATATAGGCGCATCACATGTCAAAGATATCATCATTGATGCAGAAAGTCCTCGCACTTTGGATTCTCCCGCTAAAAATTCAAACTGTCAAAAAAAACGAGCCATTGATGAAGAGACAGATGTGGAATCCGAAAGTTGCACAAAGGACCCAGATACAAGCCTGTCTAGAGAAACGAAAAATGAGATGCCCGTCTATTGCAGAAGTTTGCTTTATAGAATACGTGTGCCTCTATCAAAAAGGCTTAAAAATGGACCTGAGGAATATTTATCAAATTCGGATTTATACAGTCTGTCAATTTCTAGGACAAATTTAAGTTGTGATCGCCTATTCAACTCCTCTAAACGATCATCTGAATCAGCATATTCGGTATTAAGACTCAGCGATTTGGCGGATGATGTAACATACTCAGACTCTCCAGGTACTCAGACATTTTTTAAAAGTAACCGAATAATTGAAAATGACGGCACTTACAAGAACAATCTGGACGTTTTATGCAGTGAGCACACAGATAGAAAGAATATGAGTCTATATGTGGGAGGAAGATATTTAAAACCTGGAAAGCTCACTTTGCTAGATGGAGAAGGAAATAATCCAAATATATAAAGACATCGCAAATTCAAATTTTCTTTCGTATTGGAGTATTGAAGATATTCCCTGCTGTATTATGCAAAACCATTTGGAAATTCACCAAACTAACTCTCCAGAATGGCTTTTACCTAATAATAATGTCATGACGTATTCTTTATACAAGTGAGTTATATGTACTTTTGGTAACAATACATGGAATCTATAATAGTGAAAAGGTAGAAAGAGGGATATTCCAAAGAGAGTCCCTAGTACCTCTACTTGACTTCCAAAAATGGGTCTTCTCAGTACCTCTTCATTCTTTCCACCGTACACATTCAGGTGGAACGGGAAACCTCCAACAGTCAACACTTTTTCATCTCAAAGAATATATATACTAAACATAGAGTTTAGCACTGAAGAGATTGTTCTCTTCCTTCGAAACCAACACCTCCATCTTCCTCTTTGTCAGTGTTGAAATATATCACATCACTCTATACATAGAGCAATTCAGTGAGTATAACAAGTGCTCTTTGTAGTCTATTGTCTTTTGGGTTAGAGTCCATTTTGTATTTGTGCCCTTTGTTTGTTTAGACCTATAGTCTTTTGTCACGCCTATTGCGTATTGTTTATTTGCAGTGCTACATCGCCACTGCGTATCTGTTATTATTTCTTGTTTACATAGTTATAACCATTCATCCTTGTACACTGATCATTCATTCATCCATACTGACAATTCTGCTCACACCAGTTGAGACATGAATGGAGTACTATTATGGAAGAATGAATGATTGGAGGATAGTATGGAGCTAGAGACACTACTAGGAACTAGTCTAGTATACTGAGTGAAGATGTAGTATGACTGGTAATGGTGTTACCATACAAATCGGTTACTATCCCGGAAGTGGAGGACAAGTAAAACAAGACGGTGGAGGATACTACTATGATAGTGATGGTAATGGAAGAGTTAATCTAACGGATGAGTGGTTTCCTGATCCAGAGGGAATCTATAGGAAATTTACTCATACTCCCGAAGATGGTTGTACAATAGGTGATATTAGGAAGGGAAGGATTCTTTCTGAAATTACTAGCCTAGAAAAATATTCGAGTGTCTCAGTCTACTACTGGTCTCAGGATCATGCCTGTAGTAAGCCACTAATCATTCAACTTGGTGAGGGAAATTCTTCGGTTTATTACACTATATCTGATGGTGGTGATAATTGGAACAATGATTCTGATTCTAGTATAGCTAATGATCTTAGGAAGAAACTTGATGGGCGGAACTGTAGTAGAAATAATGCTCATATTATAGATCTCTCTAACAAGGGTACTTCTGGTAGCGGTAAAAATTACCAATGTCCCAGTTGCAGTCAACAAAAACTCCGCGTATACAAGAGCAGCGACTCCGGAGGTATCACATTCTACTCTGGTAGAGGTTCTATGTTCTCGGTAACTAGTTTCAAGGATAAGGGTGGTAATAGTTGGCAAGCTGGATTTCCGTCTCTAAAGGATGTCAAAGAGATCAAGGTCTACTGGAATGAATCTGGTAGGAAAACCCCTCTATTAATTGTCTATCAAAGTATACCGCAGAGATACTTTAGAAGAAGCAGTGGTAATAGTAATACTTGGATTAGAGTATCTAATGCTGATGGTCTTCCTAATGGAGGAACTCCTACTATTACTACTCTAGATCTCTCTTCATCGTCTGGAAAATACAACGATGGAAGTAGTAGTATAGATATAACTGTGTTAAGAAGTCACATCGGCGATGGCTTTTACAGATATCAATATTCCCTCAGAGGTAGTCTGTTCGAGGTTACTGAAATTAGGCATGATCAAACTCCGCTTACTGGTATAGACTCTTCTGACATTCTAACTAGCATCTCTGGATTCTACTATGGAGGAAATACTCCCACGGATCAGTCTAACATTCTCCTGATTGAAGTGGTTACTAGTGAGAACAAGTATTCATACTATCAAAAGGATAAGGATGGAACTAATTGGGCAGAGCTTAGGAGACCTGGAGGATATATTTCTCAACTTATTGGCGAACCTCTGAAAGTAACACTGATTAACCTTAAGAAATTGAAGGAAACACTGGATAAGCTTGACCAGTTAAGTACTCAACTTCAGGAATTAGAGAGAAAGCTTAATGAGTCACATAATACGGGTACTTTAGCTGGATCATCTGTTGGAACGGGATTAGGCGGAGCAGGGTTGGGAGGTCTCGCTGTGTGGAAGGGACCCGCTCTACTCGCAAAACTAATAGCTCGTCTGTAATGTACTACAGGAAGAACACCCTAATCTCTATCAATAGACAGAACTGAGACCAATAGACTACTCTCTTGTTGGTATACTGGAGTGCTAGGGAGCCTATAATTTTTGGTATACCATATTACTCGTTTTTTTATAAAGGTTCGTGTTTCGTTCCAATTAGCGGTTTTTAGCGTTAACCTTCTAAAGTGGCAATATTGCTTACCCTGTAGTATATCCCTCCAGTTACTATGTAAGCTTAGTACCTAATATACAATCTCGGAAACAAAGGTATGTATTTTGAGTACAATTCAAAAAGATGTCTCAAAATACATACTAGTTTAACATACATGTAAGTATATCCAAGATCATTAGATCTGTTTAACCCAAGGATCTCCTTTATAGCGTTTATAAAGTTTCCATCCTGCAAAAATGGCTATACCAGAGGTCAAACAAGCACAAGTGATAACTCCAAGAATTTTTTCTAAACTGTCTTGATAATCATGTCGATCGGAATAGTCTAGTTCAGGTTTATCAGGATCCACTTTGACATTTTTGTAATCCGGTTGAAGAGTATTAGAAGCTTCAAGTTGTTTTTCTTGATCAGACTCTGTATCTGGAACCTGGTCAGATAAATCAGCAGCTGGGACTTCCTCACGTTGAACTCCGTTTTGTCCAAGACATTCTTGCAAGCCTTCACATTTAAATTTCTTTAGTACCTCTCTAAGTTTATTCCAGTTATCACAGCTTAGAGTACTAAAATCCTTTGGTGTTATTCCTTGGAGACTTGGAACAGGTGTCCACTCTTCATCTTTACCTCTACTAGTACTACTGTCATTAGGTTTCTGGTACCATCCGGCAATATTAGGCTTTGAAGATGAAGCAACATATATTAGTACTGGAACTTCCTGTGTACAATAGAAGGCATAGACATGTACTGGACCTTCTATAGGAAGACCCAATGTTCTTGGCGCTATACGCTTTCTATTCTCTTTAGTTATATCATCATTAAGATAGAATATAATACCAGCAAGCTTCAGACTAGAATCAGAAATGGAATGTTTATAAGCTGTGGTATGACTTGGGTCGTGATCCGGCAGTTTACAACGAACTGGAATTTCTTCAACAGTGACTCTTCCTGCACCAATAATGGTATGGTAATGGCAACAGTACTTCTTTCCTGTTCCGTATATGCCTTTGGTAAGATCCATGGTAATATTGCCGTATTGTTTACAAACTAGGTCATCTAGTACCTTCTTAATGTCACTGTTATCAACATGACCTACTTTCTTTAGGTATTCTTCACTTACTATTTTCCACTCATTGCTACTCATGGAGACTCTCTTAAACCACTCACTTTCTGCGTTTCCATGGTGGATGCGGAGGAGAATAGGCTCCGCTGGATTACATTTTGGATAGTAGACGAGCACTTGAGAGACTCTTGGTATCGGAAATGTCAGTCCTTCCAGTGTCAGGGAAGTCTCTCCTCTTTTGATTCTACCGAGTTTATAACCAAGACCTCCACTGGGGAGATGTTGTATATTCTTGTACCCATAAATATTTCCAGTGGCATATGTTGATACATCGGTCTTATGCCTCTTACAGTATGATCCACATGAGTAGTTTCCAGTCTTCTTGGAGATGTCCACTACAAAGATGTTATTGTACTTGCAGCTTTGTTCATCTAGATAGTCCGTCAGATTATTCACACTTATCCCTGAACTTTTTTCCCATCTGTCATCCTTGTTTCTAGTGTAGAATTCTGAGGTGCCTTGTCCATCATTCACCCACTCAAGTTCCAGGATGAGAGGGTTCCTTAGGTCAGTGTCTCCATTACGTTCTCCATTAGCATATGCACTATTGCAGGCACTGTAGTAGATCTTAGCATTCTCATACCTATTCTGTATTATGGATTCTTTGAAACGTATATAGTTGTTCTTGTAAATGCTCCAAGTTGAGAGAATGTTCATGGGTTTTCCTTCCTCCAGGTGCTGAGTGATGGTGATGTAGCCTTGACAGGGTTGGTCTTCCTCTCCCATCACCGTCATTGTGGGAAATTTTGTTCCATGAAGCTCATTGCCAGTCTTGAAGCTATCTTTTGACGGATGTGAAGTGTAGCTTCCACTAGTTTTTTGCAGGTTGATGACCACAGCGTTTTCAAAGACCTCTTTTATGGTGTCATAAGACTGCGGTTTGAGCTTAGTCCACTTATCACTACGTATACCAGATGAATTATATAGACTGGGATTCCGGAAAAGATCACCTAGGTCAAGGAACAGGGGACATATGTTGTCATAGTCGGCTTCCCAGAAGTAGACCTCGATGTATCTGGCAATGTTCATGGTAGCCTGATCCAGGCCCTCTTGCAGGTTATTGCCATAGTAGACTGCCTCGAGGTAGTAACTGTAGGTCGCTCCTACTTCGGGAAGCATGTGCATGTAGATCTTGAATCCAGGGAATTTGTCACCAGCTCGAGAGGAAGAGTGGTCCTTCCTAAGGAGACGCACCGAGTTACCCTTGGTATCGTTATAGGAACTTATGTCATTTCCAAATGGCTTGTTCTTACTAATGTCAAAAACCACAGAGTATTTCTGTCCCATTTTGTCCAGTCAGTATCCTCATTCAAATCTTCAGACAAACACTAATCATCCATAACAACTGGATCACAGTTAGTAGAAATCACTTCAACGTCTATCCAATCACCAACTTCCACCGAGTCCATAACACAGTCCACTCAACAGTAAGATGTGTAGATCAATGCGCGCGCTAGACATGCACTTGGTATTAGCGCAAGGTTCAAAAGCATAACCATTCACTTAACTAGGGAGAAAACATCTCTTTTAGGCCGGTATACCCCAGGCTAAGTTAATTTGTCTTGCCTCCAAAAATAGCATGCACCCCAGAACAAAAGCGTAGCACATGTAAGAGCCAACGTAAGTGACGAGAGTTTTCCAGAAGTACCAGTCTACGTAATATCTAATAAGAATGTGACATGCATGAACATTTATGGCCTATAATACGATTTTCCAAAATTGGAGCGATTCCTATCCGTAGCGCTTAGCAGAACAATGCAACAGCAAAGACGGCGGCGACAGCCGAGAAGACGCCATAGGCGGAGAATCCATCAAATACAGTCTTGTAGTCAGCGGGGAATGAACTATCAATGCTGTGCAAAACGGTAGCAGCAGCCTTGACCTCAACCCTAGTCCACGCCTTGTCAACAAGTTGGAAGAAGATTTCCTTGATTCTGCCATCGCCCTTGTAGAGGTAGACGACCTTTGCAACCTTCTTGTCGCCACTGACGAAGACGAATACATCGAGAATAACTTCGTTGTTACCGTCAAGGAGATCCTTTTCACCAAAGGTAACCTTGGAAGCACGCTTTCCAGCAGCGCTGAAGGTGTGCTTATTGCCGGAGCCAAACTCAGCGGCGGAGAAAAGGGATCCATCGGCAAACTTGTCAAGATCAACAGCAACACCGCTGAGACCCTTGAATACAAGCTCCTCGTAAAAGTCAGCAAGTGGCATCTCAACCCAGGCATCACCCTCCTTCTTGAAGGCAAGACGAAGAGCAGGATCTACGGTGATTACTACAAATATTTTGTCACCCTTGACATGTTTCTCGACGCGTTCAGGAGTTTGCTTACTCAAGTCAAAGGTCTTGATGATCTTCTCACCATCTACAACCTTCTCGATGGCAAAGTCCCTGTGGGCAGCAAAAACGGTAGCAATTTGATCGTCAATACCAGTCGATTCTACAGCAACGTGGTCAATGATCTCCTTGTTGACGTCAAGGACAAGTCCTGTAAATTTTGGTTTAGCGGCCTCTTCAGCAAAAACGCTGGAAATAGCAAAGTAAGTAAAGGCAGCAACGCCAAACAGAGATTTTGTCATCATTGTGAACCCTTAATCTACAAGTTAAAAATAGCAGAAAGCGAGACCCTCTGTGATTATGCAGTAAAAATCAATACACACATACAACAAAGTGAATTTATTTACCCCCAAGTTCCTCACCTCAATTCATTCCTATGGGGATGTCGAAATCTTTTGGTAAAAATGTCCGTTGGCAGGTATTCCTTATTTTAGAGACATAATCCCTAAAATTTACAATTTTAGGCTCTTTAACTACGATGAATAAGCATTGGAAGTCCATTCCGGTAGAGGTAAAGGCAACGGCCATTTTTACGACAATTCCGAGTAGTAAAACCGCACACATTTAGATAAATGATTAAACATAAATGGAATATTGCATTCTGAGTCCTTATCTGGAATCAGGACATGTAAACTACCAGATGGTCGGGAGATAACCATTAAAGTCCTAAATAGACATGTACAGAGCCCCAAAGAAAGGTCTCCTACAGGCTCATTTTTAAGCCAAGGAGACCTCCTGAGACTGTCGTCACACCTGAATAAAACGATAAAAAGTGTCACCAATCCAACATTGATGTCAACAACTTATGTAGCTGACGTAAGGTTAGCGTTATCCCTAGATGAATTGCAATGCGGACCTGAATTTAATCGAATAAACTTTTTATATAAACAGGTGGCAGCTTGTAAAACTACCCAGTGTAGACGGGGGGATAAACAAGAAGCCTTCTAAATGGCAGAGAAAAGAATGAGATGGTACCAGTCAAGAGTAGCACTTGTAGCAACCGTTGAAGAGCCATTAAATCTCTTCTAAAGATTCCTCGGAAACCTCTTCTCCTTGAAGTAACTCTCACAACTCACTATGAGAATTCAACCTCTAAAGAGTCCCAAAACCTACGGAGAGTGAGAAACCGCAGTGTCTACAAGGGTAGTATGGAGTAACCTACACCCAGGGCAGATTAATTAAGATTATACTTTGGTCACCTAAATGACCATATGCACTATTTGTTATCTCCGTATAAATGCTCCAGTTTAGCCATATATCTTATAGAAATGCTTTGAGATTTATTTCAAGGTTTATTGTAGAGTTTTAACTGCAACACAATACTCTCAATTACACCATTTTTCGGACACCTGGTATTCTTGATTCCACAAGCGGTCACTTTAGATCATCTATTATGTATGTAATAATGTTGCGAGGGAACATCAATTTAACTATTCTTATGGCTCTTGTCCGGTAGTCTTTGGGCTAAATTGTTGTAGCTCCAAGAGTATTGGATGACTGCAATAGCATTCATTTTTTCGCTTCATACTTTGGTGATATAGACCACGTATTATATACTAAATATAAAAAAATATTCAAATGACATTTAGACTTTGTGCTGGTCAAGTAGAGTTTACAACAACAATGGTGAGTACGTTGGAGTCCCCTGGTCCCTTTATTAGCGTTGGTATGAGATGTATAGAACTATTTTTTCCAAATTCAACTTGTGATAAACAAAATGCACTAACTTTTGTTTGGGTATTCTCAGAGTTTGTTGCGTTTTGTTCCTCCTTGATAGTTGAAGTGCATTCAGTCTGAGCTGCTGCGTTTACTGCACGTTCTATAGCTTCTATTGTGTCTGTATCAAGCTTTATCTCGTGCTGCTGAAATTTTATCTGATTCTCTTGGACCGTTTCTGGTTTTTTATCCACTTCTCCAGACGTATTTTGGATATCACTAGTAAAATTCGTGGGCTCAACACTGGGAATTTTCGATTCTTCAGCACTTTTATGCCGATTATAAACGATATAGTTGTTATAATCTGCTATTTTCCTTCTTTTGTAAACATTGTAACTTAAATTTTTGGGTTCCTCCATGTGAACGTTAAACATACTTGGTGAAAACTTGATGGATTGATTAACTAGCTCTTGAGCTGAAGACCTTGCAGAAATAAATGAATGTTCATTTGATACTGGAAATGCCCTAATAATCCGTTTTCCAGTAGCATCAATCCATGAGGCATACCAAGTATTATCCTTGAAGTATATCCCACGGGATTCAGCCTGTTTGTTAAATGAATCAATGTGCATATTTGTTATTCCATTGTTTTGACGAATAGCGCTATTACGTTTTCTTTGCTTTCTGGGTTCTTCTGAAGAATTGCCTTGTGCTTGCGTTTTCTTCCTACTTGTCTTATTTACTCTTCTTTCGCGTAATTCTGGAATCATTTCTTCAATCTGAAGACGATGTTCGATTGCTTTTTTCCTAGCTCCTTCATTTCCATATAAACTAAGTTTGAATGCCTTCTTTCTGCTTCTCCCCTTTTCTGTCCACCATGCAGTCCAGCTATTATCACTTTTACAGTAACAAACGCCGCGTACCTTTTCTACATTTAGATTTACTACAGATGGATCATTTGTCCTACTTCCATCATTATTTGGACTGGAGTTACTGGACAAAATTTGATCAATTTGACATTCCATTGCTACCTTGCGCAAGTATGCAGATGGAGTTTCTGACTCTTCTATTTTTTCGTTACTTACGTTATCCAAATTCAAGTCTTTTGGATCTATTTGAGAATCACTTTTCCCGTAGACCAATATATCTCTTTCAGTAATAATTGGGGCGCTAGGTGAAGACATTGAAAGTATGGGATTTTCTTCATTTTCTTCTTCATGCTCATTGAGAGAATTGTTAGGTACCAGATTAACATTCGTCCCAACAATATCTATTTTTGCCTTTTCAAAACTTATATCGTTTACATCCGTGATACTATCGTGTGTATCTATGGAACCATGGCTTAAATCTGTGCTTCTAGTACTAAGATTACGATTTATATCATGTTGAAAGGTTGGACTTTTATCCACGTATTCTTTCCTTTCCAAATTATAATCGGGATTAGTTTGATAGCTTAAATCGTCGTACACAACTTTATACGAATTTTCATCCATATCAGAATTGTCAGTTACGGAATACTCCTTATAGTAATTTATACCGCTATCTTCTGAATTATCAGTATTTGATCGTGTAATAAGATCATCAGGAGACAAATTAGAAGAGTTTATATTACAATATGACATTTTGTCAACACTTGAGAACTTAGAAGTATCATCATCACCATCATTGTTTCTTCCGACATAAGAATTATCAGATGATGGGTCTCTTGCCATAAAACCTAATTCTTTGCTTAGATTTTTATTGGAATAAGAAGCATGCAAAGGATTATTTGTTATTTCATCAATATTTGGGGTAGCCGTAGTTTCTTCTTGTTCTTTACTCCATTTTTCAATGCATGATATTAAAGAATCTACATCATCTACAAACTTATTATCAACCACATTATCTGCAGCAGGATCTAAAACAGCAACTGCAGTGTCGCATGTGTCTAAATTATTCACACCTATCCCATCTTTCATTTTAGGCTAATAATTAAAGGTCAAAAATTACTAATACGAAAAGCTTATAAATATTATTCTCACAACTATAATTTGTCCTTAACATCTATGACAATAATTTATAGTTATTCTTTAATTGCAGAGTTCCAACTTTTAATACTATTCTATTCAGATGTAAAGTAACATTTCAGATATGATTTGGCACTTAACTTTATCAAAGTTAGTTAATTATTTCACTAGACTAGCACTAGAATATTTATTATTTTGCAAACCACAAACTATTCATTCAGCCACACATATATTCCAACTTGCATCAACCATTAAAACACATTCAAGCAACATATCCAGACAATATCACAATTTTAATACATATTTTTCTTGTACTAATAACAGAATAAGTAATGGCAAAAAACACCAAAAAACCCCGAAAAAACAAGGCTCAAACTGAAATCAGCAATACTGGTACACATTTTTTAAATTTAAGCACATAAATTTTTGTGCTCTATTAGAAATAGCAGAGAGCTATCCATCATTTCATAGAATCCCAGTATATATCAAAGAATGTAAAAACAACTAAACAATATCGTTACAGTTACAATTTAGAGCAAAAAAACCAACGTTACAATACTTTAACTAATTATGATTGATAGGTGTACAGATTTTATTGAGATACTTCATGTGCTAGGAGCTATTAGACAAAGCAGTATTAGTGAGCCATAGTCAGAAATTACGTAAAAACTATGACGAAACATAAAAGATCTTTCTTTATACTTTCATATGAATCGATTGATAGAATAATGAAGGCTGCAGAATTAGATCTGTTCCTGCTAGTTGAGGAAGTACAGCAAAGTAAAAAATCATGAGTGTACTTCTGATATAAGCCATATTGCCAACATATATACATAAAACTGTGTACTACATATTGCATTACTCAATTAAAGCCCATGTACGCTGGTTTTGGAACGACGAAGAAAATTTCCTCGCTTTTCGAGGAAATTTTGGGAGGCTATACGATGCAATTCCGGACTTAGAATGCCAAATTGTTATTATTTAAAAATCAATTGGATATTTGGATTTTTTCAAAAATTCAATGGGTAATTCTAGAGAATGATTCACGAAAGTGCCACTTACACCACTCTTGAATTTTGGGTACGAGAGACTTTCCCTCATACTTGTACCACCAATTAGAAATAAATTATCAGTTTCCATAGATAGTTTCAGCGCACATCCTCTTACGCGGAGAGGAGGCCAATACCATACTTTTACACTGTGCCGGTTCAGCACCAATTGCGCGACTCACTGTGATTTACCACGCGTATAAAACTTTCAAAACTTGTACCAATAGAATCTACATCTAGTCACAAGTAGCCACGATAAACACAAATGCACACGAAGAAATTATCCTCTCCAACTGGGTTGAATGCTAGTTAGCAAGTTTACATAGGCTTCCTTTGCAGCATCAGAACTCATGCCCTTTACTGAGTTCCAGCTATCCCACTTTGCCTTTTCCTCCAACTTGTAGAATCCTGGGCGCTCCGTGTTGCAATCGCCTACCGTGGCCTGCTTGTAGTACTTGTAGAAGGAGAGTTTTTGATCGTTTGTGACTTTCATACTCTTGGTTTCAGCTACATATTTGGTAGCATTTTGAAAATCTTGGTCCAGCATTTTCTAGGTTGTTTCAGAGTTATAAATACGTATGGAGTGAGAGGAATTTTATCCCAAATGTGTGGTCGGATAAAATTCCCTTGATGAGCCTGATTAATTACGACTGAAATCGATATTGGCTCAATGGTATTAGCCAGCGCCCGCCTTTGATCCTCGTCAGCCCTCGCGGTGACCCTGTTTGGTTACAACTAGCGAATTTCCTTGTGTAAGGTATGTCTTTTCAGGTACTTATTGTACTTCATAAGCTCTAATCTTTGGGGTGTGTTGATCTTGTTTTTGGTTGTATAGTAGCGCGAAGGAGGTTTCCCCAATTTACGAGCCTCTGTGCATTCCAGAGTTATGAGCACGCGTCCAGCCTTCTTCTTAGCAAACAGCGTATACAAGTTGCCTAGAGAAATGGTATGATTAAGACGCTGTGGGACACAATACCTCTGGAAGGAGAATGAAGGACTCCGAGATGACAATTTTGAAGCTTCCACGACCAAATGCGACCCAAATAAAAGAATAGTTTCCATACAAGTATTTTTGCTATATTCATAGCATTTTCTAACAGGTCACCGCCGTATACCCATTCGCCTAATACCGTCCACACTGAAAGTTGTTGTGTAGAGTTCAGTCCAAGACAATTTATTAATTTACTGTTCACGGTTTCCCCACCAATGTGCTTTAAATATAGATAGGACTCTTTGAATACATCTCAACTTTAGCTATGGCTTCCAGCAAAGCCAAAGCTTTCACTCAATTGAGTTTGTATCGCAAGTATAACATCAGAGATATAGAAACGAAGTTTTCCAACTCTACAGGCAATAGTTTGCTAGATAATTTAGAGTACATTTCAGTATATCTCAAGGTTTTCCCAGAAACAGTGTCGGCTTTTGCCAAGGCGTTTACCGCTGGGAGAAATAATGCAAAGAAGACAAACTACGAATATCGCAACACAGATCCAGGAGATCTGGATGCCACAAACTATAACTTGCTCAATGCTCTCGGCTCGCTGAAACGACTGCAAGAGTTCAAAAGAGGAACGATCAATCGTGAAGGAAGATCTTATTACAGTACCGGAGCTCCTAATAGAAAGATGCGTGAAAGCACGCTACCGTCAAATAGGTTCACTCGTGCTGCTTCCATCGCCGGTTTGAACTTTGCACATTTTGATCTAAAACCCATTAACAGGCCTTCTTTTTGATATTGCATCATCGACCACAAAAGACGCTTTTAAGCGATATTTAAAGGTTTAAATACTTTATTGCACATATATGGTTGTTTAGGGAGAAAATACAAACGTTTTTAAAAATGCTTTGTCTAGTGATGAAAACATACGACTTGTCGTTGACTGTTTATGTAAGATGAGGGGAACTGCTCTAAAATTTGGTCAACTGTTGAGCTTGCAGTATGATATATTGCCGGAAAACTTTCGAAAAGCTTTAATCAGTGCTCGTCAAGAGGCCGATATCATGCCAAAATCTCAAGTGGACATTCTAATGTCAGGACAGTTTGGGAAGTCTTGGATTAATAATTTCTCAGAGTTCGAATATGAACCTATGGCTAGTGCCTCCCTAGGACAAGCGCATAGAGGAAAATTGTTGGATGGAACGGATGTAGTTGTTAAGATTCAGTTTCCTGGAATATTGGATTCTATTGACAGTGATATGGGCACTCTGATGTTTCTTTGTACAAAAACAAAGCTGGTACCAGAAAAGTTTTTTGTAAACCAATATGCTAAAGAAATGGAAGTAGAGCTCAAAGCCGAGTGCAACTACACAAACGAAGCCAGGTTCTACAAGATATTTAGACAATTGAAACTTGACGGATTTTTTGTACCAAGGGTCATTCCTCACTTATCAACTTCTTCCATAATTACAACAGAGTTTGTTAAGGGGTGTCCTATAGAGGATTGTTCAACAATGTCACAAGAAATACGCGATTCCATAGGGGAAAGGCTACTAAGGCTGGGATTAAGCGAGATTTTTATCTTTGGATTAATGAACACAGATCCAAACCCTAGCAACTATTTATACGACGTGGAGACAGATACTATAGGACTTATAGATTTTGGATCATGCAGGATTTATAAACCAGAATTTATAAAGGAGTATTTCAATCTCGTCCTAGCATCTGTTAAAGAGGATCACTCGGGGATAATAAACAGTTCGCTTAAGCTCGGATTTTTACATCCAGAAGACTGCCAGGAGACAATTGATGCGCATTTGGATTCAGTTTTGCTAACAGGTCAACCATTCAGACATGAAGGTCTTTATGATTTTGGCACGAGTTGTATAGTAAAGAAATGCCTAAAGAATTCCAAAGTTATATTAAAGCTTCGACATAGACCACCTCCTCCGGAAGTTTACTCATTACATCGCAAGCTTGCGGGTTGTTATGTGATTTGCAAGCTGCTTTCATCTAAGATAGATGCAAAGACTTTATTTGAAGAGATTGCTTCTCTTTCCACGGTTAATGATTTGTAACATGTATATTTACATTACTTAGCTTTGAGTCTTATTATTAGTACGCTAACATTATCTTGCGATCGTTTTACATTTAGCGTAAGATCTACAAGTTCTTTACATACTCGTTTAATACTCGGAACTGGAGCATCTGGATCAGTTGACGCTCTTGATTCTTCCTGAAAACTCGTAAATAATGTATATGGAGCGAACCTTGTTAATGAAATCAAGAGTTTTTCTACATGCGTCGTTGGCATCAAATACGCCCCAAAATCCATCGCAACCAAGCATGATGAATTCGTCTTTATTAAAATCTAAATCTACCTTCCTAAAAGTTCCAACACACAATACACCATATTTTTTTAACCTGAGAAACGTAATAAGGTCTCATAGCACTTACTGTAAATCACCAAAGGATCGTGTAATCTCCAGAACACCATTTACTCTTCCACCTTCTATAGTACCTCCATAGTGCAATATGCGTCCCTTTTCACGTTGTGACCACGGTTTGTGTATATCATTCAGTGGTATGGAGTGTATAACACTCTCTAATTTTCTGCAAAGATATGCTGCAGAATCACCCAAATTTACTATATATACAGTTTTTTTCCCGAAGAAAAGCAACAATGCGGTAGATCCATCACTGCAACCAGTGATTTCGTTAGCGATACGAGTGTCCAAACGGCGACAAGCAGCGTTTACAGCCTATAGTATTGACGGTGGTTTACGGAGAATAAAGTACCTTTTTAAAGATAATTTCTGGAGAGAACTCTTCACTCTCGTCCTTTGCAACTGACAAGGTAACAATTTGAGAGCATATCTCGGATAGCAAGTTTTGCTTAGCGAACACAGCAGTCTGTTTTCCACCGTGCCCATCGAACAATCCACAGACCCTGTATTTAAACTATGATTTATAGTATTACAACATACACAAAATCGTATTCCTGTGGGAGTTGAGGGTTTAGTTTCCGCAAGGAATCACAAATGATACATTCATCTTCCATAGTTTTCCGCACACCCTTTTCTCCATAGTGGTCGATCATGATGAATCCACCATCTATAACATATTTGTACGTTTGCGGTGAATCAGAGAAATACCTAGTTCTGCGATCGTGACTGTGGCATTCTTCGCAGAGTTTATGGCTGATTGCGATAGGGACTCTCCAGACAACTTCAGAGCTTTAAAAAGCAACTGAGACATTATTCACTGGCTATATATTTTACTGAACAGAAATTATCATTTCCCTTTTTATTCAGAGGGAACGAGGCAGTCCCCCATTCTAGGTTGGACCGTATGTTTCCATATCTTGTTTGCATAGCATAAAGTGGTCAAGTACACCATAAATTCTATCGTTTCCTTTGCCTGAAGGTGTGCACATGTTTATGTTTTTTGTCTTCTTACCGTTTCTCTTGAAAATACTGTATAAGTGCTTGATTTCATTTAGCTCAAGGTCTATGGCCTTCTTTTGTACAACTACCCCTGTAAAAGTATGTAAAAGATGCCCTTTTGGATTACCCAGCTGCTTCCAGGCCTTTTCGTGGTATATTGACATTTTATCCAAAAGACAAATGATATTGTACATTTGCGGAGGATACATTAGACTGCTTCGCTTCTCCAACCAGTGCACGATTTGATATATAATCCTTGGGTCCCTGATGTTCAGCTTGTCTATGGCTGTGATTATTGAGTTCAGCATGTTAGAATTGAATGAGTGATCCAGCCTCAGATAACGAGAAGCTTCACAAAGGTCCTCAAGGATTTCTTCATCAGTGATGTTCGAGTACTGCAAAGTCTCCCATATGCTCGTTATTCCCTGTATAAATGTTTAATTGCCTAGAATGCTCACCTGTGCCACTATGGGTAAGTTTGCAAGTTTCGCAATACTGAAAAAATGTCTGAGAATTTGCATTATGGAAGCAATATCTCTTGGTAGTAAGATGGCCAGAGATTTTGCAGCCATGGATACGTCGTGGATTATATTTGAGTAGAAAGATTCTGTTCATTTCATAAAGGTGCATTATAGATAACGTACTTTTATTATCCATATAGCTCTTTGTTATGTCCGAATTCCCGGCTGTATCATTACTTAGTGCGATAGTTATTGAATTTAATATTTCGAGTAGCTCCCCCTTCAACCTCTGTATTTCATGAGGCACTCTTCTCTGAACACGTATAAAGAGTATGAAGAAAAAAACCTCTATTTTTGCAAAGCTCCACAGTAAAAGCGATATATCAGTCAAATATAACTTTTCTTCTCTATGCATTATAGTTGTTGCTAAAGACAGCATGTTATTGCACATACATGCGTACCAATTGTATCAAATAAACCGTATATAAATACATTGTTCTTGGCATAGCCCCAAGCTATCAGTGACAGAGCCTTATTATTGAGATCACATAGGTTTTTTTTAATATAACGTTCGTATATTGTAACAAGTGCCGGGTTATATCCGAGAATAGCATATCTGCAAGAGTATTTGTAGGACAGTCGGACAGACAAACCTGTGTACTAGGAGGTGAATACTGGAGTCAAACATGTCCAGCTTGTCGTATATTATCTCTGTGTATTTGATAAAATTCTTGCACGATAAATTAAATTTCAGGGTACTCATGTACGACAATGATGCTATAATATCGCGTTTCCCCAGGGTGTCTATGAATTGCAATAATAGAAGGAATAACATTTCTACACGAACCTTTATTGTCTAGACAGTAGTTGATCAAATCATCAAAATGTGTGAGCTTTTCCATGGAATGTGCATGAGGAGTGTCTGCCAACCAGCGCATAATTTTTGCGAATCTGCATTGGTTCCACCTAAACATAAAGTCGGACCCATTTTTAAAAGGTTTGTAGTTTGATATCCTGTAGCGCACTGCTACTGTGCGCATATGGTTCATTTATGTCAACATTAGCAATCAGACACCGATTAATCTCACAGAATAAACACAAAATTAAAGATTCCACAGATAAGTATATTATAAAGGCACTTAGTTACATTTTACACAAATTCTAGGTAATATATGTGGATATTTGTATCTTCCAAAGATTGTGTTACAGTGGCAGGAAGGGAATACAGCCACACTTGTAATTTCTCGTGCAAGAGATGTTTTAATTATGTATTACATTGTATTTCTAATTTTCCTACTGAAAATTACGTCTATTTCTTACTCTTGGAGATTGCAAGCAAGATACCAGCTTTCGCCTCTTAGGTCAAGATTCTCGGCAAAAATTACACCCTCAGCAACAAGTGCAGATCATACACATTCACCTGAACCAGAAGAATTATTGGATCTAAACGAAAAGAACGTAGAAAATGTGCTAGACATAATTCGCCCACAACTTGCATTAGACGGAGGAGGTGTAAAGCTCGAAAGAATCGTGGATAACCACGTTTATGTAAAAGTGAGTCAATTATACACTTTACTCAGTGTTTGTGTAGTTTACAGGTGCATGTGTCGGATGTCCATATCGCTCCGTAACTGTAAAGGGAGGTATAGAGAGTACATTGGTTCGATTTTTGAAGTCTCCAAACGATAATCCGATTAAAGTTGAACTTGTCCAAGATGATGACTGAGAAATTTAGACTGTAAATTTCTCTGGTGGCCATGTAGTGATCTTTGGTCTCAGATGCTTCATGTATTTTAAATCGGCATCCTCAGGGAAAGTCTTTGGTGCAGGCTTACTATCGTACACTTCAGGTTCAACAGCTGGAAATGTTGAAAGTATCCTCAATAACTGTTCTTCCTTTTCAATTAGAGATAGAGAGTCCCATTGATGTTTATGTATGACGGCAGTATTATATCCGAATTTATTAAACATACGACGTCTGAATGATATAAGTCCACTTTCTACAGGCATTCCATCCGGTTTGGGCATGAGATAGTTGTATTCAAAGCAGAGTTTGCGATGAGTGAATAAATGCCCACAAAATAAACAATGTTGTTCATCATCTTCACGTCCAACTGAACAATTTATTAGTCCCTCTGTGATTCCAAGCCCTTCAAGTACAGTATCGACATCCTTTTGTAACATTTCAGATCCCTGAATTATAATGAACTTATGTACAATAAACTCACTTGGGGCTGTGCATGGATTAAAATATCATTTAGCCAACGAGTATGCAAAGATTCCTGAAATTCATAGGGGATTGAATTTTTAATATCCTTTTCGTTACTAGGTTTTTCCACATCTGTGCAGTACAATGTAAGATATAAATAATATTGCATCCATCCACTGAGTGGCAAGTTTTCCAGAGTCAAGCCCTCACAGGCACGCTTGAGATAACGTGGTAGAGATGCATTATCACGGGTTGGCCTATATATAATGAAATGTATGTAGGGACTGGATACCATTCATATCGATTCGTCAATACTAGCGAATAAGATAATAGAGCCCAATCAAACGGTGTCGAATCACTAGGATCACGCCTATCAACTTCATTCAATAACAATGATATAATATTGGTAGACTGATCTTCATCGGGGAAATTTGTGTTGGAAATTCCTAATTGTACCAAACAACCAATCATACAACTTAATGTTGGTAAGCGCCAATCCTGCAGCAAAATTTAGCACGAATAAGATGACAAACCTGTAGATGAGCCCTTACAAGCGATAGAAGTTCTGACAACAGAGGCCAGCAACGATAATCCAATGCAGTTAGAGCAAATATAACTCGAGGAACATGGCGTGGCTATAACTTATTAGCCTAAACACAAACAACTTACATGTAAATAATGCTTCCTCTCTATTAAATCATATATCAAATACTTGAATAAAGGTAGTTTAACAATGGCCTGCCTGTCTATAGGGGACCTGTGTACACGCTAAAGTTGATGAATGGCACAAACCAGAAAGAGTTGAACGAAAATGAGTTACCAAGTTGGCATAGACAACGAACAAGCCATGAGTAACATGGATAGTCATCCACTGCTATATAACTGCGATACAACCTAATGGTAGAGACGTCATTTACACACAAAATTGCGAACAAACTTTAATATTGATCGTGGATTTGAATAATTTGCGGTTAATTTCTCGAAAAAGCTGCGTTGCAAATCCTCCGGAGGAGTTTCATCGAACACTTTTAAGCGACGAAGACTTTTGGGCTCGAACGATTCCAAATATTCACGAGTGGCTATTTGCCCAGTACTTAAATACGATTGCAATGCCCTTCTACAAGCACTAGACCTCAACATTCTAACTCATTTTATTTACAAAAGAATAATTGTGAACTCGTCTAGAGTAGTCGGGAAAAGCACTTTCCGCACCAATTACCGGCAAGGATACAGTAGTTAGACTATACACTTGTAACAAATGACGCTTGCGTGGGTGTGATGAAGATTTATTAGGAGAGATGTTACTCTAGAGGATCGAATCCAAGATGTGTAAACAAGTAGACCGGAATAGTCGTTACATTAGGGTCTGTTGGCTCTATCCACCATTTGAACGTAGGTATATTCGGAACTGGTCATATTTCTGTCATTGGTTCCGAAATAGATGACATTGTTATAATGTATGCCTCAGATCGTGATGTGTTTGGATAACATTACCATATCATCCTGTAATTCAGAGTAATTTAACGATAGTTAGTGAGTAATAATTGTTTCATACTGATTTGTTGGAAATGTAGTCTGGATTTACTTCTTCATCCAGTACATCCCCAGTTGACTTTGCAACAACAAAACTTCACTCCTATTCATACCTCAGAATATCCATTCCCATCATATTCGATCCAATTCGTAAATGGATTGAATATATACAAGTAAATATGCTGGAGTCTGGGTTTTGTGTCCCACTTCACGGGAATAAAGAGGTTGACGCTATAAAATCCAATGGCTCCGATAATAGGTGTATTTGGATATCGCAAGAAGACATTACTCCTAATAATCTCGAGATTTTGAAGACAATATTCAAATCTGAGGATGTATCTTTGAAATATTGGTTGCTTTTGGCATTTTCATACAGAGAGTTAGGAAACTTTGAGTCATTTGACGCACTACTTAAGGATGCAGAGACTTTTTGTAACTTGGACTCAACTGGTAAGTATTGTTTACCCGTAATGTGATAGTACAACTTCAATACGTACGAATATAATTTTCATTAAACACATACATACAGATTCCCCTCTGCATAAAGGTCTGATATCATCTGCATTGGCCATTAATAATCTCTACCAAGCTGAGTTTTTTCAACATGATGAAGATCGCTATGCTAGATGTGTAGATTGGGCCAATCATTACACTAAAAAGGCGGAAACTTCTTCTCCTTATCATTTTTACCTCTTAAAGGGGCAACAATACCTGATGTATGGAACAGGAAATGCAAAGTCCCAGGAACGTGCTTCAGCAAAATCCATGTTCCACATGGCAATTTCAATAAACCCAGGTTCAATATTACCGATTATACTTTATGCCAATGTCTCTGTCATGGATTCTAACTTCCAGGGCGCAATGGTCTTTTATATGAGGGCTTTACTTATCTGTGAATATTATACCATCGTCCTGGAGCGCTTAAAGTCCCCTGAATTTGAACATCTTTTACAAAATATACCACACTATGATATCGAATTCTTGTTTTTACAGTTGAAATGGTTGAAAGCATTATTATTTTTTTCCTTGGCAGCTTGTCAATTTGCTCTAGGGGACGTTGAAAAGGCAAAAGTTTTAATTGAAAGATCCATATCAGCAAAACCCCTACCAGAGGCTCACAGATTGAGATATGCAATATTTGCCTGGTTATTAACACACTTTAGTGATGAGGCAGATACGGAGTACGATCCAAAAACTCTTTTACAAAATTATACTCAATCACTATCTATTGCTTATTTTAAGGATAAAACAAATCCAATTACACAACTACAATTCTCCGAGTTTCTGTTTCAGCGGGGTAAAATTGCAGAATCCGAGCACATACTTAATGATTTAAAGGATAATGATCTTAATTATTCGCTGAAAGCTGAAATAGAATATCAGCTCGGACGTATAGCACATGTTAAGGAAGATTATCCTACTGCAATATCTAGTTATATAAAATCAATTGGATTTAAAAGTGATTTTATAAGTCCAAGATTGCAACTGGTAAAAGCTGCATCGGCAGCAGGTGACTTAACTCTGGCTAGAGAACATACGGATGTCTTGCTACAACATTTCCAGAAGATCCCAGTTGTTCTGTTGGTATCTGCATTCATATACATGGAGGCAGCGCGTGAAACTTTGGAACATAATCGCTGGGAAATGCTTAAACTAGAGGGAACAAACAAGAACATGCACAATTTGGATACATCATGCTTATTTCATGGAGTGCAACAGGGCGTTAGTAGACTTGTGGATGAGCGCCTATTTAAGGCCTTAGGGTTATTGGAAGATGTAATTTCTGAGAACAAGCATCCGCACATACTAGAATGTTATATACGGTGTTTAGAAATCCTAGTTTCTAGGGGAAGAGAGTCAATGTGCACAAAGTTGCGTGAATCTTATCTTTTGATTAAAGATTCACTTCCACAGTCGAATTTATCATTTGAATCGCGAAACAATTATGGTGTTATGGCTTTATATTCTAAAGATTATAGTGAGGCAATTTCCTCATTTACTCACCTCCTTGAGGATGTAGAAAAATGCATAGAATGTCACTCAGGATCATCGCAACATAGTTTGGATTATTTCCATTACACAACAATCTCTATTACTGTGAGATATAATTTGGGGCTTGCATTGGAATTTAGTGGTAATATCGCAAAAGCCCAGAGGATATATTCGCAATTAACCAGGGATTATCCAAAGTATGCTTCTCCGTGGATCAGACGTAGTAATATTTCCTTCAAGAAGGGAGATTTAGAGGGTGCTAATAGATATTTGGAACAATTAAAAAAGGTTAACCCAGGAAATATGGAACCTTGGTTACATAGAGCACACCAGTTGGCTGATATGAATATGTATGATGAATCTATACAGGAATTAAGACGTCTTTTCCGTGTTTTACCTTCATCGGCATATGATCCATATGCAAACACACTTATGTCTTCCATAATGATACAGCGAAGCTATCTACTTGCAAACAGCGCTGGTGGAGTTACCGTTTCGTTCCCAAAAGAGGCTATACACTACGCAAAATTGAGTTTGAGAAGACCAGCGCTATGTAACTTTTATGCTGCGAATGTTATAGCTGTGATTCTAGCTCATGAAAAGCACCTCAAACCAGCATACGAAAGTTTCGGTCTCTTGTTAGAAAGTGTTTTAATGACTCCACATATGAAGTTTATAGCCAATAAAAACATGGCAGTATTATCAGCAGCAATTGCACTGTCAGTTTTTATTAATGATCGCAAAATTGATCGTACGAAATTTAATAAAGTAAGAGTGGCCAAGGCTCAGCAACATTTTGTAACGGCCCTTTCTAATGGTAAAATGGATAAGGGAATCTATTTTACTTATGCCAGATTCTTGTTTGATGTTCAAAAGTTTGATGAATGTATTTCACTTTTGGAAACAGCTAGACTTATTTTCCCAGATGAAATACGTTTCTTGCACAATCAGGCTATCGCAGTTGATGGAATGCTATGTAGTTACTTGAGGGATTCAGAAAAAACAAGCTCCGTGCATGAAATGTCAAAGATGGCATCGGCAGCAAAATTTGTAGTATCGGCTGTGGAACATTTAACGTCCGGAGGCAAGGATTCTGAATCACCCATAACTACGGAAGCGCAGTCTAAACTCAAACAAGTTCTCAACAGAGTGCGTTCCAAGGTAATTCCACACATCTCTACGACCCTTCCACAACTGGAAAAAACTTGTGAAAGCAGACAAAAAACACGTGAAAAACGCCTGCAGCTACAACTCACTATACAGCAAGCCCAAGAGGCCAAAAAACGAAAACAAGAGGAAGAAAGGCTACTTGCAGCCCAAGCCGAGGAGGCTCTTTCACAACAACTTCTCAAGGAGGCATCGGAAATAGCTTCCGAGCTACTTTTGTCAAAACCTCCCACATAAATTGTAGCATAAAAGTTAACGTTCTGCAATCATTACACCAACTCGTAAAGTGTTGTCTTCTAATGCTTCTTCAAGGCGACAAAGGGAAGCGGAGTACTGTAAGCCATGTATTTATTTTATGAAAACAAACTTTTACATAGTCTGGAGATCTGTAGTAAAAGGGTCCTCTAACGATGTTTCCAGCAAAAATACATATCGGTGAATCTAAACTGGCCCAGTGTTCTTCTTGTAAGAGGCTTATTGCGATATGTCTGAGAATGTGTTTACAGTGTAAGCAGACTTACTTATCTTTGGAGCCGTTATGTCCGTCTAACCAAAGTTTGAGTATGAATCCACCAATTCCGGAAAAATTAAATCTGTTTGATTTTAATGGAGGAGATTTTGTATCTCTGTGACGGAATTGCAATTTCTATAAAATTATGTCCACATTACTGTGCAGCCGACATACCTCTTTTACGCCCCTTACTGTCCATTCCACACGAAATTTCCCGATGAACATGTCATCAACGTGAGATAAATCACCGATAGAATACAACTTACGCTTCTTGTTGATGATTTTACCATCTTTTGTTATATATGGTCCAATCAACTCATGTATGTCACGTATATTCTCAAAAACATGATCTACTTCACTTGAAATTTCTTCAGAGTCATCCGAAAGATACAAGGGACGCAGCTTGGCACTTCTTTCCGCAGGAATCCATCGGCTATGGAAAAACCCTTTCTTTGAGTGGTTATTAGCATCAGAGAAACCGTTCAGATACGAGCCACCAAGTCCTTTATAATCCTTTATAATAAAAGAAACCGAGACGTTTGTGTTTGTTAGGATTAAAGTTACCAAACTGCCGGTTACAATGGATAGGTACATATGTTACTGCAGGGCATAGATTCCATACTTGAAATAAGCGATAAAGTATAAATTATGAAATCACCATCTTTGAAACTATAGTCTGCCCTGGCAACAAAAGGGTTATGGTGTATGTGTAAGCGCGAGTCTGTAGTGTAGTATTTATTTAAAATGGACGATCCTCCTTCCGGTTCTTTGGGAGACAGTACAGGGTTTAATACAGGCCCTGAGATATACAGCAATATTATAACAAACATTCGTATGCTATCACATCCAATCTCATGCCTCGTTCACATCATGTTTAAACTGGCCATTCTCGCATCGTTTGTTTGAAACAAGACTCAGACAATATCTACAGATACATCATATTTCCTTATATAATCGGACTGTTTACCGGAATAATTCCGGATTTCATAATTGTCTTTGCCCTCATCTCGCTTTTGGTTTTCGTAGATTTCTGGGCGGTTAAAAATTACACTTCCACGTAAGTCATAATCTTACAGTCACAACTGACAAATGTGTTAGGACTATCGCAGGGATAGCTTGGTACTATCACATAAAAGACAACGGTGCATACACCGCTATCAACAAGCGCATAAAAGTTTGTGGATATAACCTAATACATGTAAATATACAGGAAGAAGTATTCTTGAATAAGACAGAAACACAATATTTCTGGGTAGTTCTATACATCTGGCCCACTCTATGGGCTCTAAACATATTATTCAAGCTTACTATGTTTAATTTCCCACCGGTAAATACTGCAAAATTCCACCATACAACGTCTTTAGCTTGTACTGTCAACTATTATCTTTTTGGGAGGATTTCTCAACCTCTATAACTGCATATATTGTTCACAAGGTAATGTACAACCTTCTACATTTCACTTGAGGTTCAGATAAACGCGAAAAATTCATATCCTTACACAACAAGTTCACTAATTTGATGGAATCGAAGTTTTAAAACACATGTTCACTAGAAAAGATTGGCCAATGCGTTTTACTCGGGACCCTTTGGAGTCTGGCTGAGTTTAAACTTTTTGAAATTAGTCTTATCACGGCAGTGAGTATCAAGATCAACTCCACCAACACAATCGGATAGAGCTGGCTTACAATTCTTCTCAAAACACTTTACACATCCAGCAGCGCAACTATCATTCATGCAGGCAACCTTACAATTCTTAACACTGCACTTGACACTTTCCGCAAAGCAACTGACACATCCTGCATCAACACCTTGGACACCAAATTGACCAAGCAACTGACCAAGATACTTGGAATAGAGATCGACACTTTGATCTCCGGCTTTCTTGCCAAAGTGTTGACCTACATGACTCATAATAGCAGTGGTTTTGAACAAAGCCTTAAGTTGAGCCTCATCTCCATCAACTTTTACCATTCCTAGTGTCTTGAGATCACCCTCACCACATTTTCCATCGCAGGCAACCATGGTTGCAGCTATGAATGAAATTAGAGAAGTTAAAGCTGTAATTGAAGAAACCATTTTGGTGCACAAAAACAAATTTAGATAGCTATTAGCGACTGAGTTGCAATTTTAACAATTTGGAACAATTTTTTATCTGTAGAACAATTTATTGTAACCTCATTCCTGCTAGTTTGTTGCCGAATAAGGCAGTGGGGATTTGCAGAAATTTGCCTTAAATTTTGCGGTTTGCTGCGAAATTTCTGCGAGCGATTATGTCTTACTAAATCGTTGCAATTGAATTCCTCCCGCACATTTAGCTGAAGCTCTTTAGGAGTACTCCGTTTGTCTTGGCACCTCTTCCCTTGTTGCCCGTTTTCCCGTAAAAATCCGACAAGACATAGACAAGTGCGCACACATCCGATTATTTACATGAATATATTCATAATTAATCACAGATACGCCTTTTCATGGTACGTGAGTGGATGTATATATACAGAGAGCCATAGCACTTGTTTGCATCCGGTTTCAAAGTCCCTAACCACTTGTATCCCTTTCCATCATATTCCTTGAAGGGAAAGAGACTCGTGTTATACATCTATAACTCGACTGTTCCGCCTAGCTCGCCCCCTGTAGCGGTTTGATGCCAAGGTGGAAGCTACCAATCAGCCCAGAGCTTCGCAGATACATATCTTGAACGTCTAGATTTCAAAATATATCGTTCAAATTCCTGGTGATAGACTTGAGCCTGCCAGCCCTATTATCTATGGTTCCACGACCTTCCCCTGAGTCCAGTAGAAACTTGCTAGACTAGAGTCCTACCAGATTTGTAATAACGCACGATTAAGACATGGATAAGGAATCTGTGTTTACAGAGTTTTTAGCAAAGGAGGAAAATGCGGAATTACGTAAGATATTTTCCAGTGTTCTAGGAAAGAGTAATGAAACACCGCAAAACAACCCTGCTTCTGATTCACTGGGTAATGTTCATGCTGAACGTCAGAAAAATTTAGACATTGGTATAGGTACGACCTTTAGCTATAAAAACCTTCAATATTTTACCTTTAGAATCGCCGTTTACTGCAAAGGATGCCGTTAAGCCGAAGTATTTTACACTGGATGAAGTAAAGTACGTTTATAAGTTTATTAAAATTCATAAATCACTTAGGGATACAATACATCTTGATGGAGTTGAGCATACTGATTCTGATCTGCAATGGTCTCAACTAGCATTGTCTCCTGATTTACTAAGAGCGCTTCAACATGTTGGTTTTGCGAAGCCATCCCGTATACAGCAATGCGCGCTTCCACTTATGCTTGGAAGCACGTAAGTTTCGCATCCTCGTGTTATTTGTATCATTGCAGACGTAATATCATTGCACAAGCAAAGAATGGATCGGGTAAAACTGCGACATTCTCCCTTGCGATGCTTTCAAAAGTGGATTTGAATGTCCCGTACATTCAGGTTTGCGTTTTTGCGGTCTTATCAACCTGTATAGGCTATCTGTCTCTGTCCAACTCGCGAGTTGGCTACTCAGAATTTGCAAGTTATACAAAAATTGGGACAATTCACCCAGATAAAAACCTTTTTGGGAGTACCTCAGTGTCAACCATGTATGTTTATATTCGAATTGTTACTATTTTAATGCAGATGATGAGACAAATAGATATCAGCTATATGTTGGTACCCCTGGTAAAACAAAGGAATTTTTTCAAAAGCGTATTATAAATACTATGGTAATATCAGATATTTACCAATATTACATTTGTAGTACATAACTATGTTTGTCTTGGATGAAGCCGATGAATTGATTAATCAAGAAAACAATATGGGACCTCAAGTTGTGCAGATACGCAGGATGTTTAGACAACCTGTGCAAATTGTGTTATTCTCAGCTACCTTTTCAGATTCCGTCTATGAATTTGCTACAAGGATCGCACCAAACGCGCATGTAATTCAGGTATATTCATCCTAGTTTGTAACATGGTAATTTTTTTAGGTCAAAAGAGAGCAACTCACACTGGATTGTATTGACCAGAGATATATGTTGTGCAATGACGACGAGGATAAGTTCAAAAAGCTCTGTGAAATTTATGCTAGTATGATTGTTGGACAATCTGTTATTTTTGTGAATACCAAAGATTCAGCCTTTAAGCTCTCGCAACGTATGAGAGACAATGGGTATGTGATTTTTCTCTTTAATTTTGAATTCGTAGTCATGCTGTTTCTTTGCTATGCGGTACTTTGGCTCCTAATGCCGGTCCGAATTCAATGACTCCAGAAATCAGAGATCGTATTATGTCAGAGTTCAAAGACGGGGAAACAAAGGTGCTGATATGTACTGACGTTTTGGCTAGGGGTATTGACGTTCCACAAGTTACCCTTGTTGTAAATTATGACCTTCCGCTGCTTTATTCTGGGACCAGGGCAACGGCAGCCAAAGCAATTTGCATGGTACGTTAATTTTCACACCATTTCATACTCATAGGAAACATATCTGCATCGTATCGGAAGGACGGGCCGTTTTGGTGTTCGTGGTATGGCTATTAACATGATCACCGTAAATGAAATGGCTCTAATTGACACAATCAAGACGTTTTACAAGTTAGTATCCATTTTGTGTTTTCATTTCTAATTACAGCTGTAATGTTGAGAATCTTGATTGTGATCCTGAGGCTATCGAAGAGATGGTCCGCAACTTTAGAGTATGACACCATTATAATCACAAATAATTGAGTTTGAGCTGGATAATTCAACTCATATTACTTTTTTACTAATATATTCTAATGTATCTTAGTCTACTCTATAATTGTTTGACTAGGTGTAAGAAGTGGAATCTTTCACACCTTCGGTTTTCTTCAAGGGTGAGTTTAGCTAGAATATCAAACACATATACACTCAGAGGCTTGGAAGTATTCCAAACCAGAGAAATGTACAGCAAAAAACAACCATTAATGACTTTGGTCTTCCAAATGTGGACGAAGTTTTTGTTCCTGGAATAACTACGGACCCATTTTATGTATGTTGTCATATTTTTGTGGTTTCAGATTCTATATAGAAGGATATTACACTACCGAAACGCTGCATAGGTTGTGGATCTTTATTCCAGACAACTGATTCCACTAAACCCGGTTATGTTGACGCACAGGTTCTAAATGAATCCAGCGGTATGTTATTTATGCTAATGTTTATACTATAAACAGTACGTGGAAACCTCAAGCTTCCAAGTATTAGAGGTGCAGAGGCGGAAACAGTTCCGGAGGGGATCGAGATTATGCGAGTTTGTTCTTTCACATATTTTAACTAATTTTTAAAGTCTGAACCCGGAAGGTTTTCTGCTAAGAAACGTAGAGTTGTTTGTAGAAGATGTTACAAACTTCAGGTACTTTTTTGGTGCCTTAATCAGCTTTTACAGTATTACAAACGTGTGGACATGACCTCTGAAGTTGATGTGCAAAGAGAAAACATAGCCAGAGAAATGCTAGGTATACAAGATGGTATAAAAAGAGGTGATACACAAAGGATTTTTACAAATTCGTCCTCCAAAGATAAAGGGACTTTACAAATGCCAACGGAAGTTGAAGCTTCTCATGCTAAAAAATCGCTAAATCTTAAGTTGTCATCTGAAATTATAACTGATTTAGCTGTTCGCATAAAAAACGACAGTGTAGTTATATTTCTTATTGATTTGACAAACTTGGAGGCTTCAGTTATACCTGAGCTCTACATTGCGCTACGAAATCGCACCCTGGATGTTGGTTTATTCATGTTATAATGACTATTTCTAGGTAATTTGGGTAGCTAACAAGGTCGATGTTATACCAAAACCCAATGATCCAACCGAGTACGTTCTGAAAATCTTGATTATAGTCCTTTAGAATTAAGAGATGGCTACGATCATTTGTAAGGCAGATAGGAAATGCTAAATCTGCGGATGTCATATTGGTTTCCAGTACTAAAGGTGAGATTTGAAGCTGAAATCAGCGGTGTTTAGGGATTGGACTCGATGTACTTGAACATCGAATGAAGGCATACCTACAAACTGGAAATCCTCGGAACATTTACGTGGTAGGCGCAACAAACGTGGGAAAATCAACATTTGTGAATCGGTTTTTGGATTTTATACAATACAAGTAGGTTTACCAAATACGTTGCATGTACGTTCAGAGATATTGGCACACTCCATTTGAAGCGTAGTGTTGGTGGAACAACACGCTCCGCGATCCCTGGAACAACGTTGGAATTTATTGAATTTGGACTACCTAAAGGATTTAAATTGGTTGATACACCCGGCATACCAATACCATCGCAGGTGCCTTCTTTACTCTACAGGCCGATAGACTTATTATCCATCTCTATAATGAAGACCATAAATCCTCTGTCTATAAAACTTGAGGCTGGAAGATCACTGCTAGTTGGAGGGCTTGCCAGAGTGGACCTAGTCCAGGGAAGCTCCACTATTGTCCAGTGCTTTTTCAGTAGTGGAATAACGATCAAAGTTTGTAGGTGCGTAAACGAGTTTATAAATCGTTACATTCAGATCTGTGGCTGCAGAGGATATTTTAAAGCATCAGGTCGGTACTAGTTTGTATCCTCCTCATGACAAGGAAGATTTTGAAAAACTTTTACCACTATCAAAGTACAGGTATTAGTAATAGAACAAATTGAACCGAACAGATTCGCTGTAAATTGCACTGGAAGACGGCCTGTTGACGAATTTGTCATTTCCGGACTAGGATGGATATCATTTTGTGGAATTGGCCCCAAAATCATAGAGATGTATATCCCAAGAGGAATAAACCTTCTCAGGTTAGTGTGTACAATATGAAAAAATAACAACAGGAGGCCTGCTATGCTAACAACAGCTCCAAAGACCGTCGATGGATATAAAATTTACCACGGAAGGTGAGATAACTAGTTGTCAAATAACTGCACTCACAGGGGGCGCATGAGGAAGATAATGAGAATGAGGAAGGAGATGATCGAGCACAGTGACCATACCCCCATCCCATCCTAGGTGCTACATACCAGAGAAGCCATTTGTATTATAATGTTCCCAGCCTATAAAGTTCTATGTGTATTTATTCGACAGATATCAAAACCTTTTGCTAATTACTTGAAACGACGCGCGAGTGAGAACGAGGGATTTAGAAACATTTGCATTGCATTTGGAAATAGGAGCTTTGCCTTCGACAGATATATCTCAAGGCGCTTTTATAACTCAGAAGTAGGTGATTGTGAGCCTGTTACTATATCTCAAGAGCGTTCGGTTAACATTGGTACCGAACTTTTGGGAGAGTGCGTAATATTTGGAATTGCAGCGGCGCTAATAACTGCAGAATACGCTAGAAGCGTTCGAAAGGAGTTTAGAAAGGAAGCTAAGCTGCAAGAACGCTTGAATAATATAGACCTTAGGCAACAACAGATACTAGACTCTATCAAGGAGGAGGTGAATATTCAACTTGATAAAAGACTCGCATCTCTCGAAAACTCAGAGGACAAAAAACCTAAAGGACTATTCGAAAATCTTTTAAAATTGTAAAATGTTAGCGAAAATATTGAGGAGGACTGCATTTGCTGTTGTCAGAACATCGCAATTTCGTGGCATGGCTACGAGGCCACTGGATAATGCTGTCGACATAAAGGGCGCAAGTGCATCAGTTGGAGAAAAATATGTATCAGTAAAACTTTCAAATGGTTCAACAGTCTATGTCATTGATAAAAAACCAAGTACAGAAGAATCACAATAAGCTTAACTTATTTATTCTGTCTTTATAAGCATCTTCTAGTACCCCTTCGGCTTTTGCCTTTGCATACCTAAGGTGTGCATTTATAACAAGTTTCAAACAACTTGTATGTGTATATATCATAGAATCTGGCAAATCTTTTCCTCCGGGTCTTAGGGGGTTCTTCCACTCCTTAAATCTTTGCTCTTTCTCTTGATTAGTGGCTTCTGCTCGTTGGGAAACCCTATCTATGTCTAGCAATTCATTGCTATATTTAAATGACCAATCAGTTATCGCTAAATTGCGATAAGATTTTATGTTGCAGTTGACGATTTGAAATACTGCCATCTTTTTTAGTATTTCCACTGGATCATTCATTTTTCCTATATTTGCCATCGACAAAATGTAATCACATGGCACAAATTTATTTCCAAATACCTGTGAAATTAAATGAGGATTATATTGTATACGTGTCGTATTGTTATATAAGAATCTATTATATTTTGTATCAAATTCACATTTAAATCCGTCTTGACATATAGCGCAGAAGTATTTTGTCATATCATCAAAGGAAACGGCAACTATTGCCTTGTAATCAAAGTTGTGTATATTTGATTCTACGTTGTTCAAAATTTTGTCCAAAATTTCATTTTCGACTTTAGCTTCTGCTGGATAACCGTCTTCGTTATCTTCAAACTTTGGGTAATCGGTGCAATCGTCCATTGTGCCCCAAGACCACAAAGTATTTGGCCCAGCGAATGTGTCCAAAGCTTTAGATCCAGTTGCGACATTATCTGTAGTTTCTTCTCCAATCGCAGATACTTCAACATTAATATCTTCTTCCAGTAGATTAGCTTCATTTGGAAATATTATATCTCTCAACCATGTGACATTTTTATCATCCATATACGAAAAAGCTCTAAACAATTTTTTGAATGTTTCGTGTGTAATGGGAGATCTAGCCGTGATACTATAACCGTACACGCCCTTACTTGCGATATTTATCCAGGCATCTAATGAATACCAATGGGTATCACTTTTTACTTTCTCATGAGTTAGCATATGACGCTGCCTTATATCAGGCGTTTTAAATCTAATTCCGCAAAGCGAACATTGATATGCCTTGCTTTCAAACAATGCCGAGATTAACGAGGGAGAAACACTATTAGGGATCCTGTTTGTCTTCTTCCATAATTGTACCGATACTTCCAGTCTCTTTTCCAAATCGACATCAAATTTTTCGGCCTCTTGCAGCTTCAGAGCCAAAGCGATAAGGTTAGAAACTTCGTTAACACTGAGTGGACCTATGCAAGAGTCCCTAGCGCCAATATCCCTCTCGATTATATCCAAAGGAGCTGGATCGTCCTGAGATTTCCCTTCCGGATATAACAAATCCAGGATTTTGTCCATAGACGATGTTATATGAGAGTAGTGCGGTTGATTCCGATCAAAAAGTTCGTCATCAATGTTCTTATCCCCTTCATTCAGAAGGAGGTGTTGTGATAAAAATCTTAGTCCGTCGTTTAAGTCATCATCCAATTCATCTTTGCAAGCGTCAAAAAACTCAAAGCGACGTCCATCTAATGATAGCGATACCAAATCCTTAAAAAGTAGATCTTCCGGAGAAGGTTCCGCCTCTATATTCCGATATATCCTTTCACGAATCGAAAACTTTGCATTGGCATCGAATTTTTCATGGTTAGATTGTAATAATGATTCGGAAAGACGTCGTCTCTTCGTAAAGTATATACCACTGGATAGTGGAGCGGACCCCGGACATATCATTTGGTTTTAAAAGTATGTTTATGCTACATTATATGTTTAAATAGTTATCTTACTAGAAACATTTTCTAGTAGATGAAATAATAAAACTGAGAAGGGAAGTACCTCATAAACACAGGCCAGAGCTATACACCAACAAATTGGAATTTAAAATATATTCACTTTACAAAATTCAAAATATTTTACAAAACACATGTGTTTACAACCCTAGGAATCTTCTTCAGGTTGCGAATTGTCATTTAGAAAATCTATAAACTCGTTGAGAAGAGATCTTTTGTTATCATCCTTCGTATCTTCCAAACTCTCAGATTTATCGTCAATACTGAGCATACGCTTCAATAAATCTACTATATCCTTCTTCTGCCCTCCATTGCGCTGCAAAATTGTGATTTAAATAATTTATTCTAACCTCATGGTCGTGGTACTGTTTAATTAATTCCTTGGCCATATCCTTATCAATGAAATTCTCTTTATCCATAATCAACTTTTGATTTTGCGCAACAAGTTCTTCATTCTTCTGCATCATCTGAAACTGAATTCGATTAGCTGTTTGTAAGGTATTATTCAATTCCTCAATCTCATGCTCTTTATTTGAGAGTTTTGAGTGTAAGTTGTCAATTTCCCCCTTAAGACCTTTGATCTACAAATATAATATTTTTAACTCGTAAGTACCTACCTCGTCTTCAAGCTTGTGTGTTTCTTGGACTTGCTGCATCGCAGAATCTCTCTCCCTTTTTAGCTTATCAATTATTCGTTCATAGTCAAACTGGTAGAAATAGATTAAACTGTGGACTAGGTACCTGTAATTTTGTGTTGAATTTCATAACCCGGAGATATTCATTCTTCAAGTCTTTTGATTCACTTTCGCGAGAAGTATTCGATTCGTCCCAAGTCTTGGAAATATCACTGCTGAAATCAGAATAGGCCTCATCAATGGTATTTTGCAGTATCTCAGATCCACTGGATTCCGTTATAGTTTTGCTGTTTACGTTTAAAGTTTTTGCAAGTATGCAAAGGATATTAGATGATGTTTCTATCCATGAAGAAATCGATTCCAATTGTACATCACTTATATTTTTATTTTGTTTCCAAACAGGAGGTTTTTTAAGCTTTGAATTGTATTTAGTATAATTTGTGTTGGTGGCGACCACAGGATAAATGCCTATGAAATAATAAATCCAAAATGAAATAACAAACCTTCCCATAAAGATTGAAGTTTCGAAGACATAGTGTACAATATCTCTATTTTATTTAAAACTGTATTTGTTTTTTCTGAATTTGAATCAGAAGATGATATTCTTCCTGATCCATGATCTGATTGCGATGGTCCAGTTTCAGTGCGTTTGTTGGAATTATGATCAGTGGATCTAACAAGGCTCGTCTTAACTGAAATTGGTGGGTTAAGTCCAGATGCATACTGTGACAGGATTGATTTGGTAAAATCCCCCAAACAATCATCAGCTCCTGTGTCCATTTTCAAGGTGAAATTGTGATATAATTTATAAAAAGGGCGGCATATGTGGTTTATAATCCTATTACAGTACAAATTCTGGCAAGTTTTGCAGAATATCCATCAAATTTAGTCAATTTGACCCAAAATATGCGAGATAATCTTGTCTTAAGCACCGACAATATCCTATTGTCTAATAATGCGTGTTATAATAAAAGATGTTGGTTATATACAGCAAAAAACAAAATAATTAAACTATAACGTAGATAATTCATAATATATCAGTTTAATTACCTGGAACTTCGTAGAGGTAACGTGATTGAGACTACCAGTTTGCGATCCAAGGTGTGGGCTTAAAGACACATTGTTCTACTTGACCCTTCAATTAGATTACAACAAACATTAAAATACAAGTCAACGATTATTTGTTGCTTAAAATATCAAATTGTTTTGAAAACTTTGAGTTTGCTGTCCCCATAGGTACGTTAAAAACGACTATTATCTCCAGCGTTATAGCGAATAGCTTGGTATAGTAGATGACATGTTTTAAATGTAGTGTAATTTTATCCTTTTCTATGAATGGTGTAATCTGTTGCGATAGTTGGCAAGAATAGGCCCTTTTATTAGCATAAACCTATAAAATCTGGAAATGACGGAAAATTCCAGCATAACCAACATAGAAGATGATGATCCCGTTATTTTTGAGATCGATGTGTATCTTAATAATGCAACATTCAGTGATATAATTACAGATTTGGCCGAACCACCAAATACAGTGGCTATTGCCAAGGAATTATGCAGTAAACCCTTTAATAACCTTCTAATATTACAATATCCACTGGAAGTTTCTACATGTTCGGATTCTGATGAAGAAGGAGAGGATAGTAAGTTTATTTCGGCTCTTGCAAAATCGAACGTTTCCGATCGGCTCCCATTGAAGTCACTGCAAGTTGGAGAGGTAGTCAAGAATGATGATATAAGTTACAAGAAATCTTATGGATCATCTTCGGTCAATAAGGATAACAGATATGCTGTATGTCCACTGATAAGGTTCGACTATGATTTGGGATCACCTTATCTATTCAATCATAAATCTGCGACGTTTAAAAGGGTCTCAAAGTCCTTGAAACAAATGAGTTCTGATACTAGGTCTTCACCCAAGCTGGCACCTCTGTTTAATAGCAATGAAAGTTATACTAATCAAACCCTAACTTTTGAATCCTCCATCGCAACCAATGAATACGTTACAGATTGTCTTGGAATATTAAATGTTAAAGAGACCGAACATGGCCTCGAAAGATCTTTACATGTTCTTCCGGTAAAAGGGATTATCCAAATGAGACCAAAACTTAGCTCACTTGCTGATGGAGTAGTTGCAGCAGATGATGACCTAACAAACTTGTTTTATAATAAGGATGTTAGGTGGAAAGATGTTAATAGAATTTATTATCCTGATTCAGCTGAATCTAGGGAGTTGCTGGATGTATTTTCAACAAATGATGATTATCCCATAAAATTTATGGATGACAGAAGTATGTATATTAATTCAATATGTTCATCAAAGACTAACAAATCGCCATTTTCTCAGACTCCTTCTGGTGGCTTGAACTTGACATTTTCGACACATTCATCCGCTATTCAGAGTGGAAATCAGGTACAAATGTATTCACATACACACCATTTAACACCAAACATGAGGTTCATGAGTACCTTGGACGTAGAAATGCAGTTGAAATTGCTGCTATCTCAGAGGCACATTGATTCCTTTTATTCTTTAAAGAGGGATATCATTTGTGGTGATATGGATGAGATTGCAATAATCGATTTATTGAAGAAATTTGCTAAAAGTATCGATGGCAACTGGATTTTATCCTCAGAATATGCAATTGATAATTATACAGACGAAGATGATTGTGATCCTAACGAAAGAAAATACCTTGTATGTTGTAGGGATCTCATGATTGGCTTGTTAAGCAGAAAAATATCCCAGAATCCAATGTTTAAAGTTAACAGTTCATTGGGATCATTTTCTACTGAAATGTTTCAGATTGCCACAAAGTTGCCTCCAAACATGATGAATGATTTATTATCCAAATTTGCAAAACCTCAAGGGAAAATTTGGATTCTAAAGTTGGATAGGGATGAAAAATTTTGTCAGAGATATCGCAATATTGTTGAATACTATCAAAGGTATTGGGACGCTAGAATTCAAGAAACGGCAAATATATTGCAAAGCTATAAGGGAGGTACTGAGTTTAGCACGAATCGGATGGTTAGAAATTTTTGCATTAAATCTGCCATAGTTAGTTTTATTAAAAATTCAATGTGCACATCTGAAGAAGTCGTTGACTATTTGGATTCATTAGGTTATTCTAATACCTCTGAGGAAAATTGTAATTTTGATTCTCTTCTATCGCAGGTTGCTATCCCTATAGTGAAAGGTTTCAAAAAATACTGGGTACTTAAACCAACGAATGTTTCTCTTGATAAATTTAGAATGGTCTTGCTAAACGGGGATGGTTATGAATCAAGGCGTGGACTCTCTCTAAACGACGTTAAGAAAACTTTTGAAAGCAAGGGAATACCTAATTTTATCACAAGAAGAATTATGAAATCTACAGGGTAAAATTTAGTCTAAAATTCACTTTATGAATCTTTTAAATGTGAAGACGAGCAAACAGCATCCTAATGCAATCATGAGTTTTCCGGTTGAAAGTGTGGGTTGTTTCATCTTATGTTTTGGAAGATTATCAGCATTATCTTCTTTGACTTCCACATTTTCTCCATCATCTTTAACATTTGTTTCATTTACAATATGCTCTTCGATAACCCTGTATATTGTTTATTTGCGAATAAAAGAAATTACGTTTCGAGTCGGCAGTCGTGACCATAGAATCCAGAATTACATCTACAAAAGGAACCATAGCACTCCCCTAAACTTTATTATATGATATAACCAAATTACCATTTCCTAGACAAGTGTGGTCTGGATCTGTACAAGATATAAATCCAGTTAGCTCCCAAGTGTCATTATACACCGTCTTGTCCATCTTTAATCCACCATAAAAAAATACTGTATCTGTTTAATATATATAAATTTGCCAGTATCCTTACCATTTATAAGAAATAGTGATCCAAAAGCCCTTCCCAGGGGTTTATTTAATGAAGACGGGATAATTGTCCATTGGTCGATACTAGTGTTATAATTCCAAACGGTGCTATAAATTTATGGTATACGGAGACATTTAACAAACTTGTAGCATTGGTTTGCATTAAAGCTAAAATCACAGCCACCAAAATACATTATTGACCTTCCCATTCCAAAAGAGGAATAGCCTTCTCCGGGCGGAGGCGTAAAATGCGAATTTGATCTGCTCCATTTTTTTTCCTTCAAATCAAATATCCACAACCCATCATTACAACTTGAACCATAGCTGTATCCACCGAACAAGTAAAGTTTTCCTTCAATCTGATGATTTTTGAGTTAGAGGTAAAAGAATATTTTATGCAACAAACAAACATTAGTTAACGAAGAGTGTTCCCTTGGTGATGGATTTAATGATATACTCTTGTCTACACGCATTTTAGTTCAAAATGTCGACATACCATCATTTAATATTTTAAAAGTTACTGTAGTATTTGCATCGCGTTCGTCAGATTTTGAAAAATTGATTTCGTACAAATCGTTTAGGAAGGCTCCCTCCTGCATTATTATATTTTTAAACATGAATAGATACGTCGTTATATCCTCCAAAGAGAAAAATGCGATTTTTACCATCGGTACAAGTAGAATGTCCGCTTCTGCTTATGAATTTCGATTGACTTAATTGTCGCACAGGTTTCCATTTTCCACTTGGTATCTCTGAGTAAAATTAAAGATCAGTCTTATTCTAACCATATTCGTAAATATCTCCAAGTGTACCGTTTTCATTTTGACCTCCGATAAGATACAAGGATTTGCCGATTTTTGTAAGGGTATGTCCTGATCTTCTGCAAGGAATACTACCGGTAGTTCTTACTATTTCCCAGTCAAATGTACTAGCATTGAATGTGAATAGGTCGTTATTGTACAGTTCTACGTAAATGTATTTAATATTGTTTTTAACTCACCACCAATTCTACCACCAAATAGATAACAAGTCTTATCATCTGATGCTGTTGCGAAGCCAGAAGTCGTTACCCCTGTGTTTACCATTAGAGCAAAAGATTAACAACAAACCAGCCGAACGAGATTTTAGTCTTCTCCATTCTAGACTTGCAGTGCTACATCTGGTAAAGAGGAGAGCTGCCAAGACATATGCAAAATGATACAGGCCTGGCATCTAGTATTCTTGATGAAAACTCGGGGAACATGGTGTATTTATCGCGACATTGTGCAGGAAGGCCCTTGATGATAAAGTGTGTGATTAAAATGGATTACACATCAAGGAGAATTCTAATTTGTATCAATGCTATAATAACATGTTAAAATATTCCAATTAAAAATCTGTTTAGTCTAATCTTCTTCTATTCGCCCTTTGGTGTCCCACAATGGAGATTCCTTCGCCAGTCACCCGCAAAAATATTTATTTCATTCAAAAATACAGATTTTGTACATAATGGTCACATTTATCCTTTGAATTTCCCTCCAGCATAAATAGATGTTCCATCCACTCGTCATTTTAACACTCGTGCGTTATATTGAAGGATGAGATATGGTTTTACCAGTAGCTTCAAACTCATATTTTTATTGTTGATAGTGAGATTCGCTCAAGGAAATGCAGCTCAAATAAACGTACGTTCAGCCATAAATCAACACATTATTCGCAGCATAAACTTGGTACAAACAGACATGGAAGTTCATTGAATGAACTTTGTGCTAGACTAAGGAACTTTGACTTATCAAAACAATGTAACATTATATCATGTATCGGAGCAAGGGACTGGGAACAGAGATATGCCATAGAAAAAAGTTTTGGGTTAGACAACACTTTGTCATCCACTATTAGTGGTCCACTAAAGCCTCGTAAGTTTATTCACATATACACATATATACTGGCGCAGGTTTTGACCTTTGGGAACTGAAAAATGATGACAAATATACCCTAGTGCTGGATAGTGATATCCATACAGATACAGACTATAAGGATAAAATAGCAAAGATATGTGCACTTTCAAAGTGTACTGTATTATATCTAAGTGCAGATGATCTATATTTAGTTGATGGATTGCTAAACTTAAATCCACAAACCAAAGCATTTGTTAAAAAACTTTCAAGGTCTTTTAACATTGAACATACCCGTAAGAAATCGCAAAGCAGCGTATATATCGTTTTACCCAGCACAGAATCAATAACTGAAAAATTCAATATTAAAAGGCCAAATTTTGATGCTATTAGGGCATTTATTACCGAAACATTTGGGAAATATTGTCTTCTTAACATTAAGAACTCGAGAGAAGGAATTGATTTTAGCAACTATTTTCACAATTTTACAGATTCAGTGGATCCGAATAAAATTCGTTCCATTCTTTCGTCTACAAAATCGCAAGAATCGGAGGAATATAGTGCATTGGTAGACTATTTAAGTTATAAATCATTCCACCATCATAAAAATCTCCTGAAAGATTTATCAAAGGACATTTACAATGGTAATTTTCTACAAGATTTTGGAAAAAATGTTGAATCGTCCTTTCTTGATTCACTGCTCTCTTTCTACCTCCTAACATATGATTTGGACGCTTCAAAACGGAATAGCGAACTGGAATCCATCAAAACATGGTTTAGATCTAGTACTGACCATGTTTATCTAAAATTGATCTTGTTGTTAGAGGAAGAAATTAAATCGCAACTGCGCAAAGCGTTATTAAAAAAAAATACGGATCACTCCGATAAACTTGTTGATGAACTCATAGATGATTATAACAAAAGAATCAACGATATGGTACCCAAACCAGTGCTTTCAAGGTGGTCAAAGAGCGTACTAGCGAGTGCAACAAAGAGCTTAAGACAAAAGCTAGACAACATAATTAGAGTGCATTCAGAACTTCCAAACACTTCACCTATGTATTCCAAAGAAAAGGCTAGCATGAAATCAAACTATGAAAAAAGTAAAAAAGACCGAGGTTTGAGTTTTATGTTGGGACTAACTGCGATGATAAGAGAGCGTGGTTATGGAAACCGTCAAGCATTTTTGAACTATAACTTGGGACCGCTACTGCTAACCCTCGGATATGCAAATGATCGTGATGTTGCAGAAAATAAACCAGGTACTGGTCTTATGCCTCCTGCTTTTCGAATACAACCAAAGCTACATCTTAATATAAATTTATAAGCTCGTAAATTATTCATGTCTTGGTAACATCTCTAGGCGGTATCACACGACCATCGGTATGATTTATCTGCACGGTAATAACTATGATAACGCGAACGTACCACTCCATGAAGAAAATATCCACCCATGCCGAGCCGTTTTCCATTTTTAATACCAGAAGTATCGGCCTTTTTAGGCCAGAATGCACAGCATTGGCTCTCCTATATTATATGAAGATGTAAAGTGCTTAAACAAACTATGCGTTGTTTTTGTTCCACATCAAACCACTTAAACGACTGTCTAGATTCACAGGGTCCAGTATAGTCTTCATCCCTTTTTGGCATCAAATGAGATGAACGAATACTAACCAGCAAGTGCCATCTTCACATAGCGACCATCCTGAAGACATTTTTCAAAACAAAATAACATACCTTCAGGACATTCAAAAGAGTAATCTCTCTCATACAAAACTACTTGGCAACTATTCATTAATGTGTGAAGAATATGGACAAATACCTCCCATGCTTCTGTTTGTCTTCCTGAATTTCCCTTTTAATATCATCATCGATTCTCCTCAACTCTTCCTCATCCTTGCTACATTATACATTTCAATCAATTTAAATCCAGTACCGTTGTATACTCTCAATCTAAGTGAAGAATGTAAAGAAATAACATGGAACTTACCACTTGCGATGTTGTAGGTAATGCTTTACTTGCAGATTTTAAATTGTATGCGATATCTACGGAAGCGTGCAGTTGTACAATGTAGGAACTTTATACCTTTAAAGAGATGGGCTTGGATTTCTGCGGAATTTGTTTGAAGGATATGCTTGAAATGTGTAAAACTTACCGAGGTCAGACTTGCTCACACCTTCACAATACGAATACAAACATATTAAATAAAGCAAGATTTTATGGTATATATACGGCATTAGGGCAGTGTGTAAGTTTAATACTTATGAATGTCGTTTGAGGAAATTTCTCAGGTACACATTGGGCCCAAATTTTGTCTAGTACGAGTTATTTTAAATTTATAGGTAGTAATGTTGTATACTAGCCAAATGAAGAGTACCGTTGTGCGAACGAGATATAGGGTTAGAAGGTCCTAGTCCGGAAACAATCATACACTTCCGTGATATTCTAAAGGATGCTGCTCGTTTAGTTTAATCAAATGAAGTTGGAATTGGCACCAGAGGTCAAGGAACAGATACCAAAAGGGTACAGAATCGACCTCAAGACCTATCTAATCATGGAATATACAGCAAGAGTTGTAAATATGGTACGTTTCTTCACGGAAAATATAATAAACAGGAGGGTGGAAATTTTGAGTTTAAACTCAAAATTCATCCCGATGCCGATCTTCTACCCTTTTTGGACCCTAAGCATGAACTGCACAAATGCTACCAATTTCTGAAGGAAAATGAAAAGTATAACATGTATAATACAAAAATAGAAATTATACCGGAGCAGCTACGTGAACTATTCAAAAGCACATCCACTACCAAAAAAAAGGAAGAGATAGACACACATCCTAACGCATACAATATTGTACAAGGTTACTCGGACTCCGATTAAGCCCGTCTCATCCTAGCTTCTAAGATTAGTTGTCTAATTTGTTTGATTCGTTTACGCTTTTGGACGTACTTTAGGTATCTCGTCACATACCACTTGGGATGAGATTTGCGATTTAAACGGTGATTTGAACGCAGATATAAAATCTCGTGAAGATTCAGGGGCCTAACAAGAGATTCTGTTTCCCTAACGTACGGAAATGGATTATTTGATGTCTCGCTAGAATCACTGCTTCTGGTCCATGTAGGTGCGGCCGAGATTAATCGTTCCAGTCTTCTTATCCTGAGAAAATGTGTTTATTCCGCAAGTTACAAACCTGGATATATAGTTGTGTTGAAAGTTAATCTGTGGCAGGGTTTTCATATTTTCTTCATGGACCATATCGGTGAGAGGGGTAAATAGCTTGTGGTCCATTTTCGTGGCTTCCATGCCTATTCCACTAAAAGGTCGCCTATAGCTGGGTTCCAATATGTTGTATATATAGTCCCTTATTTTTGTATCATTTGCTTCCAAGGCCGGTGTCAAAAAAAGAGGCTCATTCTGTTGATAATGTAGTATAGTGTTTAGAGGTTTTTCATTTCCCCAGCAATTCTTTTTATACTGATCCTTTGGAGGTAGCATTTCCTCAGGAGTAATAGTTCCTTTTAACCACTTGAGCAGAGAGAACTGTTCCACAAAGGGAGAACGCTTAACGGGACCCCAATACGTCTTGAAAAAATCGACGGTAGAATGGTGATACAACCCATGCTTTCTCTTGCTACCATTAAAAGTCACCATTCTACCGCTCACCGCAAATAAAGATCCTCCACTACGTCTGCGTGTCATTGTAAAGACACTGAAC
This sequence comes from Theileria equi strain WA, assembly GCF_000342415.1. Lineage (NCBI taxonomy): Eukaryota > Apicomplexa > Aconoidasida > Piroplasmida > Theileriidae > Theileria > Theileria equi. The sequence continues at coordinate 3,570,567 of NC_021366.1, read as the reverse complement.
AAAAGATAAATGTCATAGTGTGTAGGGCATACATATAAGAAGTTTAAACTACATATACAAGCGTTATTTAGTATCTTTTAATTATCGAACATGGCAGCGGCGATGGCCGCTCCCTTTCCCGATCCATCATCAGATGCCAAGAGTACTACATTACCACGGAGATCCGATCTGGTGACTTTCTCCAAGTATTCCTGCAACTTCTCTCTATACCATTCATTTTTAACGTACAAAGACCCGTCAATAGCAACAGTTGCTTTAGCCGTAACGTAGGCACGTGCCTTCCTGGCAGTGGCAGCGATTGCAGCGGCGGCAAGACCAGCAGATCTACCAAAGACAGACTCACAAATCTTACGAAGACCAACAAGGACCTCATAAGGAAACTCTACTCCCCATGTGCGTAATGCCACCTCTTTTGCGACTTTATAATCCTCTGATGCATCATTCAAAATTTCACTTCCATCAATAGAAGTGAATGTACCTACATGCCACATTGATTCCGGGGTTTGGTCTCTCAGGAATAAGATCATATATCTCCTTATAATCTCTCCGAGGTACGCACCGCTAACAAGTTTCTCGAGTAGCCCACGACCAGAGTTTGAGGTGTAGTAATCTATCTCATAATCGACCGGAGTTATGGGTAACTCCTTATCAAAGTTACCACATTCGATGTTTATAATTTTTCCAACATAACCAAAACTTGCATAGTCGTCCTCGGCATAACAAATATTGAACCCAGTACCTAATATAACACCTACTCTACAATCTGGGTAATCCTCAGGCTTCTGGTAAGCGCATGACAGCAAAGTACCGACCGTGTCATTCAAGATGATGGAAACATTTGCATTGATATTACTCCTCTTGAAGGCCTCGTCCATCAATTTTCCGACATCCTTCCCCTCTACCTGATCGTCAGTCCCACGTCCTGTTTCAAAATCTTTGGTCCAATCCAATAGAATTGCTGTATTCCTCGAGAGCATAGTGCATGGGAACGAGAATGTGAATCCGACCTTGAGAGGCTTCTCAGGTGCTAGAGGGTCGCCAGACTGCTTAATGACGGTTCCAATCTCCGTAGCAAAGTGATCAAACAATGCTGTTGCGGTTGCATTCTGATCCAGGAGCCCTTTTGGTCCCAGCGCTGACGAGTACCTCAAACTGAAGGAGGATTGAATACGTTCCATTTTGCCATCGCCGTTAATCTTGATTCTCACAGCCCTAAAGTTCGAGCCTCCAAAGTCAATGGCATAGTACGAACCACATTCCTTTCCGGTAGGAATGTTTGCAATGTACGAATCCAACATTTTGAAGCAACACTCATTTGGAAGCCACAAGTTTCTATGACGTTTGTGGGCCTTCAGGCCGTTCATCAGCTCCGAGTAAAAGTTGTGAGCTATAACCTTGAGTTCGCTTATAGGGATAGTCAGCTGCAGAATAATTTGCTCCAGGCGTGTATGGAGGTCTGGCTCCAACATCCTGGGCGCGGCATAATCGCCGCGATAAATTTCAGCAGCTTCCCTTAAGACAGAAGGTCCATCTGACATTTTGGTCTAGAACACAAACAAGATACCTGTGTATAGCGAAGCACGCATCCATTTGTGATGGGGTAGGCTATGTCTGGGCACTGTGTACGCCTTTGTGGTAGACACTTATTTGCGACTTAACATGCACATTCACCCTGTTAAGACCTAATACACACCAAGATACCGTGTTTCTGCGTTGCAGAATCATAACTAGCGCGCCCATTACCCACTGCTGCTGAGGTCTTTTGGAATCCAGCGCCGACGCTCAGTGCAGTGCGAGCATTTACATTTTATTTATGGTCGTTATTTAATACATGTATATGGGTGGTTTATCTATTGTTATTATAGATATTTTGACAGGCTAATATTTAGAATAAATCTCTCAGGCATGTGTTCTGAAAAGTACTGCCCGGAGGTTCCAATGTATAGCGTTTTGAGAGTGTAGCTGCGAAACCCACCTCTGCCTAGAGGCTCTAACTCAGGAAAGTATAGAGTCTAATAGCAAAGGTGTTGCCAAATGAGTGTAAAATGGATGACCGTACTGCCAAGTCCACTCACACCAGGAATAGCAATAAGAGGTTCCACAATGGTGAAACAAACTCCATTCCTAGGGACAGGGATTTGATGCCATTCGACTTTGGTCCCAGCGGAAATGGTAAAAATTTTAAAAGATATGATCACAGGTCCCACCACTCGAGCGACAATATAAGAAACACAGCCAGGAGGTTTGCAAAAAGAATCGCAGAGTTAGGTGTAGACAAGTCCAACTTTGCAACAAATGCCCAAAATAGTAACGAATCCACTAGTGATAAAAGACCCGAATATTTGGAAGATGGAATTTGGTATGGGTATCTTTATGGGAAGCCCGGCTTTAAAAAGGGTTTAATGATATCAGAAATGCAAGATGGAGTAATTGAATGCCCAGAAGATTATGACACATTCCAGGTGTATTCTAACACGAGCAATTATCGAATTGTAGATATGTCTGTGTGTAAGTGTACATGCCCAAATAACAAAGAACTATGTTCGCATTTGATTGGCGTTGCATTATTCTACAGATTCAAGAGAAACTATATCGGGAAGGTTGCCGTATTCTTCTCAGTTGAACAGTATTTTAAGCTTTCTCAACGCAATCTTGTCTCTCCAGAATCCGAGCTGGATATCGTCAAAAATGTGATAGGTCATCTCAACGACACATTCAAATCAAGGCACAATGCTGGTCTGTATAGTATTTCCCTGGAACTATTAGTTGGTATCCTGTATCGGTGTTATCAGAAAAATAATGAATCCCTCCCATCTATCGTCCCTTTATCCAAGGAGGATGTTACTTCTTTAAATAAGCTTGACATGGATGCTGAGAGCCTAGTAAAAGAACAAACAGAATGTGGTTTAAATGAAGTTTCGAATACAACAGTCAAATGTAGTTCTTATAGGGATGTCTTTAACATTAAAGATATACTTTATAATCTAATTCACGTAGTGAATAAATTCTGCGGGGAATTTGAAGATTCAAGCAAAGAGTTAGTCTTAAATAGTCTGATTAGGATGCTTGAAAATCGGTTTTCATTTAAAATAACCAATGAGGCCAAGCTCTATATTTCGGAAATTGTAGATGAATACCATGAAACTAGTAGTTTAAAGCTGGATCCAATGGTATCAAATATATTTTACTTTACTGATGTATATTCCCTGTGTTTTGATTACATTCCTGCCTCCGGTGGTAAGAAGGGAGTTTTCCTGAGCAATGCAAAATATTCTTCACAACTAGACTCTGCAACCGAGTTAATAGAGAATGCCCCGCTTTTATTAAATTTATATGACTATACAATGTGGAATTATGTATACGAAGACTGTTTAGGACCCTTACCAAATTTTTTACTTAATGAAAAAATAAAGTTTTTTGGAAGTTATTCCTTTCTGTATATTCACGATCGATCTGTAGTAAAGATTAAATCACCCGATTGCTACATTAGTGATTTGGTCATAGTTCAAGAAATCACAGATGGATTCGATAATTTTGATGCCATAAAAGTTTTGTCAGCATTTATTACACTCCTACTTAAAAAGAGGAGCATGATGCATCTTCCTGATTTTTCACTGGTAAAAAGAACTATGGATAAAAAATTCGAGGAAAAGACCCAAAGAATGAATGATTTTCTCTTTTTAATGTTTCTTCTGGTTCCCTCTCCAATTCTTCTACCATTCACCAAGTTGTTTTTGCTTGATTCACAGATATTAACGGCTAATAGTATAAACAATTTTTTCAGCTATTTTAACTCACTATATGATCAATCACTTTATAGGTTTTATCCTTTTACAAAATTCATTAGTCCATTCACATGCATAAATAATATCCTGAAATTATCTGCAGAATTTGGCTTGGATTATATAACATCCGTTTTAACTTTATTAGTACCTAGGATTAAGAATAGGCAAATTGAATGTCTGACAACTGAAAAGAGAGTAGTTATATCAGAGAAGATAGTAAGCAATCTAAAAGATGAAGAAATCATGACTGAACCTGATACTAGGAACTATTATGCTGAAAATGCTAGTGGAAGACAATTAATTGAAGAAATAAGGGTCAAAGAATTTGGAATTGGTTTGGTAGAAAGCAACATAGATGAAAGATTAAAATCAGTTTTGAACAAGCAACGTGATCGCATATCCAGAGCTGTAAAGAGGTTGTCAGAAGACCTGTATAACAGTAGAACACAGTTACAGTTGGAATTGATACAAAATGCAGATGACAACTGCTACAGCGTGAATGGAGCTACAGAGCCTTTCATATCATTTTTCTTGGATTATGAATCTGTTGTTATGTTGAATAACGAAGATGGCTTTATGGAAAAGGACATACGTTCAATTTGTGATATTGGTTCAAGCAGCAAAGTTTTAAAAACGGGAAAAACCGGCAAATTTGGTATTGGATTCAAATCGGTCTTTATCCTTACGAGCAATCCGCATATTTTTTCTAACGGTTATAGCTTTATGTTTTCAAATGATCCGTCATTTAAGGATAATATAGAATATATTCTTCCACATTGGGTTGAATTATCTGACTCTAGTCCAATAGATTATGTGAAATATAAATTGGGTTCAGAATCTAGACTACCATTCACCACTTACTCTAATAAGATCCTAGCGAAATCCAGAGGTAAAAGGCTAACATTAATGTATTTTCCGTTGAAAGACGAGTATATAACGAACGAGTACTATAAAAAGTATTACCAGATATTCCAAATGTTAGATCTGGAGTCTATTCTTTTTCTAAGAAATATATCTACTGTACATTTTTACAACAACGTCGATGGAGTTGAAACACTGATGAATAAAAAATTAATGGGAACATTCCTTGTCGACAAAAGTGATTGTGAAATAGACATTGATAACTTTAAATTAGTTCATCTAAATCTTGAAAGGAAAAATATTCATTCGTTGGATATTGTTGATTCAGTTCATCTGGAGGTACTTGTTGTTAACTATAGTTTTAAACTGACTGCTGAAGAGTCAACAATGCTATCAACTTCAAAAGCTGGTAACAATTCTTCACTAATATCAATCGCTCTGCCAGTTTCACCAGAAATTCCTGAAAATACAAGGTACAAGCTCTACAATTCTTTGCCAATAGGCGAATATGGATTAAACTTTATGGTTAACGCCGATTTTGTCTTGTCTGCCAATAGGCAAAATTTGTTTACCACAGATCCATGGAATGAGATTATCGCGTCCAAAATGTGCGATGTCTATGTTGGTATCATTGAAATAATAAAATATAATTACTCAAAAATGAGTATTTTATACAATGGATTTGTATACTCTATTCCAAGACAAGATGACGGTATTAGTCTTTTTAAGTATAGCTGTAACCGGATTTTCTCAAAACTTCTTAACATAAAATGGGTGTTGGTTGACGAAGTTGACGAATTTGTGGAGCCTTTCAAGGCCATTTTCGTCTGCTCTGAGTTCCCAGATGATTTTTCAAACACAGAAGTCATGTTTTCAAAGTTGTTAAGAACCGTTGTACCATCAAATATTCTTAGAAAACATTGTGACTTTTGTTACATCAACTCTATTTTATGTAGGCCTAATCTTAAGAGTAAATTGATGGAATATGGTATTAAAATTATAACATTTGATTTGGTAGTAGAAATTGTTTCATCTATTTTAGCAAGTGTAGATATAAATTCAGGGTTATATAACCAAGTACAAGGTATCACTCATATTCTGGAGAACATGGGAACACTAATTTATTTGATGTCATTATTGCACGATGGTCAGGACTTGGAAAGCCTAAAATCTTCCCTAATTTTTTATAGTTCAACTGGGGAAATGTTTTCATTTGATAGTAACATATACTATTGTATTAATGACTTTGGGTTGAATGATAAACAAATGAAGGTAATAAGTCACTCCATATTCGAAAATACCTTGAATCTTGAAAACTACGAATTTATGGTAACAAATTTCTTAAAGAAGTTGGGATGTATAGAAATTACTGCTGAGAACTACTTTAAGAATTTAATCTTTAATAAAGTAACTCTTCTTGTTGATAGTTTTGAAAATAATGGTTACAGGGATGATTGTGAACTGTTCAGACAGAGTTTTCAGATTATAAAAACACTTTCTAATAATAACGAAGCATGCAAGAATTTTGATACTGATACTATTTCTCTAATCAAACGTCTTCCTATAAAGATTGAATCGGGAGGCTTTACATCACTTGGCAATGAATATATTAAATTGTGCCCTAAGGATGTATTTCATCACTCTAATGGGTTAAACAGCAAGTTATATGACCATTTTATGGATATCAGATCATTTTATAGTCATTTTGATGATAAACGCATTAATCCTCTCTTTATTTCTGATGACTATTTTGGAGATATTAGTGCAAATTCCATATTAGAATTTTTTGGTTTTATTGGTGTTCCAACTTTTATAAAATATGATGCAATTACTGTCCATATTGATACAGATTTGCAGATTCAAGTCACATCAACAACTATTGATCGCTCACATGAATACTTTTTAAAATGGAAAGATGAAATTATCAAGACTATGGGAGTATTTGAGGATGAAGAAATTACTGACTACACATCGGATGAATTCTCTAATATTGTTAGTATCTTAAATCTGCTTTCAAGTGAGAATAGTGAACATTCATATTTCTTATCAAAACTACTGTTCAAGATTATGGAACGTGAAAATGGCTTATATCCTCATTATTTGAAATCTAAAGTTTTCGTTCAGGGGCGATGTACGGATTTTGCTCCTTCGTTATTTTATTTTCAACTTAAATTTCTTCCCTGGATTCCTTATGGTCAATTCATCTACATGAAAGATGAAGCATCTACTGTTAATTCTGAGGATGTCCTAGGCACTTATGACGCCAAATTCAAGTGGAAGTTTACACATCTTATGAGTGCTTGTGACAATATAAGTTACCATCCCTTGATAACAAAAACTCTAGATCCAGGGATTAAGGGAATCCCTATATCCGATAAGGGAACCGACTTTACATATGTTTTAGAAATATTGACAGCCATCTGCGAACAAATCAGCAATAAATATGGATTATATGGGTATAATAAAACACTGTACAAGCACTTTTCCCATGAATCATTTGATGCACTGACTCAATTGAATACTGAAAATAGTTTATCAATAATATTGGAAATAGTCAAAAAAATTTATTCAGACTTACAGAAAATGGTAAATGATGATTCAAAATATTCTGAAATTCTGAAGAACGCATTTGATAACAAGCATCTATTGGTTATTAAGAAAGAAGATGAATTGGAGTTAACAGTTACTCACCCAAACAACAAATTTGTTTCAATATACAAGACCATAGACCATCCAGAATTTTCATATTTGTCTTGCATATATGGAGGAAATACTGAAGAATCTGGGTCTTTGCTGAAGTTTTGGAAAACTTTGGGGGTGAGTGATTACATTGGTGTTGAAGGTTCTATGGCATTTTTGGATCTTTTTATTGGAGATAATCAGAGCTTTAAGCGGAATATTGCTCAAATATTTACAACAATTCTGAATTTGTATAAAATAACTGAGAAGGAAATGTTTTTGAAACTGCTTTACAATCGTCCTATAATTCCAGTGGTAAGAAACGTATCCAATGCATTCAAATATTTTGATTGTGATGATGATAAACCATTTAATACCGAAAGTGTGGACATACTTGTGCCTTCAGATGGTTTGATTACGATAAAAACACAGGAATCTATTTCCGCTATTAAATATTTTGGGTCGACTCCAATACCTCTTGTTTGCAAACCCATATTTTCCGATGTTGCATTTTCGAAACAATCTTGGATAGACGTTTTGGATACACTTGGAGCCAAAGATTTTATTTCAAACTGTAAAATTAAAGTGCTGAATACCGATGCATATGAGGATGTTAATGATATCCCACTGAAGCTATTTGTGTTGGTACCGATCTTGCCATATGCTCATGAATATCTAAAATCTAACGAAAGTTCTTATTATTCAACCGAGTTTTCGGATGAATATAGCTGGAAAAACTTTGAAAAAACAATGACAAATCTTCACATATACACAGCTAATAGAGAAATCGATGTTTATTATGAGTATAAGAATGGTAAGGATCACTGGACGAGCAACAAGTTTTCAAAAAAGTCTGTATTGTACCAAGCTTCTGGAAAAGTAAATCTACTCGTGCATTCTAATGTTAAAGATATATCAAATGGTGAACTTATTTCCATTAGAAACTTATTTTCAACTGGGATTAAATGTAAAGAGATTATCGATTTAATTAATTCAAGCGTAGGTATGTATAATTCCAATTTGAACCTTCCGCTTGAATTTTTTATGGATATCTCATATTTGGTATTCTCAAATAATGAAGGAGATATACAACCAAATTCAGAAAATCTCTCAAAGGCCAAATTTTTGTCAAAATTTTTGTGTTCAGTCTACAAAATGGTAGGGAAAAATCCAGATGAGATTCAGGCATTCTTATCAATTTTTTGTAGCTCAGAAAATGAGAGCTGTAACTGTAATGTTGAATGTAGTTCCAACTTTAGCGGCTATGGAGTCCATTTGGGGAAGGGGATAAACTGTGACAACAATAAATTGGACCCATTCACACTTGCCACTTTGAGATCAATTTATTTTAGAGTTAGTTCTGTACCAACGGAAAATTGTAATGTTAATTATATCCAAAGTTCTTCTGACATAACTGATGCTGAATCTTGTAAAGTGACTCTGGATAGTACAGATTCTCCTTTCAGAAACAGGGCGTATTCACCAGATTTTAACCGTAATGAGTCCCATTCTTCTGAAGATGCTGTTTTCGAACATATCGATACAACCAAATTGTAAGTTTAATTTTCATAGATATAATAACTACAGCATGCTTCACGAAGACAGAGAGCTCGCAACTGACCAATTCGTTTTTGAGAATGAATCAAGTATGAATAAACGTAAATCAACGGGAAAGGTTGGAGAAGAGCTGGTGTATGAGATTCTCAAGCAAATTTACGAGGAAGAGATAGAGCTAAAAACTTGTAATATACATTGGCATAACAAGCTGGAAGAAAGTGGATTCCCGTTTGATATAACAATCGCAAGACCTAACCAGGAAACTTATGTAGAGGTGAAAAGCAGTACCAGTGTCACAAAAACAGCCTTTGAAATAAGCTACAATGAATGGCTGTTCGCACAAACAAAGGGCGTAAACTACGAGATCTACAGAGTATCAGGAGTCGGAACAAAGGACTTGAAGATCTCTAGAATTATCAATCCCTACTTGCAGTGGAAGACTGGCAAATTGGGATTTTGTCTAGCTCTCTAACAACTACACACTATAATCACTCGCTGAAATTCATTGTACACGAGTATAATGTCTGATATAACTTGTGATGAGTTCTCCTTTGAAACCAAGGCGGTAAGGCAGGACGGCGTCAAGGGGAATCCTTACGTAACGTATAGAATTCCAAAACCGTCAATTACACATGACCAAAGTGATCATACAGGTAATATCCAACCACATCAAACTATTTTCATTTATAGACTCTGGTTTTTCTCCCGTAAGCAACTCACAATCGCAAGATGTAAAAAATGACGATACGCAATACGCAGTCGGTGTTAGAGAACCTTTCAAGGCATTTATAAACCAAATCATTCCACACATTGAAAAGTTATTCAAAGTTCGCATGAGTCTGCAACAATTAGGCGACGAATATCAGCTCATTGCAACCGGAGATAAGGCCGAGGCTTCCGTAAATGAAGTGCTAAACCGCTGCCGCAAAAGCAATGTCTACAACTTTTATCTCTGCTTTCCAGTTAGGGGAAAGGCATTCCATCGTAATTTTACAGAATTCCAGAATTCTCTGGCAAAAATCCTTGGTGCGTTGGGAATTTGCTTCATCACAAACATTTAGGTCCGAACACAGAATTTATAAAACGTCCACACATCACGTTGGCCATGCTTAATCTGGTTACGGATTCTGATATCGACGCAGTTGTGCGTGATTTACAAATAACCTCCCTAACAATAAAGTCCATACCGAAAAAACCGTCAACTTCCCAAACAGATGGATTTTTGCCGTATTCAGTGAACCTTCATGGACTTGATACGGTTGTATACAAGGGGAAATTCGCCCATAGAAGCGTTTTAATGGCAAATGCCACACTCGAAAAGCAACTTTTGGAAATTGCCAAAGAGTTTCAGAATACAGTAAACAAATCTATAAACAACATTATAACTCATAATAACCCTAGTAATAAAAAGAAAAGACCTGTGGTAGGTGAAAACATTGGAATGTTGACAGGAGCGCAATTAGCAGCCAAGGGGATATCCATAGCTTCTGGCGGAAATGTAGAAGTAGGGTTTACAGACGTTAACCTCATGGATAGAAACGGTGTTATTAGTCATGAAGAAACAGAAAAGTTGCTGAATTCATACGGAACAAATCAATCTGGAATGAGCAACATAACTCCCGATCCGGTTCCTAGTTATGAAGTACAAGATGAAAATGACCAATCCTGTACCGATAATATAGAGTATGACACAGCAGTTAAAAATAAATTTCATGTGACTCTATTGAGACATCAAGGCGTAAGCGCTCTAAAAGACTCACCATTCGATTCGGATGCATCGGTAGTATGTGTTGAACTGCGCCCTAGAAACTCGGAAACATGCAATTTCAGTGCATATACCACAACTGAACTCACAAAGTTTACTGGGAATCGTTTTGATAACATCAAAACGGATGAACCCGGAGTCTCACAAATCGCATTGTCACAAGCTCCAAACATTCCCAACGATCACATTGTGGATGTAAACACTACAGAAACAGATAATAAATCGGAAAGATTTGTCTTTTGGATATAAGTTTTATAATTTAATTTTGTTTGTAATTGTAAGAGCCAGTGATTTTGGAAGGTTTCCTAGATTTTTTTTTACTGTTTTTTTTGACAACTCGTCGTTTTCTTCCTCGAGATCATCATACCAATTGAAAATTGCACTCCGTTTTTGATCGTTTAGCATATCAGAGGCCGTTCTCCAGCTAAATCTAACAATGTCTGGAAAACCAAATATTTTGTGTAAATTCTCGCTCAAAAATCGTATAGTATATGCATCTGTATGGTAGATATGAAACCCTTGCCTCAAATATACCTCCAGGATATCCTGATCCGATATTAGAAGTGCCATAACTGTTGCTCCAGCACTTTATGATATTGTCTCTTACAACTTTTGCTACGATTGATGCGGCACTTACTACCGGAAATAGAGAATCTGCCTTTTTAGCAACCTAGACGGTTGTAAATATCGTCATTAAAACACACCTTAATATGTATATTCGGAAACAGGTTCTTCAACTTTGCCTCGTATTTGGATTCTACACCGACCGTATCAACATAAATCTGCAGAATGTTGATCTTTATGATACAACTAACTTCCTTCAGGTTATAGCCTGCTGAGATAACGTGGCGTATGATTGATATCTCTGTGTCATGAGACATTTCGTTTAAATTGTATTTCGTTCTGCAATTATTGTGGAATCCCGAAAACTGTGTGACTCACCTTTGTAGCATCTTGTAGCTGATATATTGAGGAGTTACAACATCTGCGATTAGTCCAAATGGAAGAGTTTCATCATGAAGTTGGCGAAACTTGTATTCCCTGGCGAGCTCGTTCAATTTCTTGGAATCTTGCATAGATGAATGACCGCATAAAACGCATTCTTACCATCTACTTTTATATCTCCTTTCAATATAGCCTCAGATTCCGCTCCTATTGGACAAAAGAAGCCCCCAAAAACCATAGCACCGAGAACGGGACCTCTTCCAGCTTCGTCGATTCCTAAAGACACATTTAGCTGAGTATAACCCTTACACACCAAGAGCTACAGGCGTTTCCTTTGAAGGTAGGCTTGACTTGTAGAGCCTAAAACACTTTAAATTCTGGTAGTCTTCCATGGTCAATGAGGATTCTTGAATTTACGAACAAACGTCAAATGCTTCTTGGCAAAAACGGCAAGAATTGTTCATTCTGTTTAAATGGCAGTTTTCTAGTCTACGAAATGCCGCAAGGGAAAATGTGCCCAGATGGAGGTCCAAATATCTTCGACTATGGATTCCCCATCAACTGAAACGTTTCTCCATCTCCACCAAGAGACAGACCTTCCACAACAAAAACGTGAGAGCTGGACATCATAATCGTGATTAGCGTATGAGATGGGTGAATAACCTGCTCCAAGGAGGCAGATATCGAGAGAATCTGTCGCACATTGTGTGTAAAGGGACAAAGACAAAACAATCGCTTCCAGCTATATCAAGCAGAATAATGACAGAAAATTCGCGACCCAAAACGTTTAAAATCGTTTCTAAGTTAGGGGACCAGCTAAAGGACACATGTGTAACACTCGAAAATGACACAGAGGACGTCGATGTCGATACGTTGCTGGATGACATTGAAGACTATCTTCAGGGTTCCGTAGCATCGCAAAATTCCGGTCAACTTGCCGTGCTACCACCCGTGATCAAGTTTAACAAAAATTGGACGCTGTCTGTAACTGATCTATCATGCCAACTTTGGTGCGAAAAGCAGGTCGAATATACCCTAATAACCGGTAGGAAGAGGGTAACGGAGGAAATGGAATCGGGAACCAAGCGACACGAAGAACTAGAACTGCAAGACCACGAAATCATGGAGGTCCAGATAGAGACACACGAAGACAACCTGGGAATAAGGCTGTTGAATAGCGTCATACTCCTTGAGCAACTCTTGGAAACTGGAAAGTGCAGAGAATTGTGGCTATTCGGCACCTTTGGAAACTACACATTCTGTGGTATCATTGACCAGTTGACCATCGTAGAAGACAAAGCTACAAAAGAAAAGAGCGTTGTAATATCGGATACAAAAACAAGAAGGTGCAAAAAGGAACCTTCAATATCACAAATGCAGGGATCATCCTTGCAAGTACAGGTTTGTAATTTACCAGCTGATCAACCAATCTCGTAGTTATACTGCACCATGTTAGAAGAAACCAAAAACGGGAAGATAGAATTCAATAAGCTTCATGAAACCTTCAAATGCGATAGATTCACAGAATTCTCGGCGCCAGAACTAAAGCCGGAGGGCTGTCTAGATGCCCTCGAAAAAAAGTATCTAAAAGCCTTCAAAAGGCTGCCAAGGATCTCAAAAACCATGGAGATATCCTATGAACACGAAGGATCCGTGTTCTCTACGTCAAATGTCGACTTGAAGAAGGAAACACTCCTATTCACGGTAAACTACCTTTGCGACTTTTGGGACGGTTTACGTGACGCTGAGCCTGTCAAGGTACTTTACAAACTTAAACAACATTTCTCTTTAGAAGAGCGAAATGTGGAAGTGCAAAATGTGCGAATTTAAGGATGAGTGTACCGTATCGCCGCTCAAGCTCGATACTGAGGATTAGGGTCGCTGTTGCCACCGTTTCAGTTCATGTATAAGCCACGAAAATAAAGTTATCGGAAAATGCGATACGAGATCGCATCGCTCTCACTCCCCATCGCGAGTTGGCCTAATACTCGGCATCCGCGTAGTTTAATTCGTATCACCTATAATGTACTATAGCTACAGCTTATTCCTGGGTTTAATGCCTGGATTCTATTAGTCAACAATTCGAATGAGCATCCAATTGAGTTAATAGACATGTTGCGAAAAACTTTGAGGGAACGCCGGGAGTATCTATTCAAAAAATCGCAAGAAGGCAGAAGAGATGTTTCCCTGAAAAAAGCTAGGCAGCTAAAGGAGGCCTTGGATAACGATAAACCCATACCTGGCGAACTCAGGGCTCTGAGCGGCGTCGTACAGTCGTCTCTGGACCTGTTAGACGCAAAAAAGAGGGAGGAACTTACGCATCTTGATGATGAATACGCATTTGCTGGTTTGTTGTTGGTTTTATAATCAAAAGTTTCAGGAATCAAGGATCCGAAGGTCCTGATAACAACATCCAGAAATCCTTCCAGCAGGCTATCGCAATTTGCAAAGGAAATGCGCCTCATTATACCAAACTCTGAACGTCTTAATCGTGGTTCATATATTCTCAAGGACCTGGTTGACTTTTGTAGAGCCAAAGACGTTTCAGATATCGTACTACTATATGAACATAGAGGTTAGTGTACGTTTATAGGTCTGACTTTAAACAGGAAAACCCGATGCAATGGTCGTATCTCACCTTCCTCATGGACCTACGTCATATTTCCAGCTTTCCGATGTAATATTAAGGCATGATCTTCCAGAAAGCCCGCCCACCATGTCTGAGGTTTGCTGATAGTTTTACCAACATTCAACGATAGGCATACCCTCATTTGATTTTTCACAACTTCACCTCTCAGCTGGGAAATCGATTCAAAGATATACTGCGATATTTGTTCCCTCCCCAAAATACAAATGAAACTAGAGTGCTGTCATTTATTAACAAAGCTGATCGCATTTTTTTTAGACACCATGTCTGGAATGAAACAAAAATTGGTACGTAATATTCATCAAGTAATATTACTATAGGTGCCGACGATAAAAATGTAACTTTGACCGAGATTGGACCAAGATTTACCCTAAAGCCCTTCAAAATCGAGTTGGGTACGGTTGATATGCGTGATTTAGAGGTGGAATGGACCTTGAGACCATATTTCAATACACATGAGCCCGCACTTTCAGCAGCTTAATAATGTAGTAAAATGTTGCAATATTTGTTCACTAATTACTAATTAGCCTGCCCTAGGTGTAGGGGTTGTGTTATATGTGCGTTATTAGTTTCTACCCTTGTAGATCCTACGGATTTTCCGTAGGTTTTGGGGGCCTTCAGACCTTCTAGAAGCAGCGGTTCTCCGACGGAAACGGGAAAATATTGACATATAGACAAGGAAATGGTATGCGAGATCTGTAGAATTATTCTGCATGCATAGTGTAATGGAGTGTCTTTACAGTTGTAAAATGACCGAACGCATTTAACGACCATTCTCCTGCAATATAAAGGCTAGAGTTTACCAAAAAGGAACGCATAAAACTAAATGTGCCATCTACATTGTAAATAGTTTTATGTACTTGGAAATAAGGTAAAAGATTTACCCTTTGATTATCAATAGTACACCATCCTACCAACGCCATAGTAGCCAAGAGGTTCAAGACAATAAAACTGGGGGACACTTTTGTAAATTCAGAGAACTGGAAGGAACGTGACTTTAATTTACACAAGAGTCGGCGTCATTACACGAGAATCAGAGCAATGTGTTGGCATATTTATGAACGTTTGGAAAGACAAGACATATTTACGACAAAATACGACTTCATGTGATTAAAAAAGAGACATAGATGGGCTATGGACAAAATGGGCCTTTTTGAGAGGAATCGCGACTCTTTTCTCAACACCGACCGTATGTAAACAAAAGAGTAGATGATAATGTAGATTTGAGAATTTACAGAGTCACTGGTTGTCAAAATTCCGGAAACGGGAGAAGCACCTCTCAAAACTGGGGGAGTCGGAGCATAAAATACGATAACGTGCGACACACCTGCGGTTTTATTCCATATTTCTATAACTAATGAGTTTTTGCTTGTTTTTGGCCCGTAGGTTTGGAAATAGTGGATGCCCATGATCGTTACAGCTACTAGCGTTCTCAACGCCTAATTTTGGTACTTGACTACATGATACTATGGCGTTTGCCCTTGTAAAGTATTGTTTTAGTGTAATATAGTTTATGGCAATGGATAACCGTTTCTTTTATCTCTGCATTTCTGTTTTTGTGATCTCTGGAGTTTTTTCCAAAGAGACAGAGCATACAGGTCTCGTGATTGACATTAACAAGAAAGACATCCCCAATGTACTAATTGAGGAACGCAGTAATGGAGCTATGATGTTTTCCGTCTAAAATCCTTACGCCATAGAAAAGGTTGTAGACGGTAATGAGATCATCAAGACTTTTGACCTGCGTACCACTGCTCCACTCTCACTGACAAAGTATCTAATTAACGGCAGTAATTACGTTATAATTGGCGTAGAGCCTGCTTTCAACTTGCTTTTAAGAAGGCTGATAATGGATGGGTTGAATTATCATTTGCTGAGTTTCACGAACAGGTTTATATGAAAGGCCTCGAAGCCGTCACTATCGATCTCGACGAGCCCTATGAGGAATTCATATCTTCTGTTTTCGGATACGGCAAGAGTTATTCTTGGCCTTTTACGAAAAAACGTGTTGGAAAAATCGTATTTGGTGAGGCTGTCATTTTGTCTGGTAAGTACGAAGTTATCATTGAGCTTACAATATTTACGCGCGGTGAAATAAAGGTCGCCAAAATCGTTTATATTTACAAGCCTGATGATCGTATTAAGGAAATTTTCTATGAGAGGCGATCCGATGATTGGGTCAGGGTTGATATTCCCATTGCTGCCAAGGTCATAAACAAGATCGAACCGTTCTTTTCCGTTGATTACAAGACTATATACGATGGATTCTCCGCCTATGGCGTCTTTTCGGTTGTTATTGCTACATTTGCTCTTGTTTTGTTCCACTAGACAATCAATAGGAATAGTTCCAATTTTGGAAAATCGTATTACAGACTAAGTTTTATATATACAACATTTGTGCTAGTCATTACCATGTCAAGATTTTACAACTGTTTTTGCATATTGGAATATTGCTTTTGGTATGAGGATACTTGGAGGAATTGACATTTGGATAATCTTTTTTGGGGGTACTGGAGATTTCTTGGGTACTTTACGGCAGTACTCTCGTACTCCTTTTCACCAAGTACTTCTTCTCCAGGCTTGCATGTGCTACGTGGTCATACTATCGCATTAACTATTTAGACAGCAAATGAGTTTGATATATTATGGGAATAAATCATATTGCATGCCCTACCACTACATGACAAGGGATTATGGAATGTTTTTGGAGGTCTTTGATTCGCCGATATTTCTCCAGCTTCTATTTGGATACAGCAGTTTAACTTGTATCGTTACACTATGGTACAGTTTTAGCATTCGTTTTCAGAAATTTATCAACAAATTCTGGAGGGAGAGCCTGATGCCGGTTACAATGTCCGCGTATATAAATTCATATTAAAGGGTTCACAATTGCAAAAGTATTTAATTTACCAAGGAAACTAGGTCATAATGTAATGGTGACACAATTCTGTATACCCGATTGACCATAAACTGTATATTTCTATAATTTGTACGGAATAATCTCATCATTTGATCGCACCAACAATTTATATTGGAAACAAGACAACTATAATAGGATATACAATTATATATGTGACCATTTATTTCTTTTTTGTATGTCTATTTCCCTTGTTTAACAATGGAGATTGCCACAATTTGCTAATCGCAATTTCAACTACCCACTGAAAATTACCGTAAAATTCAGCATATAGGGGGTGAATCTACTCCTTTTATCTTAAGAAATCTAATTTTGCACTGGAGTGCTGTTTTTTACTCGGGAAATGCTCCATCACTATCACTATAGAAATGCAGCATCACAGTCTCCTCCACACATATAATGAACCACCATTTCACTAGGATTATTAAATTGAACCAACCTTGTTAATTATATCATTTTGTTGAAATGTAACAACGTGCTGTCGATACTTACTCGGTATTATGTCTCAATATTGCAAAAACATTTTCACCTAGAAGCTTTCAAAACTATTTCACTGCTGGGTTATTTAAAATGTTGAATATTCATTTGATATTGTATATTTGCCGTAATAAGTCACATATTTTCATGTCTATTCCATTTACCGCTTTCTACTGCTAATTCCGGCCATAAGACCAGAAAAATTACAACTACGGTCAAATAAATGAAGAGAATTGCCATTGTTTTTAATATTTAAATACAAATAATGTTTTAAAAAGGTTTTTTACAACCAAAGAAACGACTATCATAAGAGTTAGATCTTATTTGTGACGTTCCAGCTTTAATCAGCAATGGATCCGCTAAAGGGCGCAGGATCACACATAATGAACTCAGGCTCCGACAAAGTTGACAACTCTTGCAAAAATGAGGTCAATATAAAGGTAGAATCCGCAGTATTAGATGAATCCAACACACGAGAATCCCCCTCGTATAGGAGAAGTTCTAGGAAAATAAAGAAGCCCAGTCTCTTCAAAATAACTCACCACGGTCGCCCAGATCCGGAGCTTTTAGCTGCAATAAAGAGAAGTAAACTGGTTCGTTAAATACTTGCCCGGTTTGACAGTTTATAATACCTATAGGATACTTGTCAGCATAACACTGATTATGCATCTATTGCTCAAGTGCCTACAATATTCGCAACTGTTGAAGAATTTAAAAGTCCAATTACTATTTGGAATAAGTATAGCGACCTGGGTATGCCCCTTACGCATTTATAACGTCCATATAGGTGAGAAGTTTGGAGCCATCAAAGTTGTGCCGCCGGATGGATGGCGCGCACCCTTACCTGTGGATTTAGAAACCTTTAAATTCCAGGTGCGGGAGCAACGGTTACAGCAACTTCTCAACGGAAATGTTAGTTTTGCATAAACTTTATTTTGCGCGTTAGGGCTTTTCGCACCCACCGTGGTTATGGGATTGTGCAAAGATGAAAGAACACAATAACCAGCTTCTAGAGGAGGTTATGAAGAGCACAGATCCACCGCTAGATTCAATAGAAAAGGAATATTGGAGGCTTATAAAAAGTGGTGATTCCAAAGGTATGAATTGTTGCTAATGTAATATTAATGCATAGTTGTTTCTTATTACGGGGCAGATTTGAATTTTGTCTCTCAAGATGATTCTGAGAACTCTAACTCAAAAAATCATAATGTTATTTGTAGAGATCCGTGGAATATGAAAAATCTTCCAAAATGTAACGGATCATTGTTAAGGTATTTAAATGCAGTAGTACCAGGCGTTAATAGTCCGTGGCTTTATATAGGTACTTATTCATATACCGATTATGGAACTTGTATAGGAATGTGTTTTACATCTTTCTGTTGGCATACAGAAGATAACTATTTTGGATCCGTTAATTATCATCATGTTGGAGCCCCAAAGATTTGGTATGTTGTACCTCCAGCAAAGGCAGGAAAAATGGAAGCTTTGCTTAAGAACTTTATAGCAATGGAGAGTGAAGAGTTCGCGTTATACAGCTTAAGGGTTCAAGTGCCTCCTGATGTGCTAATTTCAAATGATATACCCATATACCGGATTGTACAACAAGAAAACGAATTTGTTTTGGTGTGGCCTAGGACTTTTCACGCAGGATTTAATGCAGGGTACGTTACATACATATTGTGTATAGTTGATGGTTTCAGATTTAACAGCAATGAAGCATGTAATATTGCACCAGCCAGTTGGATAAAAATGGGTTACCAGTCCTTACTAAACTATAGATACGCGAGAAAGACTTGTATCCCATTTTTCCGTATAATTTTGTCTGCAATTCCAAAGTAGGTTGTTATTTGGTTAATATAATCATGTAGTTTTCTCGATTTGGAACCAATTCACATATCACATATTATCGATTGTGTAACTTTGCTCCTCATACAGGGTATTTTATTTTGTGTTTTTATTAATATTTTCAGAGTACAAATTGAGAACGAGTCAATCGCTTCCCATGTACCAGATGTTTTTAGATATGGACAGCATAGCTGCTTTAGATGATGTAAAAGCATATTTGGCATCGGTTTTGGATAAAGGGTTTGAACCAAATAGATTTTTAAGGGCTATAATTAACACTGAAAGCACACATCAATACCACTTCCTAGTTGCCTGCAAGGAATTGGCATCCTTTTCTGTCAAAGACTGTGATTTATGTGACAGTCCCACGTTAGGAAGTTGTGTTATGTGCAATCATATAAATACGGTCGTTTGTATTTCCTGCCTGGGATATCATGAGTGTGACTGTAAAACGAGGGTCATACTTTACCGTTTTACTCTTTATTCCATCTACAACATAATTCTCATTTTAAAAAGAGCGTATTTTTCTATAACCAACCAAGAATGGAGTCCTAGCGGAACTGATTACAAAGTTCCGAGCAAGGAGGAAATACTAAAGGTGGATGAATCGTCATACTTTACGTGTCATAAGCTGAAAGAGGCCCTAAATAGCTTAAAACAGGATGGTGGATTATCTTCTGATAGGGGAGCAAAATGGGCAAACGAGAACTATGCCTGGGCGCTTGGGAATGACGCAAATATGGACAAGAGACCAAAGCTGCAAACAACAAAACTGGAAAAAATAAAGGAGGCATATGAGGATATGAACAACACATGCAGAAAACTGAGAAAGCCGGGCGGACCAGGAACAAAGAGGAAAAGAGGCAGTACAACCACTGACAACATTGCCATAAAATACCCTTGTACCATATCAAAGCTTCTTGGAAAAAACCCCTTGGCGAAAACCAACATAATTTTGGTTACCAAGATAACTCTCAAATACCTGATTTTGTCGATACAAGAAGATTTGGAGGAGAATACATAATATGTAAATGTGGTTGGATAAACTTTAATGTTTCAGTTAAAATGGCCTTCCAAATGGGCCTTCAGAACCTAAGTTTTAGCATACATGGCATTTGTGTCTACTTACCGTTGTTATATTTTCTTGGCCTTCCCATCCTGTTTAAAACATCGTCTTGCTTATTAACTGTAGGTTTGTCATGTGAGAGAGACGCTGGATACCTCTGTTGAATGGATATACGATATCTCCTGTTTCTTGAGAAGCTACTTTGAATTCCTGCAGCAACATACGATAATTGTGGAAGCAGTTGGCAGCGAATATGGCTGGAAGTTGCGGAACATCCAAAAGCAGAGTTAAATTTGCGAAAGCAAGCCTGTGAAATAAGTTGTACTAGTGGAAAGGCAACATACCCTGGAGCTGTCGACATTTGTTCCAAAAATCTAATGCAAAAGTCCCAGCGTGTTCATTTTATGCTTTGGGTGGAGAACATCCCAAGAGGCCACGGAGTGATGGGGGCCATTGTCAATGCTAGATGATCGCATCTACGGGATACACATCGTACCAGTTATTTGGACTATGTAGTGATGAGATAAATAACAAGTGGAGTACGCCGCCACGCCAGTTCAGAGTCTTTGCACACCTAGGCTTCCCCTAGACAACGAGTCACAGGTGTACACTTTTGGCATATGAAATATAAAATACAAAAATGTCCGATATGCATATTCTTGGAAGGCTTCATAGCAACTTCCAAGTAGATTAGGCGACAGATGGACCGGACCACGAATCACATACATTTTCGGGCGAGAAACAAAACTTTTCGTCATCATACCCAAATGGTTCCAAGATGTCACATAAAATACACATTTACGATACCGCAGGTCACATTTATTGCTGTATAGCCGAGAGTGTCCGATCATCTACAGGGAATCCGCGCTGTGGTCTATAGATACACACTTTGCTGTGAGAATCCCCAATTATTGACGTTTGTTACATTTTCTCGTAATTTAGTAAAGGAATCCAGAGAGAATAAGCGCTCTTGTTAGTTTTATAGGGACAAAAGGTTTGGATAGCATATCTTAGGCCAAACACTACCACCAGCTTTGTATCGAGCACATACAAGGGGCTAAACATACGCAGTATTGTCTAAATTCCTATTAGATTTAGTCTGAAATGGAATCCACTATTCCCCACACATGGTTGTTTACTTCGTTTGGGCGTATCTGTGGTACGGACTGGGATTTTGTACTTGGATGCAGCTAGAATGGTGGTTAACGTTAGAACAATATCAGTTGAGTGTTTTTTGAAATTTAAGATTTCAACATAAGCAACGGAGATTACACATAATACCCCTTGCGTATTTTGTACAATTAATGGCATTTGTGTACATTTTATGCATTTGACTGCGATGCCACTTTTTATTTTACCAATGTTTTAGCATTTGATACTTGTAATTCATCTAGATTGCCAGGTTTGAACTATTTCAACGACAAAACCGGGAGAATCTCTCAGTCATCACCTAGTTTTAATACAAAGGCAGTATCTTTATCAGAGTTTGCCTGGTTGCACACGGGAACGTGTCAAGGTCAATCTCACACTATTGACGGAACAATCGTTAGCCCAAACTTTGGCAATTTCTGGCCATATGGTATAAATCGCACCAAGTAGTCAAAATGGAGGGGACTTTAGTTGCCATGCTTGAAAATAGTATGGATCCGAGTTCCAGCCATTTTGTGGAATCTCAAAAGATGCTGGAGCATTTGAAGGAGGTAAATTTACCGGAATTCATTCGCGCTCTATCTGATGTGATTGTGGACCAAAATGCTAGCCTTAACTCACGACACTTGGCAGGTATTTTGATGAAAAATTGTTTTGAGTGTAACGGAAAGGCAAGCGAGGAGCAAAAGGCAAGGTTCTTTCAGCAAGTTACTCCTGAAACTTTGCAATACATTAAACACAAAATGCTCAACGTAATGAAGGTAGGATCAGAAACACAGCCAATGCTTGCTGCATGTACTGTCGTTTCTCGTATAGCTGAAATTGAGCTTAGCAGAAATACCTGGCCAGACTTTTTTGACATTATTTTGTCCATGGCAAACTCAAACGATATATCACAATGCAGTAGTTCTTTGACGTGTTTGAGCTATTTGATTGAGGATTTATCTACAGTATACGAAAATCAGAATGTATCAATTCTCTCGAAAGTAGATTGTGATCGTATTTTAACATCTGTAATAAAATGTGTCTATATGGACGCTGTACAACCATGCAAGATGGCATTACAGGTACTTCAAAACTTGTTTATATTTATAAGGAGTAATATGGAGGTTACCGCAGAGCGGGACGTCATTGTTGAGGCGATTTGCAGAAGATGTGCAACTGGAAATGACACAGATGTAAGAACCACTGCGTATGACTGCCTAGTACAGCTTGTTACGGAGTATTATTCTCTTATTGCTCCATGTCTACAGGTTATAGTTCCATTCCTTTGGCAGGCTATTGATAGCGAGGAAGAGGAATTTGCAATACCCGCATTTGAATTCTGGAACACGATTTGTGAAACCGAGATAGGAATGGAAATCGACAATGATTCCAGAAATCAACACATCATAAGGCAGGTTATACCATTTTTACTGCCAAAGATTTTACATACCATGACTCTGCATACTTATGAGGAACTTGACAACGACACATGGACACTGCCAATGGCTGCAGGTATATGCTTATCATTATGTGCCCAGACAGTCAAAAATGATATAGTTTACGCTGTTTTGACCTTTGTTGAACAAAATTTTCAGAGAAAGGAGTGGAATTGTAGAGAAGCAGCTGTTTTGGCCTATGGCTACATTATGGACGGTCCTGATTCCGAAAATTTGAAGGAGCTTGTGGAACGTTCCTTTGGCCAGTTATGTGACATTTTAAAGGATCCTTCTATTGCAGTGAGGGACACCGCAGCCTGGACTATTGGAAGGATTGCAAGTTTTCATTCTGAGACAATCATATCGCACCTAGGTTCACTCAACGACCCTAACAGTAACATTTCCAAAATAACTGAGGCACTCTTCCAACCCCCAAGGGTCGCAGTCAACATATGCTGGTTTATTCACGAGCTATCAGAATCCTATTCGGGTGATCGTACTTCCCAAAAAATTGATGAGTATATTGATAGCATATTTGTTCGCATATGTGATAAGCTTGTCCAAAGAGGGAATATGGATGATTCTACGGAACGAAATTTGTTTTCTTCAATTTATAGCGCTATATCAAGTTTAATTTCTGCGGTTGGAGCATCATTTACTGGAGAGTTACACACTATGTTAAACTACTTTGAGGACACTTTGGGGAAATTGGTATCTACTGATATTTCTTCACATGAATCACGTGTACGTCAAGATGTACTATGCGGGGTTATTCAAGTTTTAATCACAAGACTTAGAACTGTTTCAAATATACAACGTCTTTGGAACAATCTTTTCCAAATTTTGACAGTCGATTTCAGTGAAGAGGTCTTGTTAACTATAAGCACCATAGTTAATTCTATATCTCCGGAGAAATTTGCTGGTGTGCTTCCCAATCTGGTGGAGACTATCATTGCAGGTCTTAAACGTCCGGATCATGTAAGTTCCTGCAAAATATGCATTGAACTTACTAGCGATATTTCACACGTAATGGAGGATTCTATAAGGATGTACGCACCACACATATTGCAATTATTATTTAATATCTTGAACGACATGAATGCCGATAAAACTCTAACGGCTCCAATTGTGACTGCTCTAGGTGATATCGCAATGGCAATAGGGGGTGAATTTGCTCCTCACATTCAACCTGCAATGGTCTTGCTGATGACAGCTGCTTCTACAGAATTTGAGATGGGACCTTCTGATAGCGAAGAATGGATATACTTTGTAAACGATCTTAGAGAGGGTGTTTTACAGGCATTTACTGGGATTGTGTACGGTTTGAAGACGGGCAACAAACTGGATCACATAAAGTCCTATGTACCGACTATGCTCACCTTCGCACAAAGAGTAATCGATACTCAAGACAACTACTTCTCCGCGATGAACTATAAACTTGCTGTTGCACTAGTTGGGTAAGTATATTAACTACATATTTTAAATGTCTAGGGACCTTGTTAATGCATTCGGAAGCGATCTATCTCGTCACATTGCAGATTTGCCTCTTGTAAAGAGGATATCATATAGACTAGAGCAGCTAGAATCGCGAAACGACCCTGCGGCTGTAGATTGCAGAGAAAAGGTCACCTGGTTGTTCTCTATACTGAATCGCTAATTCATTTCTGCTACTTTTAGTAGCCTACTCTTACATTTGTTGTATCAACAATTTCATCTATCCTGAGAATTTCAATAAATTTTACGCCACGTCCATTTAGGAATTCCTCGAATTCTCCGAATTTCAATTCCCTATTGAGTATAACCAGGGCTGCAACAATTTTCACCCCGGTATCCGCAAGAATGTCAAAGGAGGCACGAATAGCTGTTCCAGCTGTAAGGATATCATCGAGAATGATGACCCTTGAGCCTTCAGCATATACTTCTGGGTGGCCTACGAATATGGAATCTTCAGCGTATGGTTTCTTCTCCTTTCTGTAGTACCCATACCTAATGTTCCTTCCTGTCGCTTTGAAATATTTCATACAGACCGCAGATGCCAAGGGAATGGCCTGAATTCATGATTTAGATACAGTACAAAATAGTTCCTACCTTATAAGGAAGACCTATGAAGGCATCGAATTCTATTCCAGATTCTACCAACTTAGCAACTACAAGATCGCTAATAACATCCAAGGATTCTCCATCACTTAGCTTCCCAGAATTGAAGAAGAGGTTTGCTCTTTTGCCACAACGAAGAAGAAATTCCCCAAAGATGCAAACCTCGTTGGAATGAAATAGAGATATGAGTTTCTTCCTTATATTTGGAATATCCTCCACAAGTTGAGTGGCATTCATTATTTTAATTACAGAATAGGCAATTACTAAAGTAAGCATCGAAGGCTTCCGTACATATGGGGACCGTATTCCTGGACCAAAAAATTTCCCTTCCGGGTACACACTATTCTAAAAACACGAAAATCTCCCAAATGACGAGCGTTTAATCACATGTACCGCGTATTGGAAATGAACGTGGATCCGAACACCACCGCTTGATAATTTCTTATCATGGAGGCCTCAAAAGGACGGGATTCTGTCACATTACCCTTAAACATACCCAGAGAGGTGTTAAGGTTCATGGATGTGAAGGATTACTCCATATTCAGGGATAATGAAACGAAAAAATCGGATACTATTGAAGTTCAGGATCACAGGGTGGATTTTATTAAGGCTGAATGTGCCTGGTTAGGCAATCAACCTGAGCTTTTGTATGGCAAGATAGACGATTTAGCGAATCTAAGTGCATCTCTTGATAAATACTTGACAGAGTGTAGTAGCCAACGCTGCAACGACCTTATGAACACATCTCTATACATGAACTTCAGGTCGAAAATGTCTACCATATCGTTAGCCTCGATTAAGAATCTACGCAAGTCCTTTGATGATTACAAATATTCCACAGTTCATGACAGTGCAGAGATTATCAAGTTGTACCAGCGTTTGGAAACCATGCGCGATGCAAGGTCTCTCCTAAATACAATCAGGACACTATACAAACTTTATGAGAATATCCGCAGTTCAAAAACTGAAAAGTTCCACTCAATAATTGTGCTTGCGTCTGTGCTATACCATTTTGAAGCTGTTGCAAAGTTAGACTCTCGAATCTCGTCTACGATAATTTTTAATACCATAAAGGAAAGATTAACATATACTTGCAGAAATTTGATAAATGGATTATTTTTTAAGTGTGGGACCAAGTTTAACTTGCAGCAGAAGGTAAAACTACTCTTATTACTTGGACAACCTCCAGAATATGCTGCAAAAAATATTTTAGGGCTGCTTCAAACCGAATTGATTTCTATATCATCTTTCGTTTTGCAAAAGTATATTACTGCTGAACATCTTGTAAATCTATCACAAAATGAGGCATTTCCGCATATAGTTGGTCCAAGGGACATCTCAATTCAGGCTCGAATGATTGGCTCTAATGTACTATTGCTTGTAATATGTAAGTTACTGTCTGATTATGTGTCATTTTTTAAAAAAGTATTTTCTGAATTGTTCACTTTAGATGAAGATTCTTTGTTTTTAACACAAGATTTGGAAAAATTCTCCAAACTGTACAATATTCCCGTAGAAAATTTTCCGATTCTTTCCAGACTTAATGATTTGCCGTGGATACCGTTTTATTCTCATGTTTGTTCACTGATTAAACGTGATGTGTTTCATCTTGCATTTACTACATTTGAGATATTAACTACTATACTACATAATTGTAATCTTAGTACCCTCAACGATGACAATGATATTATAAAAATGGCTTTGCTACTACGGTTTTATATTATTTATCACGATACAAACCTGTCGCACACATCACATTCACCAACAAACAACTTTGAACCAATTGATCATAACAATTGCACCAGGGATCTGATTAAAATTTTAACAACATTGAGTGAAATACCCCTCTTGCACAATGGTATTGATTTCAATAAGAGTAATAACAACGCTTTGAAAACTTTAGAGATAATAATATCTACCAAACTTGAAAGATGTCTTGATAAATGTTTTATGGAAGATATACAAGCAAATTTCACATCTTTAGAAACATTTGATCGTATAGAACATTATTCACTAGGAGCATTTAAGGATGTTTTTTCCGCAGCTAAACACTTTTCTCATATCGTAAATAACATGCTTGTCAACACTGATAATACAGTGTTTTCCTCTACCAATCCCTACCATGGATGGACACCAAATGCAGCTTTTACTGGTTTTAATTTAAATATTTCTTCCCCGGCTTTGCATGGCAATACTCATGCACTGCAAAAGACTGACACGTTTCTACCAAAGTCTTTCCTAAGTGTAAACTATGGAGGTTTATACACAGGATCTTCTAAAAAACTTATGGAGCACTTTGAAACTTTTTATAGAGTTATGTTGGTACAACCCGAAAATGCAATGGAGGTTGTAGTAAGGTTCACAAATATGGTTGATCAGTTTATATATCGCAGCATTCACTCTTGCGGTATCCACACTTCTGTGATCGAAACTCTTGACAAATTTAAGAACGTATTTAAAATGATGCGGGATAAAAATCCAAAAGTATGCAAGTTTAGTAGCATAAGTACAACCTCAAGCATCGATCACAATACCACAAACCTTATTTCTGGCACAAATACAAACATATCACAGCTCTATTTCTCTGTGAATGCGATAGAATCCGGATTTACGATCCTAGAGTCCCTAAGGGTACTCATGGAAAACAACACTGGGGAGGTGCACAGATTTTTGGGAGAATATTACGATGAAAGGCTTGGTGTAATTGCCGAACTTCGTTCGGTCGTCTATTATATATCAATGTACAACCTGCTAAGACCAAAGCTACCCACTGTAAAAATACTGCAAATTCTAAAGAGCTCAAAAATCGTCGATGCAGGGGCCAGGATCGGACGTTTGTTTTCAGAATTTGAGATGCACTTGAACACTATTCAAAATTCCCTAGAAGGTGCCGGTATAAACTCGCTACCTATCATTGTAAAGATACACTTGTGGGATTCCACAACCAGGGTTATCAAGGATTCGTTCAAGCCTGTGCTGGATATGGCAAACAATGACGTGAACTGCCATATACAGGGTCTTGTTAACGATGGATACGCTAAAGCATTGAGGATTACAGATGCCGTTTGCCGTCGCTACATAGACAATGTAAAGTGCGATTATTTGAACAATAAAACAGAAATTGCAAACATGGGCACATACCATATATTGGTAAATAAAGTAATAAATCGCCAATACTCTACTTGTTACTATACACACTTTACTATAAAGTGCGTTTCGCAACATTTGTGAGAGCGTGCGTCCCCATACCAGTTACTGCGCCTAAAGAGGCTAATGGGTCCATATAAAGAGTCATTCATTGATTTAATCAATTTAAGTTAAACACAATGACAGTAGCAAGCGAGTGCAAGCTCGATTCAGTTACACATCCCATCAATTCTGGTGACTTGGTTAAGCAAACCATCGATGAATTACGCAAGCAAAAGATATCTACCGAAGATGTGGCAGAATTCGATATTAAACCTATAATGGACCTTTTTACACGCATTAGTGAGGTATTTGTTCATTTTGTATCTACACATTTTACAGGAAATAGCAC
The DNA here is from genome assembly GCF_000342415.1 of Theileria equi strain WA. Lineage (NCBI taxonomy): Eukaryota > Apicomplexa > Aconoidasida > Piroplasmida > Theileriidae > Theileria > Theileria equi. Next base: position 3,541,818 of record NC_021366.1, on the reverse strand, counting down.
TCAATCAACCAAAGAATATTGTACAATTTATCGTGGATTTCCTGTGCAAAAACTACCCAGATCACTTGCACGGATTCAGCAATATATGGAACTCAGGTAATGTGCTTAATGTGTATATCGATAAAACATTTAGATCCCGAATTGGAACATAGCCGTATTGTGGTTATAGAGTTTTTCAAGCATAACAAGCTTCCAGTAGAAATTGCATCACATTTCACCCGTGCCGGATTTGATACATTAGATGCCATCGCATCATTAAATAAGGAATCGCTTCCAGATATTGAAAAGTACTCCGATGCTGAGTGGTTGCCCGGACACAAAATCCGCCTTTTGAGACTGTTTGAAAATATTGAAGAGCATATTAGCGAGTTTAAACGTGAGAGACCATTTAACGCTGTACAAAAGGTGGGAAACCCTTAAATTAGCAAATTCTCCACAGCATTTAATATTTCGCTTTGTACATATATATATAGCTGACTAGTCGTTGTGATGAGTCCGGCGAGTGTGAATACATTTCCATGGTCGATAGATTCTTCATTGATAGAATCTCTATTGAGGCAAACCACAATGATGCACCCTCCACTTTCTAATTCTCCGCCTGCACCTTTACAACTATCCAAGTTTGCCAAGTTATTGTTTGATTCTGCTTCCAACAGGACATCCTTGCTTATTGTCCCCTTTATAATAAGTTTCCCAAATACAAGATTACAAAATAACTTGCGCCTTGTAGAATAAGGATATAGTACTTTTGTTCCTTCCTGCGTTATACGTAAATCACAGTTCACTGGTATGGTCTTTGACTTTAATTGCGTGAATATCCTCGTTCCAGCCAATGCATATTTACACAATTCATATCTGTTATTAGAATCGCCAGAATTCTTACGCTTATAACCCCTGTAAACGACATCCGATTTGGAAAACAAGTAGACACTTTTTTTTGTCGATAACTTAACAATCATCTGATCAACTATATCCGCATCCTTGTCTATTCCGTAAAATTTCAGCACATTGCTGTAATCTTCATCAGATTCTTTCCATAAACAGAACTCGTGTAATAGTTTTCCAGCGTTAGCATGCTTCCTTTTGGAATCTTTCTGAGATTCGACCGAAATCACATCAGTGGTATCTGTCTTAACAGGATCGGGAACTTCTAATTGATCAGAGGAGGAATAACCTGAAGCTATGTTAATAGCTCATGGGATCGACATACCTGAAGTGTTCTTCCGTATGGCAAAAATAAAGAAACCACCAGTGTCATTATGGTGAGGAAGAATCCGACGCACTAGTGACGCAGTCTCCGCATTCCAATTTTCTGACTTGAACATTGAAGGAAGAATGCGATTGTGTAATGATTTATCAACTTGCTCATATTTTTCAAAATGACCACCATTGGGATTAGGGACAAACCAGTCTACAACACCGGTAGCATATTTCATTCCCTTAATTTGCTTCAACGGTTCTAATCTTACGCCAAGTTCCTTTCCCTCATCCGATGCTATATAGCTTGCAATAGCCTGTATAACAATGTATCCCAAGGTAATAAAACTACCTCATTCTCTAAGGGATTTAACGAGCAAGTTGAGTATATCAACAATCCACCTGGCTTCAAAATCTACATCAATATATTTAATATAACGACAAATATACCTGAATGGCCCGTTTGAGTATTGACAGTTGGATTTTATGCATATGTAACCCATTTGTAGGTTTCCAAGTCTTCCATATTTCTATAGATTTACGCAAGGTACCATCACAGCTACATGGCATGTCTGCCAAAATTCTGTCGAAGAGTATCTTTTCCCCGTTAGAGTTATATAGGTACGGGAACCTTGAAGCGTCGTAATTGGTAATCGCAGAAGATGGAGAATTAAGTGATTTCATATGATGAGACAACGTAGATACTCTGTTTTGACATATGTCATTTCCAATTATTATGCCTAAGAATAGATAATTTATGGGAAAATGGTACCTTTATTTTTAGAGCTATCCAACTTCTCTAAGAATTGGAGTTTACTTTCTACAATATCTATAATTTGCAAGTATTTCATTCCTAAAATTTTGTTACTATTGAAAAAGAAAGTTACCTGGTGCTGCACATAGATCAAGAATGTTTTCATTAGGCTGTGGATCAAGAAAAAGCACTGGAAGCATGCTAACAGTTTCTTGACGAGATAATGAACCTCTATTATCCTCAGACATTATAAATTTGTGGAGTCTAGAAAAACTTTCATTTTTACGTAGTGAAAATTTATCCGTTTTCATCTGGTAAAAAATGCAATCCTCAGGTTTTAGATACTCTGGAGAATAATCTATGCATTGACGCAAGGCTAGTTCGCTATCCTCAGATACCATTTCCTTCAGTTTTTCTATGGTTTGCTTCCATAGTGGTACCGATGTGTTCAATCTAAATGAAACTGGCAACATTTTACGATTGTATTCCATGAATGTATCCCATTCCTCGTCTTTACATATTTTTTGAGCCCTGTAATACTCTTCAAATTCGGGATTTGATGGGACTCCTTCCACATAGTTTCTTCTTTCATTATCTTTATTCTGATTGGCGTTGGATTTCTTATTCCAGCGAACTCCTTGCATCTCTCTACATCTGGATTTCCAACCCAGACGCGTTCTCTTTGTAGAAGACGCATTATTTTCCTCTATTTGTACAGTTTTACTGCTATTTTCCCCAAGATCTTCCATTTATTAAAACTATTTTCCAGTAGAACATCCCTGTCCAGGAAGCTGCGTTATAATTTATTATATTTACAATACCCTCTATAAAGCTGCATGGAACGTCATGAATATGCGATGAAGATTATAATTTGGCCAACTTTGCTCATATGAGTAATTGGGGTTGGTGCCCATCACAATTTTCGTATTGTGGCCACATTACGAGATAAATTTCAATATATTATCAGAATAATAATGTCACACGACAGGGATAGGTATGGTCGCGACGATCGATCGTCTGGTTGGCACAAAGACGGAGAATACGATAGACACATTCGAAAGCCAAAAAGGCCCACATCTAACATGGAACCTGGTCCCAGCAAGAAAAGGAATCTACCCTCAGAAGCCAATTCTGCGATTCCAAACCCATTGCCCGTGCTTCCAAATGCCAAGAACCCAGTGCCGATGTTTTTACCAGGAATGGTTATGCCACCTCAATTTCCGCCTTATTTGATGCAAATGCCATTTCCTGCGCCAGGTTTGTCCTTATGTTCTCAATATACAGTTATGTAACAAATGCACGGATGCATTCCATATTCAGATAGCGAACAAGTAAAGGCATTTCAAAAGGCTATGATGACTACACGATTCAACGCGTTCCCTCCAAAGGGTATGCCTCCAGGAATGTTTCTGCCACAACCTAAGACGGCCCAGAACTTACCCAGAAAACGACCCAAAATCGCAAAGGAATCAGGTCGGTTCTTACACAATCTAGATAAAATTTACAGAATCTGAAATCAGCTACACAGAAAATGATCCATCTACCTCGTACATGAGACTAAAAAAAGAAATATTCGATGAATTTCAGAAGGAATTAAGGTCCCAAGAACCACACCTAGTGCGCCTAATGAGTGCTCCGGGACTTTTCGATCGCAGTTATATAGATTCCTCATCAAGTATGTATTCATATAAATGTATACCAATCAACAGGAAATTTAATAATAAAACTCCTGTCTAGAGCACTAGATGATAAAAAGTACACGCAAGCTCAACACAAACGAATAAGACACTTCATAGCTGACTTGAGAGATGTCGAACAAAAAAAGTCAAAGTCACCTCTGAATTTAACACACATAATGGAAAAGTATCAAAAGCTTAATCTAGGACAAGTTGAAGGCGTTTTGTCCCTCACTGATGGCTTGGGATAGCTTAAACTTTAGCTCATCCACAGTTTTGTAATCTGGAAGTTTTAAGTAATTTGTACAAGTCATTACGCTGGGCAAGTCTCTAGTATCATTTCCCTTCTTCACAATCTTCATGTTTGGCACAAGTCCTGCAAAGCCACCTCTTGGTAATATCGGTGCTCCTGTGCAAAATTTCAAGAACGACCGTTGTTCTTCCGGTGAGAACTCTGTCATTAAATTGATCATATTATTGTAAACCTTACTATCAGTATCATAGCCATGGTCTGGAAGGATAAAGCTGCGCAAGTGTTCCTCTTTCCAAAATTCTTGCTGAGTGTTGTAGTTTCCAAACACATTCAGACTCAGTTCCCTATGATTGTACATCCATAATGTATACAGGGGCAAAACCATCGAATACCCGTATCTGAATGCCCAAATTTGTAGCCTAATGCCATCATCTAGCTTGAATTTGGAAATTTGTGCAACGTAGTCCGCAAAATTATCCCTTGTAACTGCAATATTACCACCATTTTCAACAAGATCATAACCTTGATATGAGAATGTGAGATATAAATCATCAATATTACTCATTTGAGCACGTGATAGGGATTTTGCCAATTCTGGATCCAAATGGGAGAGAGCCTCAATAGAATAGAGTCTTGGAGAATACGGAAATTGACAGTAGTACCAGAATAGTGGGTGCAAAGTAAGGTCAAATATTTTTCCATCAAGTAGAGAAAATGCACACATTTTGCCGAGAATCTTAAAATATGTAAACAATATAGCCTCTGTATTCATGGAAGAAAAATCTAATTCTTCTCTCGGAACTTCATTTACCAAAAACGGAAGAGTACGTAGATTTTCATATTCACACTTATGAGGAGATGGGAAAAAGAAACCATTGTAACATTCTAATAATGAAGGGGCTTGACATGATATAAATCCATCGATAAACAGCGAATAAAATTCTTGAGTTGGGCCGGAGCCTATTCCAACTTCGTTTTTGTATTCCACTTCCAATTTTGGGGTCGTATCATACATATATCGAGTGTTTTCCAACTTGTTCAGAAAATAGGTCGCATCTCTCAGGATAGAATCACGATTAACTTTAATCTTCAGTTTTTGGAGGCTTACAAAGTCTTCCACCTCATTGAAAACATTGGTTTTCCCAAATCTAAAGTTTGACAAGTATTCTCTCAAGTATTCATCAAACGTATCTGTAGAATCCTGTTTAGTTTCCATTTCATCAATAAGTGGTTTTATTCTGGAAGAATATTGACGAAGTATGCGATTTGGGTCCATGGAACACAAATCAAACAATATACGCCTTGATTCGAGGGAAAAGATCATTGGGCATGTCAATGCTATCTTATAGACCCAATTTGGCATCCTGTAGCTCAAACTCTTGTCAACAGAACTCAAATGACTATACAACATAAGTGTCATGCGCTTTGATATACTCAAGTGGGTATCTAAATTTTTGATTGCATCAAATGGTTGCGACTCATGATATACTAGAGCATCGTAAACTGTTGACAACACAGACATCATCTTCAACAGCAAGAGGATTTCTTCATCAATGTCAACTTTGGATCCTTGGAAGATATAGCCAGCTTCTAAAAGTAGATCTTTGTATGAACCTTTATTGTTGAATACACAATCGAGCCTCTTCATATTCATGATAACCGTTTCGAGGAGATGATTTGTGTTAACCTGTATCAGTCCAGAAAACTCAGACCTCTGTTCTAAACCCTGTAAACATATCTTAGGACAATGTGTTTGTGAATCCGTTAGAACCCGTTGCAGAGCCATTCTTTGAAGCTCATTAACATTTTCTAAGGGTAATTTGGAACATGTACCTCGAAGAGCGGAGATATGATGTTCCAAATTTGTACAAGGGGAACAATGTACAACATAAGAAAGCATGTCAAGGTAAAGAGCCACTGGAGAAAAAACTTCTGCTGGAACGGTTGTAAGTATAGGGGTAGCCTTTTTATTGAAGTATGCTTCAAGACACTGCAAATCGGTTCTTTTGTACAATTTATAATACAAAGAATAACACCTCTCCAAATAAGCTTTTGGTGCTCCTTCAGAGTTACATCTATCGGTAAAACGACATAGGGCTTCGTATACAGACATTTTAGATGGAAGAAGAATATCATTGATGTATATCTCAACCCTGTAATAATCTAAATGGTCCAAATCAGAAGGAGGATTAAACGTATACTTTGCACGCTTCCTAGGAACAACAGAATTACCCTGCGCTTCATTTGTTTTGTTGTGTACATGAGTCAAAATTAGGGTTTCTAGCTGATTAACTGCACTGGTACATGGGATAAACACTGATAGTGTAGATATTTTAAAGTTTTCAGCATGTCTTGAACACTTTAACCGAAATTTGACATCCATAATAACTTGACTAAATGGGAAAAATAAAATATCCTTTCTCATGTACCTTTGCAGAGTGTCGATCGCATATTTAATTCTCTTCCCATATAATTTTGGATTCATGGAATCATGAACGTCAGACTCACCACTATCGGATTTATGCTGCCCGCTCTTGCTGGTTTGTATATTTCCAAAGTCAATTTTATCCTCATCCGATGACACAGATTTACCAGGAGGCTTTTCTCCCCTAAGAGTGTAGAATAAATCCATTGCATTCATAATTTCAGGGTCCCCACCTATTAGCCAGGAAGGGTCCGCATCATTAGAGAGAACTTTATCTATTGTAGCATACGCAAAATTATTGTTCCATTCAAATAGCTTAACCCACGCATCCCATAAATAGTACAAGTGTGTTGAAGAGTACGCATTCTGAACTATGGACTTCACAAAGGCAGTCATATTATCAACGTCATGAAATATACCTGTAAAGATATCCATTGATACACGTTGATTTAATTCATGGACAGTCCATACACCCGCATTCTTTCGAATATCAGATAAGATATCATCGCTATTACTTACCTTAATGATATTCTTTTCTGTAGTTCTCCCACTAAAGCTACAAATATGTTTAATTTCATCAGCAAATCTTTCAACCTTTATAGATTCTAACCGTTCAAAGATACCATACCTATCCAGGGTAACTACAACATCCTGCTTGAATACCTTCAACAAAAGAGTAATTATGTTAATAGATACAAATAGCTGATCTTCACTATTGGATGAACCTATTAGCGTGAACGATATCAGTTCAACAAGTCTTGACACTGGTAACAAAGTTGTTAATACGCCTGATAGTGAATCAATGCTCGATCCAATATCCATGATTTTGTAAATGAGAAAAAATATTCTATCCTTCAACTGTTGAGACAAAACTAAATCATAAACATCAAAGAGATGATCTGGAGGGAATATGTTTATAAGTTTATTATAATTTTCTTTATTTTCCTTGTAGTATTCCAGTCGTTTTTGGTACAAATTGTCAGAATCATTACTATCAAGTAATGAAATCAAAAGATTAACGATCCCATGTACTGTAAGATAGCCTCTGGAACAAGTTACAAGAGACGCACTAAAATGGTTAAGAATGTCAAGCTTAAATATCCTATCTGTGAGTTCAATGGAGCTTCCTGCCATCTTTGATATAGTACAGATACATTCAGCAACTTTTATTTTGCTTATTCTGTTTGGAGTTACAATCAGTTGAAAAAACTTTTCCAAAACACCGTGAATTGTTATGGATGAAATACATTGCTCCATAAATTCCTTATCTTCCATCCATAATTTTACCGCAGCAGTAACAATTTCCTTCCAAATACTGGAAACTGTATGGAGTATCTTCTTTTCCGTGTTTGAAAGAAGCGTTGAAATTGAGGGAAAGATCGGTAATACGTGTTTTTTGAATGTCCCTACCTTTTCCACCGATCTTGCCAAATTTAGTACAGATGACAACGATGAAACCTGAATAGATAGAGGGAAAAAATCTATGTACTGTAACATGGCTACCATTGTTCCACTCTTCACAAGATATACTGGAATTTCACGAGATAGTTTTTCAACGATAAGCAGAACACGTTCTGCCAAATCTATGTATTGTATGTCATTTAGCTTGTCCACAAGAACATTCAACGACACTTTGTGTGTCCTGAAATAACGAGTAGCATAGGGTAAGACATCCAAAATAGTATTAATACAACTGGCAGCTGTTATCATCTTGTTGGCCATTAATTCTGGATCCAAGAATTCAGAAGAATCATCGTCTTCTTCCATATACTGAATTTTGGTTTCTTGTGCATCCTCACTAGAGAGACTAGACCTTACGGCATCGTCAATGCCCGCAGGTTTACTGCATTGAGTAGAATCATCGAATGTTTTACTGTACACTGATAACAATTCATAGTATGGCAACTGAATTTTAGCGGTTTCATCACTCTTTTGTGCGATATCTTCGTCTTTTGTGTGATGTTTAGAATATTTCACATGTGGAAACTCAAGAATATGCATCAAAACTTTAATGTAGCTCAAAGCCGGAAATCCTAAAAGATAGTCTTCGTCAGAATAACTAAGAGCATGAGAGAGTTCAGTCAATGCAATCATTTGTTCCGAGTCAGAGCCGCTTTGTAACATTGAGATGAGCGCTATCCATTTCCCCCCTCGTATTCCTCCTGCCATTCTCAGAGGTATCTGATCAAAGTTATTAGAAAGTCCAGAATCATTAGATTCCACCATTTTAATACAATAATATTATAAACATCTCACTGGTACGACATACGAAAGAGTATGTATGAGATTGAGTGAACTATTCTAAGCTACTTCCAATAGAATAGATTCATTTGATAGCGTGATTAGCAAATAACATCTGAGACAAAATAAAATTATCTGCGTGGTTGAATGTATGGATGATTTTGACTTCTCCCCAGGTTAATAGGCGCCATCTGTTGGGAATTGCGATCTATGGGCCACTTTTTTGGGGTTTGTGCCCCTTATGGTTTTGTGTTTGTCTACTACCACGCACGTTGTTTTGGCTGGGAGTTGTCACTGACTCCATAGCCCTGATCCTGTGGGTGTTGCTCATACGCTCTTTTACACATTTTGAGGATTGCACAGTTATGTCATACCATTACACACCGGGGCTATTATTGAGTTATTTTCAAACCATACATTAGCTATTTTCATATAATACATGCATATTTCACAAGGATACCAGAATATCATACTTTTATTGTCTACATCTCAGAGATGATAACAAATCGTCCACTTCCCGCTCTCGATATTTGGATTATAATCGCAAGCTACGTTAGAAAACCTTCCTTCCAGGTATGTTTCTTGATGTTTGACTCGGCCCTTGACGATCACATGCGTTAATCAGGAACCTCAGTTGTTTGTACATTATTTTTGTGATATATCTATTTAATACAAAACTAAATGAAAACAACAGGTGGCATTGACGCTAATTCCATTCTCAATGATGTTTCTAATGGTCAAACGCTCAAACAGGCAGAAGATGAGGTAATACAGTTTCATTATGGCAATAACCTTTCTACCCTAGATGATATAAATAAGGCACATATCTATAACTGCGCTGAAATGTGGTTATCTAACTCATAGATGTTTGTATTTTTGTATACCGTAAACACTCGGAATTGTTTCCAACCTGTTTTAGTAACTATCCTATTAACTCCTTTAAAATTTCCTGATTCGTATAATTTCTATAATTTAATGCTCAAGAAATGAAATCACCACTAAATGTCAGGGTATCGTGGCCAGGTGTTCATGTTTCAGTTGGAGTTGATGCTTGAAGATGAAATTCATTCACTCAATGATATAGTGTAAGATATACATTTTAATTGGACCAGGTTTTCACTTTAACTCTACTATGTTCTTAGCGCAAATAATCGGTCGTTCATATGGAGCCCCTTGAGCAGTTGCGGAGTCAAGATTCTTTCAGATATCTTGGAGGTATCTTTAATACCCAAAATTCACAAAATCTCTTTAGTAAACGTTTCCATTACTATGATCACTGGAGAAGTTTTGACCGGCGAATTATACTGTATGGATATGCAAAAGGGCCAAACAATTGTCATTAGTTCGTTTAAATTTCACGTAATAAATCATCTACAGAGTCAAAGGATACTCCTGATTCTTCATCTATTCACATTATAAGAGCTACATCGATAAAAAAATTCGAGGTGTTTGGTCGCCTGAATGAATCGCTCTACGACATTCCACGCATAAATTATGACGATCTAGCATATTTTAAACCGCTAGTGGTTAAACACAACGAGGAAAATCACAGCAGACGTAATCATTGATTTTAAATTATCTAAAAGATAGATACATCAACACCTATTAATTACAAGTTTTTTTCTATCAATGTGATAACCATCACCAACAAGGTTATTTGTGGCCTGAATAATGGCCTTCTTCTCGCGAGAATGCAAATGCCTGAATGAGCAAGCGAGAAAAAAGGATAAAAGTGAAAAAATAAAACAAAGTGGAATATAAATGTAAGAAAGGGATCTCAAAACAGGCTCCGTTTTAAAGGGTTCCAAACCAGATACATCGCGCACTAGCGCTACACAAACTGTAATCCCAATAGATAGTGATAAAAGGCCATTTATTACATATGCAATTGGCCTTCCATCACAATGGCAAAATGTGCTCTGTATAGTCAAGAGTGATACAATGATTGCAGATGCTATATTACCAAAAAGTAGACTTGTAATAACATACACTAGTTGGGCGCCTATTACTGCGACAAATATTTCCCTGCAGGCGGAGAGTAATCTACGTGTTTTGTCATTTGATGCAATCTCTGGTGCAATCAATAACTCCTTTCCAGCCTTTGACATAAGCCTATCGAGCTCTACACGATCTGTATCACTACCTTTTCCCTGGACTTGCTGCATCATTATATTATGCGATTTAGACTCGTTCATTGCACAATCAACTTTAGATGTATCTGAATGAGATAGACCATTTTCATTCCTGTATGTTTGAGATGCGCAAGGAGCTCCTTCTGTAAACGGTTTGTGCGGACCAGGAGGAATATTGATGCTAAAAGTATGCAGATTGCTACCCTTTCCTCTATCCTTAAGATATTCAGCTCCAAATGAACCAGTGTTACCCGATGTGTAGCTACGAGTATTCTTGCCCTTGTTTGGAACCAAAAAATTACCCTTGACAAGCTCTTGTGACTCTATGTAATGTTGGTAATCAATACTATCAGTGTCTGAAAACCGACTTGTAATCGGTGTGAATGAACAAAGAGAGTTCTTGTACTGTATATCTGATGGATTACAGTGCGCCTGGTTGATAAATGTGTCTTGGGAGTATATAGAACTGGTTAAAAACTGATCCCTAATACCAGATCCTTGAGAACCTCCACCCTGAATATATATCAATGAATTGTTGTCATTCATGTCTATATCTTTTTAGATGAATTAAGAATACTTTACAGATAATAGATTCTCCCGATTGTACAGGAAGATAATTATCACACATACCGAGTAAATTACTTACAATTAAGACTCATGTGACGTACATCTGAGGCTAACAGCTCATTTGTCGCTTAATTTGTATAACACACAGTGATTCAAGGTACACATCAAAGTAGTTGAGCCCCGTCGAGCATGAAGCCTAGCAACTGTGCTTTAAACACCAAAAATGAATTAAAAGCAAATTATTACTGTACCAAAAATTAAATACATAATCTGTGCCACTGTCTAAATGGAGCTCTTCCACACAAAGCCTATAGATAACGGGCTGTTCGGTCGATATATATAATAATGACACTTAACAAATAAATTATGCGTAAACCAACACCAGAACTTTCCATATCTGAAATTCAGAAGGAAATTGAGCGCTTTAGCGAAAGCGAGGATTCCGAAGCTCCCAGTGATGAATCTTCCCATGATAAGCAAACATATGATGCAAGCTTTACTGAAGTAAATAAATTGACCTCCGATGAAGAAGCTGAAGTTGATTTGAATGATCTAACATCGCTATTGACCAAATCGAAAAGGAAGGCAGAGGATAATGTGCAGGACATAGGTTAGATTTCTTCTCGTCTCACAGAAAATACTCAGACACTCTCATGCTCAAGACAAAATTCGACATAAAAAGAGATAGTAGAGCGAATGATATCAAAAAGAAAAAAGTTGCGGAACTCATGAAGCATCAAGCTAATCGTGAACTGAGCAATTCAGAAGAAACATATTCATCTAAAGCTTGGCACGTTCCTCTTCTCGAAGTACCAAAGCCAGGTTAGTATAAAATTAGAAAACACAACAAGTAGAACCACCGAAAAGCGCCAAGAATAAAAAATCCAGATCCGTGCAAAAATAAATTACAATGCTAGGCCGTAGCCACAGTTTCTAACGTTAGCTGTAAATTGTTCTTTAGTCATCTTGATACTAAAACTGGTACTTTTACCCGCAATAGCCACGTGATTTACTCCTTCAAGATCAAAAGGTTCGGTTCCAACCTTGACAACCTATAGAACACGTATAACCATAAGCTACACTAACCCTGTTGTCATCGTGGTGACAGTGGAGATCAGATTTAAATGGCAAAATTGTTATCCAACCCGGCAACAACTGTACTTTTGCCTTGTAATCCTTTGCCATCTTCATAAACTGGCATATTGAGGAATAAAACTTCATCTTGTCAGGCTGCAGTAATCGTCATATATGGACACGTAAACTTACAACAACTTTGTTACTGAAGAGTGACTTTCCTCCATCGGCAGTAATTTTAAACTTGGGGACAGTCTTGGTAGGCACACAGAGAAGCACAGCAGTTGGTAGTTCATCGCCCGTGCTTGCTTTCCATTGTAAATAAAATGACCCATTATCAACACCTTCATATAACAAGTAGCATACAGGCGTGTCACTTTTCATTATGTCATAATCTTCGGTAACAATAGAGACTTCCCTTTTAAGTATTACACTCTCCCCTCTCTTGTAGTCCGGTTTAACTTCTTTCTCTTCAACCTTCAGCGCCTCGAGTTTCTTTTCAACTTCTTCTACTTTTACTTCCTCCTCTTCGTGATCTGATGGTTCCCTTGGAGTTTCTTTTGGACTTTCGGCTACTTGAGCTTCCTCAGACTCTAGCACATCTTCAGCGCACCCTGGATCTTGGACTTCGTCCTTTTTTGGCTCCAAATCAACTTCATCCATAATTACTTGAATTTTTTAAAGTAATATTTCTAGTGCTCAAATAATTCAAACACATCAAGCTTGACTCCAATGTGCAGAATGTCGATAGCATGCCCAATCATCATCTTCCATATATGGGCTAAACCTCTTATATCTATACGCATTAACATATATGTACTTAATATATACATAAACTCTAAAAGCACTCTAGGTTGCAGCTATTTTGGCCTTATAGGAAGTCTCCAATTCATTCCACAGGTGTGTACGATCGTCCCTTATCCTAAAAGAGAGAGATAAATGAATGTGCACAAAACATACTTGGCATCCTTTAGGTCTTCCATAATGCACTTGTTGTATAGCGCTTGATCGTATTCCAGAAGGATCTTTGAAACATTAAACATCGAAGTACGAACCACGCTGTTCCAGTGATTGCTGGCATTGCTATGTAGGATAGGAACAATGTGAGCGTACGTAATTTCCTTGTTCATATTAAATAAACGAACCAAACGATCATTGTTCCAAAGATACAAGGTCCTTTCTGCAACTTGAAAATGTGTGGAAGATAGGCATAATGCCAAACGCTTCACAAGAGGCTGAACAACCATGTTAAATTCCGTTAGTTCAGTCAGTGATAAGACTTCCTCTAATTCATTTAAAAATAGAATCTCCTTTTGGGTGCTACTAGTTGGCCAGTAATTTAGTACACATTTTAAAATTGTGGCTGACAAGGTCCTATCCTTGTTTATATACTGAATCATGCAGTAAGTTAAGGCAGCATGATAAATACGGATAGATTTAGGTTTATGCAGGGGAGCGAGCGCCTTTCTAAGATATATCTTGTGTTCCTCTTTCAAAGGTATTGCAAACCCATTAATGATACTCCCCAAAATCTCCAACAATTCTGTGATTCCATAATGAACTTCAGCATCATAAACAAAATGAGTGAAGACATTATCAATAGCCTTTCTTATAAAATTACGGAGAGGAACAATTTTACCATAAATGCGATGTAAGATTGTTTTCAGATAGTCACGTTCCCTTTGATCTTCAGAGTTTAAGGTACTCAGTAACCTCAACACAAATGTTCGATCTATGACATTTTTCGCCATTTTAGAGGTTATATCTGTGGAGACTATAACACGCAAAAATATATCATAAACTATTTGTAAATGAGGCCATGATTTTTCTAGAGCTGGTTCATCATCTTCAGAGTCATAAAACATGTTAAACTTTTTTATATTTTGCGGCAAGGAACGGAATACATTGGCAGCAACCATATCTATAACGTCCTGCAATATACGCTCATTGATACAGCTTCGAGTTGTACTTATATATTCTACAATTTCAAGTAATATTTGCCTTTTAAGTTCAATGGCCCTCTGGGTTTGTTTTCGCATATCAAAGTCTACTATTGTCTGACATGCGATAAGTTTTCTCTGAAATAACTCAGGTCTATTTTGCAATGGAGTATCCTTTAACAAAGGTAATGAACTAAAGTTTTCTTCAACCTTTTGCAGATCCTTTGTAGGAGTTATACTAGATATATCCTCTGGTATCTGGGTGTTTGATAAACATATAACATTATAACCTCTGCACGAGGCAATGGGTGCAGATATTTTATATCCATCATTTTTATCAATAGGCTCTATGAATGCATCATCACCACTAGAATCATTAATAAGAGAAAACATCGATCTATCTGAGTTTCTCTGGCTTCTAGGAGTGCCACTGTTATCACTTCCATCAGAGTTGGCACCTCCTCTAACAAGGCGCTTTAATTTATTATCAGATATATATTTGTCTTTGCTTGAACTTCTAGAGCTCATAAACTTAAAAGCTCTTGGGGTGGATAAGTTTCGTTGGAATGATGAGAGTTTATTCCTTATATTAAAAAATCCACGTTCTTCAACTTGTTTTGGTTCTTTACGTTCTTCCATCCAAGCATTATGATCAAAATTTAAATCATTATCCAAGTTTAAACTAGCTGCGTGTTTTATTTCAAATGGTTTTAAGACTTCATTTGATGATACAGGGCTGGTGTGAAATCTACTTCCAATGTGAATAATTTCATCATCCATAACAATCGTCTTCCTATCACTCTTATACTTGCTCAAATGCTCATACGGGAAATTCGTTTCTTGTAAATCGATGGGTTGAGCTATAGTAGAATCTGAGCCTGTTACTCCCTTGAGTGACAACGGCGAGAGCGATAGGTAGGAACTTGATCTATCCAACATATGTACATCGTCATGAGATGGTGGCGAGGAGCCTGAATCAATAGACTTTGATGTTACACTTTCACATTTCATACTACTGGAATCACTAAAACGTGAGAACCAGCCCTTTCGTTCGGTTTTATGGCTGGTGCCATCTTCCGCTAGGCGCCCGGAAGATAAAGACGCTAATCTTTGATATTGTACATCATTACCCCTATTAGGGGATCTGGAAAACATGAGACCCATGCTTCTGAACAGTGATTTTTGCGGTGAGTTATCACTGCGCGTATTGGATGGCTGAGAATCTTCATTATCCGAGCCACTCGATGCCTTATCCTTGGTCGAACGAAATAATCTACATATTTGCGTTACAAACAGAAAAAATTAAATATCAACCTCATCATCAGGTATTATAAAGTACATTACCCTCATTTGCATAATGCCTAAATGTGTATGCTCTAAAACTAGAAATGCTAGTGAAGAATCAGTGCTATAAACCAGGCATAACTTGAGATGTGTACTCTATAGGATTTTACATTTTTAATGAGCCAGGAGTACGCCACCAAAGTAAAGGGGGTATATCTAATATCAGTACCCAAACACAATATAGTTAAAATGTCGATATAGCAACAATAATGGATCAAGTGCACATATAAACAGGACACCAGTAGTTAGTTCAGGATCCACGGACAAAATTCCACTCAGTTACTGAACTAATTGTGCATCTGATGGTCATCCAGATAATATACATAACAAGTGCAACTGATGGCCGTGTATCTAAAGCACCACCAGTTTGCAAATTTATGCCGTTATATGATGCGCTTTGTTGTACAGTCATGTTCTTATCAAATGTACTACTGGTCCGCCCAGCAGGCCGTGATAGCTCAGTTGGGAGAGCGTTAGACTGAAGATCTAAAGGTCCCTGGTTCGATCCCTGGTCACGGCAGTTTTTTCCATTCGATGAAGGAGAGTGATATATGCATATCTTATTGATGTAAAATCATATTACCACAATTATAAACTAAAATTATTTTGATTTACAAATCTTTCTGACGGTGCACAATGTCATTTCTTTGGATTCTTAACTACAAGACTAGTGGACATACAATTCAAAAACTGGAGTTTAGTTTTAAATTATTCATGATTAACGGAATTCCAGCTCATCTCAATTACCTTTTCATTTTAATTCCTTGGTAAAAAGATTTCAGTTCGCTAATAGGTGGACGCTCGTGAGTCCAAATCGTCTAGTGGTTAGGACACCACGTTGTGGCCGTGGCAACCCAGGTTCGAATCCTGGTTTGGACAGTTTTTTTTTCATGTGAACTTTAGCATTTTAACTTGATAGAAATGTGAAAACAACAATGTTATCTTAGTGTGACGTGCAAATTTTACCCAAAATATGCAAAAACCTTTCCATTTACAACAATGACTGATCTATTCGATGAATATGATCTACAACTGCAAAAAATTTTAACTGATATAAAGAATCATACCCAATTTTGTCGGAATGGGCTTTCAAGTACAGTTTAGTACATACTACACATATACTTGACTATGCAGCGATCACACATGAAGGCCACCTTGCCGAGTTGGATTCCCTAGTATCTTCTGCCGAGGAAACGGTAAGATAACACGATCAGTCATTGTTCATACGATGTTTTAGGTGCGACAAATGGAACTTGAGGCTAGATTTTCTACAAATGCACTAATTCATAGCAGAATAGACAAGGTATAGATATACACATTCATCACAACTGATTGTAGGTTAAACATGCAAGATCTCTACTTAAGGAAGCTTTAGAAAATAGCAAACAGATGCGCAATCAACTACAACGTGGAGAGCTTCTGGGAGGTACTGTTTCATTGCACAATATACCTCTTCTAGATATAGCATCGTTTGGTGAGACCAACCAGTTCAACGCACTGAGTAGAGATGATGATATGCTCAATCAGGGACTACTATACTTACAGGTTTTATTTTACCAGATTCATTATACCTTACCAGACATCATGTGCAACGGCCAATGAAACGGAACAGGTCGGATCTCATGCGGCCAAAAACTTGCATGACCAAAGAAACATTCTATACAATATTCAAAACAAGATCGAGGACACGAAACTATCATTAGTCAATGCAGATGAATACCTTGCAAAACTGCTGAAACAAGGAAGGCTAAACAAGGTCGTACTATACACAGTCTTTGGTGCAATCATATGTTCCGTCATCATCATAATTATCATACGTACTATAAAGCTCACATTTTCAATATTGAAATAATTTATACAATGATATGCCGATTAAGCTTCATTAGATGATTCTTTCTTGTGTTGAACCTTTAAAAATTTGGAGTGCGTTGCGAATCCATTCATTAAATCTACAGCCGCAGATGCACTCAGAGGATTGTCATATGTCACAAATCCAAAACCTAAACAATGTGTGAATATACACCGTAAACATACCAGAGTTACAACCAGCCGCGTCTCGCTGAACTTTTGCTGAAATTAAATTGCCAAACGGAGTAAAATGCATGGCAAGTTCCGCATCGTCCCAAACGTTTGGAATATGAAATATAAAGAGGTTAGATCCTGGAGGAGCACTTAACCTATTGCGATCACCTATAATCATTTTATACCTAATGAATTGAAACAAACTGCAAAAGGATGTAGCAGCTTCCACGGCGATTAGAGGAGGTACAGGGCGTTCCCATTGTGTGTGCCCAGTGATTGAATTGTAGTAGTAGCTATTACCATTCTCATCTCGATAAACATGCCAGAGTGTAGTTGGTCCAGCATCCTGTAGCACATCATACCCCTCCTCAGTCAATGTGCTCATCATTGATGCTCGATGCGTTGTGCTTAAAAAGCTAGATTGTGAGTTGAAGGAATCATTCCTAGAGTTCGAATCGTCTCTAGATTCGTGAGGATTTGCAAATCGAGCCTCCAATGTGAAATCAGACTCTAGGGTTAAATGAGCTATTGAAAAGAGAAAATAGGCAACTTACCTTCAAATAGTCTCTTTCCATGAATAAGAGCTATGCATTGTGACGCATCTTCAAATGTTTTGAACGTCAAGAATCCCCAACTCCTAACAGGGCATCTCTTGAACACTAAATCAGTCAGTGGAGCAACTCCAGCCATCTGTAATGCCAGTTTGAGGTCATCTGCTTCCACAAAATTGGGAATACTACCCACCCATACCCTTAGTTTCTTCTCATTCAGCGGATCGTCAAATGTATAGTAGGATTTTGACTGAGGAGTTGTGTTCCACGAGTGTGAATCAGTCATTCTTGAAAATGGCAGATTAACATTGAAAAACGATTTTTATTATACATTACATGAAACATTAATACTTCTCACACCTCAACCACCACAATGAGTCTATTCCTTGGCGGTGCTTAACGGGCGCCTCTGCAGACAGAAGGTCAATCACAATTAAAGCGTACATTTTGTAGCTCATGAGATCTTATTGGACTCTATAGAATTTAATATTACTATAAGATTCATTTTCTGTGCGTTGGTATAGATACAGTATTTGGAATCTACCCGGCAATAATGTACGTGGTTGATATCCGCAACTAAGTTATATTTAACATAATGGGTAAGGATATAATGCCTAATTCCGGCTCGGATGCCCATAACTCCCTGCAGAAGGATCTAGGAGGGAATAAAACAAAGGGTAAACGCTCAGGTAAAACGAACTCCAACGATTTAGCAGCGTTATACGATAACCAGTTCCACGATGTAATAGGTAGAGACCCATATCGCTGCAAACCTTGGATAGAACATACCGGAATATTAAAGTCGTTGAGACCTCCCAGAGGGACTCGTCAGATCTTTAGAATCTCGGAAATATCAAAACTAGAAAGGGTTCATACCGATAATTGTGACTCATCAAAGCCAACATTGGCAACCCTTGGTGATACGAGCTACGAAGACATTAATAAAAGGCTCTTTGCAACATATGAAAGAGCCATTGAATTCATACCACTCAGTTACAAAGTGTGGTATCAATATTTAAAGGTCAGTTTACTGCTTACTCATAAAACCTTTTTAGGATAGGGTTGAAAACTTGAGCTGCGAATTTTACGAGAACCCTAAGGAATACTACGATATAAACTCTATTTTTGAACGTTGTATAGTAAACTTGTACGCATACCCATCAATATATCTCCTGTATGGGTCATTTTTGCAATATCAAAATCGCATTACTAAAGTACGCCGTTTGTATGATAAGGCATTGTTGAATTTGGCTATCACTCAACACTCAACCATATGGGAACAGTATTTAAAATTTGTCGACCATTTTGACTTATTACCACTAGGAAGAGCTGTATTTATGCGTTATATACAGTTGAAACCTAACTTTAGAGAAGTATTTTACGATTTCTTGAAACGTCATAAGCAGTATGATGAAGCTGCAAAAATATTATGTGAATTATTAAATGATGACAATTTTGTTTCTGAGAATGGCAAGTCACAGTACAACTTATGGATTGAACTTTGTGAACTTATTAGAGATAATTCACAACACATAAAAAGTATTCCTGTTGATAGAATTATAAAGGAGGGTATAAGCAAATACACTGACCAAGTTGCGTCATTGTGGATTATTCTCGCAGATATATATATCATCAGAGGTCAGCTTCACATAGCTAGAGATGTATATGAGGAGGCATTAAAATCGGTTACCACCGTACAGGATTTCTCCACAATTTTTGACGTGTATGCAAAATTCTTGGAAAACTATGCCAAGCAAATGAACAAATCAAAAGGTGCTACAATAGAAACTTTGATTACGGTTGATCGCTTAGAAAATCTTATCAACAATCGTGCTGCCTTATTAGCATCAGTAAAACTTAAGCAGAATATACACAACGTATACAATTGGGTTCACTACACCCAGCTTTTTGAATCCGAACCAGCCAAGGTAAGATGTTCTTTTCCAATTAATTTTGTCTAGGTTGCTGAAATTTATGCGGAAGCTGTGCAGACTATCGATCCAAGACGCAGTGTTGGCAGAGTAACCGATCTGTGGATTCGTTTTGCAACATTTTATGAAGATAGAGATGATTTAGAAAATGCAATAAAGGTTTATGAAAAGGCAACAAACGCTAACTTCAGGTTTGTTGATGATCTAGCGACGATATGGTATGTTTATTTCTGCATAAATATATCTGTAAAGGTGCTGTTGGGTCGAAATGTGCCTGCGCCACAACAATTTTAAGGAAGCTCTTCAAATAGCAAGAAGAGCTATTGATCCAAAGACAGATAAGGATGCGTCTAGTGTTTCTAAAAGGATACACAGGTCAGTAAGATTGTGGAGTCTCTGTCTAGATATGGAAGAAAACTTTGGTACAATCGAAACCTGTAGATCCACTTTTAACAGAATGGTTGAGCTAAAAGTTGTAACTCCGCAAATCGCATTGAATTTTGCAATGTACCTTGAAGAGAACAAGTATTTTGAAGGATCTTTTAATGCGTTTGAGAGGTGTGTAGCCCTTTTCAAGTGGCCACAGTTGTATTACCTCTATCTTCCCTATCTCACAAAATTCGTAAAAAGATATCGCGGTTCAAAATTGGAGCGTGCACGCGAAATTTTTGATCAGTGCATACATTCAGAAGAATCAAATACATGTTCGGTGCCTCCAAAATTTGTAAAATATATCTTCTACCTATACGCCCACATGGAGGAAGAATTTGGACTAATTAACAGATCCCTTGGTATATTAAGAGATGCAGCAAGATACGCCGACAAAGATGATCAACTCAAACTAGTCAAACTCTACATTGCAAAAACTACAGAATTTTATGGAATTACACACACAAGAAAAATATACAAAGAAGCACTAGAATTTGTTGACGATAATGCAACACGGGAACTATGCAGTATGTACATCCAAATGGAACGTGGTCTTGCAGAAATCGATCGTGCTAGAGCAATATACATATACTGCTCACAGTTTTGCGATCCATCGGTGCACACTCTCTTCTGGAAGGACTGGCGCGAATTTGAAGTACTACACGGAAATGAAGACTGCTTCAGAGAGATGCTTAGAATAAAAAGAAGTGTACAAGCGCATTACAGCAAGGTACATTATAACACTGAAGAAATAAACGACGAGGACATTGAAGGAAATCCTCTTGAGCAGCTAGAAAATATCACAAATTAGTAAATCATACTATTTTATATACGCCAAGGCCTTATTATAAAGCTCCATATCGTGTTCTATGTGCTCAAAGCTTGAGAGATAATCATAAATATGAGGAGTCAACTGACCAGGTTCCTGTTGAAAAAAAGAGTTCTTGAACAACCTCATCATAGAGTGGATGTTATTTGTATCCAAAAACTTGTGCAATGGTGAATTCAACGCCCAGCTTTGTAAATCATGGAGGCCAGGCCTCCTCAATAGCCGTACTGCAACATGCAAGGCTATTATATCTTTTGGTAGTAACAGTGTATTCTCTGATGAATTTTGCAATTCAGACATTGAAAATAGCTCATCATTGGTGAGAAATATTAATCTTCTAAATGTTGATATGCAATCAGCTTCAAATTTTGGTAGCTCCCTCAAAATTTCTGAAAGAGCAAATTCTAGCTCAGTAGTTGAGTTTAAGAGCATTATCTGTTCATTTTCATCCAATGGCCATATGGAAATTGCATATGTTATGAAAGAGGAAATGGTATGTGTTGCAAACTTCTTCAATAGTTCAAATTGTCCCACAGGGACCAGAGGATCAAAATAAGTCTCCCGCAGAAAATTACATATTTTAATCACGTGCTGTGTAGAAATCAGCAACTGCTGCGTTTTCCAAGAAAATTCTATATTACCAGCCGTACTTATGTAGGAAAATGTGTGCCATATGGTTTCTCCTACATCGTCAGCCCAGTGATTTATCAACGGGGTTTCTCTACCTGATTCTATCACTTTCCAAAATGGCGATTTTTTATCAATAAAACTTCCAAAGTTGGATTCTATTCTGTGGATCATAACATACACAAGCTGGTGTAGTTTAGCGTTCAAACATTGTGCCTCATTGGGTTTACACAAAACGATTTTACTTCCTCCATCATTCAGACTCAATCTAGTGCCAGAATTAGATCTTATCTGTGAAACATCTGCTAGGATATTCTCCAAGGCAGATGCTACTATGGACTGTATTTGTTTGAAAATAGGTTCACACATTTTTGATCTTTCCAGAAATTCGTAAATTACATTTGATATCTCGTTTTTAACAGGTAAATTAACCAATAAAATTGCACATAGGTTCATGTCATGATCGTTAATTCCAGAGGATCGATTTCCACGCTCTAGATGTGGCAACAAACCAATACAGTTAGAAAACATAAGTTTTGACATTGGGATTATCCGTTTTGCGGCTACAGAAAGAAATGTCTTGGCATAATCTTCGCAAATTATCTTAAAATAATACTTATACATGTTAAATGGTATATCCATATGTGATAATTCAGAATGTGCAGATTCCCCTAGAGATATTAGTTCTGGTATTAACATAGGGATATCATACTGCCCATTTTCTTCATTCAAATGCGATAATGTTATTTGTAATAAGCCTATACAACGTTTTGAATATAGTTCACAATACGAAAATGGATCTTGAGAGCCAGCATGTGCCATTTTACCCATAAATGCCTTTAGCAGTTCCTTTTCACCCTTTTCCAATTTTTCATGTAGTGGCAATTTGGAAGTTTTACAAATGAGGTACAAACCCCTTTGGTTAGTTATATATTTTTCTAAAAACTCTGATACCTGCGATATTAGAAGTTGTTGCCAATCAGGATTTGATTCATTGCAAGGTAAGATCTCCTTCAACTTTATACAATCACTAGTCCCACGAATCAAAGATTCAATAAGTTCAAGTATGTATTTTGAAGAAGTTGAAAACTCCTTGAATATATGATGAACTATTACAAGTATTTTCTCATTGACCTTTGATAAAGATTCCGATGAAGAAAAAACTGACATTATTCCATGATTTGTACATTTTTTAATAATTGCTGATTTAAAAGTCATAGAATAGTCCAATATTACATGGAGTATATCAGTTTTCTCCAAACTGAATATCTTTTCCGCTATTATGTTATACTGACAGGATATCAAAAGTAATTTTACAAAATCGTTTGGACTATTTCCAAGACATACTACACGTTCGTGCAGCATCTGCAATATTTTTATTACTCTTTTGCACTCTGATGAATATTCATGAACTTTGTAGAGCCTTTCCAGTGCCTTTTTATCAAGATCTATTGAGTTGTAGAGTGATACCAAATCTGAAAATTTATTCTTTACGTCTTCACTTATCTCACAAATAGATTGATTTGTGTCATCAATAAGTTTGGAATATTTGTTGACTTCATCAAAACTTTGTATTATATCACTGGTATCGTTTATAACAGTCTTGTGTAAGAGGGAGTCCAAAACAGAAATAGCATGGTCAATGCTGTCTATAGAACTTTTTATCCCATCCATTCCATTTTTTACGGATGAAACAATATACGAACTTGATGGGCCATTGATTTTATCGATACCTTTTGTGCCTGTATCGGATTCATAGCACTTCAAGATACATCTGCAGGTATAGATAGCATCTTGATCCACCAAAATGTCCTCTAGGTGTATATCATTCGTCAAGTTGGTAGTTTCATCCATCCTGTCCGACATAAACCTTAAATTTCCAGACCAGGGCTATCTAAGTGCTTCATCTCTGTACAAATGACTCAAAAAGAGGAGCAAACACTCAAATGCGATATAAAATATCAAATATGAAGAAATAATAACATTGTGTAGTAAATTAACCTCTGGGAGGCCCCTTGGCAATTACACATTGTGCAACGATACCACGTACCCAAAGCACAAGAAGAAATTACACTTTAACGAAAAATTTCTCAAATGTCAGAGAATGAATTTAAATTACCGCAAGGGTGGCTCAGGGTGAGTCAAGATATACCAAATTACAAACAACATCCGTAGGATGGTAGTCTATTGTATAGACCATACCTAAACCCAAAGCCTTCCAGGGCATTCGCTATATTCGATATGGATAACACACTAATGGTCACTCCTAGCTATTACGTGGAAGAATTAGCCAGAGGAATGGACTTACCAAAGGCTAAACCAGCAATAGAAAATGATTATGTTCTCTTTGCGCCAAATGTAAGAGAAAAACTACAGACAGAACACTCCAACGGGTTTGATTCAATAGTAACTACATGCATTTGTTATACAGAAGGGGAGTTTTGATCTTCTCCAACCAACGTGGAATGTTGAATAACGTTCCGCTAGCCTATGTTATTATCGCCAGAATAGAACTGCTTCTTAAAGATTGTAAGCTCATACTACGCTCATATAAACAACTTTAGTGGATGTTCCCCTATATATAATACTAGCAACGGAGCATAACATTTGCCGTAAACCAGGTCCAGGAATGTTATTGTACTATGAAAAGCATCTAAACGGAGGTATTAAAGTTGATAGAAAATCGTCTATTTATGTTGGTGATGCTGCCGGACGCAAACAAACGAGAGAAACGGCTAAAATAATGATGCAAAATTTGCTACATATGCTAAAATCCACAGACTTTACAGACCATAAATACAAGCAAAAGGATAAAAATGGAAATCTAATACCAGTGGACGCTGAATCTATAATTAAAAAATTAACAATTTCTAAACTGCGTAATTGGATGGTCTCAGATTTTTCAGATTGTGATCTCAAATTTGCGCTGAATAATGATATACCATTTAACACACCCGACGAATATTTTTACGGTATGAATATTTCGACCTACAAAAATAATAATATAGGCTTGGATCAACCAACCCCTGTTATTGATCTTGTTCCATCAGAAATAGGATCTCAACCGTTCTTTCCACCTATTTCAAATGGTCTAATCATCATAGTAGGACCGCCATCCAGTGGGAAAACATTCTTTTGTGCTAATTTATTTCCAAACTTTGTTAGAATTACTCCGGTATGTTTTTCAAATGCAGATTATAATCAATAGGATGATTTCCCCACTTTAGAAGCATGCAACAAAGAAATCGCAAAAATCCTTAAAACTGGAAAAAATGTGATCATAGATGGCACAAATCACCTATACAAAATAAGGGCTAGCTTTATAAAAACTGGAAAGGGAGCAGGCGTAACTGTCTCCCTTGTATACATAAACGTCAAATTACCGTTTCCCACACATGTAAATAAACTTAAAATGGTATGTTTAATCACACAAAAAATATTCACACAGATGCTTTCCGACGAATTTAGCATAGGACTCATTGGAGAAACACTTAAACCCGTACCATCAATAGTATACGGCAAAGGCAAAATAACGACATATTTTAGAAATCTGCAGCCACCTTCATTGGATGAAGGAATGGAAGGACTATTCACACTCTCAGAAACCACATTTCCATTCACACACAACGCATTCTCAAAAATTTATCTCCCATAATTATACTAAAAAAATAAACATACAACTTAAACTACACATCAATTGTAAGATGCAGCATCTCTCCATTGAATTAGAAGTTCAACAAGTGCTTCTCTCTCCTTAAGTGTCTTGCACTTTACAGGTATTGTACACCCATCTGGGAACTCTTCTGTAGCAGATGCAATGATACAGAAACAATTTTGCGCATTCACCTTTCTTGGCTGTTTGGCGTTCGCCTTTTCTAGTAGAGGATGCTTCAAGCCGCGTGCAATATTTCTAATACGTAAAATAGGGAAACGATGCGGAAACTCCTCCGTTTCGCGTCCCCATTCAAGAAAGTTAAGATCCTGAGTTGATCGCCATCTAACACCAACACGGGGACCATTTTCATCCAAAAATGCCTTGAATCGACCCCCAGTTCTTAACGCATCCTTAGATGCCTCAGGAAGGTCTTGAGTTCCATTTGGATATGGGTCCACGCTCCAACCAGAAAGACCAAAGTCAAATTTACCAGTTGACTCCAGCTTAACGTCTTCACTAGAAGAGGAAAGAGCATCAAGCAACTTTTGGCACCTCTCCTTAAACGCCTTTTCTTCGGGTTTCTTGACAGGAAGGTATCCAACTGCGTCCTTGTACTTTTTTATAACATCTCTGGTTACAATATTATTACGCAAATCAGTGGATAACAGGAATACATTTTCCAAAGTCACGGTAGAAACAATAAAATTTCTATAGGAAGTTCCAAAGTTGGCAAGGTACGATTCCAAAATGCCAGAAAACCCATTGACTGCAAGGGCTTCACCTCCAATGCCACAAGACAAAAAGTAACAAACAACACTCATCAAAATTCTTTGCAATCTGGCCATTTTTTTCGCATTTTCCATTCCAGAAGTGAAACAAATCACCCTAATTATAGCGTCTATATTATCACGTTCGAGTCCAATATTCTCCCAAGCTGGTGCATCTGTTTCAGCGGTTCCACCAGTTAAAGCCAACATACCAAGCAATAGACGACAGCACTCAATTATTACAGAAGATTGTGATTCTGCCTTCACCGCCAAATTTATTATGGTCTTGAGGCCATCCTGGCTGCAAAGGAGATACACCATTTCTGCACTTGTGATAAGTCTACGCATACATCTTAGGGATGCTACCAAAACTTCATTTAATTCAGAACCTTGTCCCTCAAATGTCAAAATGTCTAATAATAGAGAATATGCGTTCATTTCTAGCAACTTTACAACTCCTCCTTCTACCTGGGTTTGAACACCAAGCAAATGTAGGCCAGCAATGAGAATTTCTATATCATAATTCATCCTTCTCATCGTCCTCATAGTGAGATATAAACCGTCTTGTTCCAAAAAAGCCTTGCAATTTGCTTCAAAACGACAAAGCGAAGATAAGATATCCAGCAATAGGAACATTACCTTACCATCAACACGTTCCTGAGTTAAAATTCCCAAAATGGGAGTCTGCACTATACCAAATGCTGTCATATTTTCAACCTTGTTTTCCATGACCAGATTGGATAAAGTTTGCAAGCCAATTTTCAGCTTGGCATCTGGATAACCAGCATCCAAGTGACTTAGCCAAACCTGGAAACTGTTATGTACGCCAGCATCAAGGAAAAAGGAAACATTCTTTGCGTAAAGCCCCAAGTTAGAAATAGCCTTGAACAAAGTTTCTATACAACGCATCGAAAGTTCATCAGAAGAACTTGCAAACGTGGTTAGACAATTCACGAGTGCAGCTGGTGCGCCATTTTTACCATATAACTCCTTCAAAGTATCATTCTTGTAAAGCAAATTGCAAAGTAAAATACTACCACCATTTACAACTTCGTGTACATCCTTAAATTTCGTCAAAACATCTACGTTGTACTTTGGTCCATTCAATTGAATAAAACGTTCAGAGGTCACTTTTGTTTCTACACAAATGTTTGCGAGAGCCAAACATGCATTTGTAACGATAGCATGTGTAGAATCGTTAGTTTCAGCCAAATGGCGTTGTACAAGTTCTATGATGCTATCCAACAGCTTTTCTTCATAAATTTGATTCTTCATTGTAGGAACAACAGCCAAACTTCCAACCAAGAAGAGTGCATCTGG
Source organism: Theileria equi strain WA (assembly GCF_000342415.1). NCBI lineage: Eukaryota > Apicomplexa > Aconoidasida > Piroplasmida > Theileriidae > Theileria > Theileria equi. The sequence goes on along the minus strand of NC_021366.1, from coordinate 3,514,084 downwards.
AATAACAGAATGATCCTTAGACTCTGAAAATATGGTCTTTATTCTGCTAACCATACGGCATCTCAACATTATGTCCAGATGTTCTTCTGCTACAATCTTACGTAAAGTCCTAAATATCTGGCGAAGTAAACGCAATGCTGTGTACTCTTTAGCATCATAAGCGTCCCAAATTTTTACAACCACGTTGATTACATCTGAATTTAGATAAATGCGCCTATTTACCGCACTATTTTCAACCAACATTAGAGCATTTATTAAAGCCAATTCCAAAACATTTGTAGTAGAGTCCTGTGTTGGAGGAGGTACAATAATACCGTCCTTTGCATGCAACTTTGCTAGATATTTGGAAATTTCAGACAAAGACGCCTTATTTGAAACCAACGAAACCACAAAGGTAGCGTTAAGACAAGCTGAACATAATGCAGAGGTAGTAGCGTTTAGAATTTTTAAATCTCGTTGTGTTGAAAGAGCCTTAAGCATAACAGCTGGAGCTCCAATATCGACCAAAATTTTACCATTGTCAGATACTTTGGACAAAAGTTCAATTGACATGGAACCAAACGTGTGGTCTAATCCATCTTCATCGTCATAAGATAGTGTTTTAGATACATATCCCTCCATGGTAGTCACTAAAAACCTGATATCTTCCACCAAAAGTGGTGTTTCTGCTGCATTTATTGAGGCTCCATCCTGTTTCTTTGCCTCTAGGCTTATATACACTGTTTGACAAGTTTTCTTTTTAGGTAAATCGCTTTTAATAGCCTCCATAACCTGAATAACCTTCTTTTCCAACTCAGAGTCAGACACAGATTTTGCAAATTCCTTAATTCCTCCTAAAATTGTAAAGAGATCCTTTATGCTATTGAGTATACGACCTACTCCCTCGGTCTTTGCTGCTTTTGCAAGCAAGTCCAAGAACGCATGAGCTGCTTCTGCGTCCTTGAGAAGTATAGTCGCAGGATGTAAGAGTTGAGGTAGTGCACTCTTCAATACTACGGCAGAATTCTCTGGATCTGCTTCCACCATTTTATCGAGAGCTGCAAGTAAAGCCAAAACAAAGTCCTTATCCTGGCATGAATTACTATCTAACATATCCGAAAGCTTTTTAATAACTCCAAGTTTCTCTAGAATCTTCAAAAATCCCCCGGCCGCTGCGGCAGCAATAAATTGCAGAGCGGTAATACCTTCGCACCCACCAGAGGTTATCATCATGCAAATTGCATCAATGTGCTTACTATCCTTAATGTATCCATTCTTTAATAGGCTAATTACAAGGCCAATATAGGCTTGTTTACGCTCCTCAGAGACTTCACCTATACACAAACGGTCACATACGTCAAGTGCATCGTTGACAGAATCCCTCGGGAGTTCAGATGAACAACTTGCAAGTTGGGAGAGTAGATTCATAGCGGGAACAACTACAGAATCAAGTGATTTGTTATTTGTCATTGAATCAATGAGTTTTGTCACAACATTAACATTTAATAGCTTTGCTTGACCCAAAATAACCCCTGAACCGCTATTTTCCTGGTTACCAGAAGAAAGAGGTGATTTAGAGAGATATAACAAAAAGTCCAAAATAGCATGAGTTAGATCAGGATTTGCCTTATAGCGTTCCAAAAGCTCAAATGTTCTAGCCATAAGTTTAGTTGCCTCAGTTTGCATCAAATCTGTTGTATAAATATTAACCGCACAGGCTGAAAAAACACGATATGCGTGACACAAAAATTTCATATTACATGCACCAAAATCAGTGTTTACTATAGCAGCAATCTGGGATAAGTTGCTAGAGGATCCCACTGCCCATGCACCAAATTGATCTTCGTAATCGTCAAATGCAGAATCACAAAGTCTTCTAGATACACACGTAGTGCTAACCATTAAATTTTGGTTATCAGCTGCATATGCCATACAAGTGTTGACGCTAGACAAAAACTTTTCAGTTTCTGCCAAAGCCTCTTCTCTATTTTCAAGAGGAGAAAGTAAGTATATAGCCAAATTCGTACACAATTTATCAACCTCTTGTGGCATGGTATCTTCTTTCTTTTCAACAACTTCAATAACATTGCGCATGAGAGCCCTAATTTGACATTCTGCACCGAGGTATCCGAACAAGATACCACCCAATTGCGCAATTTCATCATTTCCAACATGAATCATCATTACACTGGATATCACATTCACTATACCACTCTGCTTGAACAAATCCTTATTCTCATTACAAATCAATTCAACCAAAAATTTCAAAAGCGGAAGCACCACGGACTCTTCGCACTTGTGCAAATTCATAGCCTTTGATACATGATCCAAAACAAGCACAAGTTCTGGAATCTTAGATAAAAGCCTCTTTTTACCAAAGTATCCCAGGCATTCTGAAGCCAGTTTTACCAACTCAGCGTTATCAGCATTCATTTCCAAAACGTGTATCAGTGATGTAATTATGCAAGTTTGTGAAGAGAAGTAATCAAGAAGACAATCATCCTTGGTTTTAAGTAATTCATATAGAGCTGCCAGAGAATTGAGTTTGACAGGTACTGAATCTTCCTGCAAAACAGAGACAAGCTTATTAGAAAAGGCAACAAAATCTTTGTCGGTAACAAGTTTTTCAATCCTACCAGGAGTGCTGCAGAGAGAGGCTATACACTTGCATATGCTACGAATTACTCCCGGAGAGTCCAAAAAGATGGATAAGCTTTGGCAAATCTTGGAAAATATGTCTTCAGAAAGTGCAACATCTATATTGAGTTTGTCATGGCTAAAAAGGAGTGTAAGAGCATCCAAAGATGCTACAGCTGCATCTTCCATATATGGTGATATTTTACCCTTCAAATTTGAAAAAACATGCAAATCAATGCAAGGAAACTTCATCTTTGTGCAATACACTAGACCGATCCTAGTCTGACACATGTTCAATGTTACTTGAGCCAACTCATAAAGTACAGAATCTACCAAATCTTTTCCAGTTAAATCCCCCTCCTCATGAACTGCAACCTTATCCGCTAGTTTGACATTTGCAATTATCCAACTAGATGCCTTGGTAAGATGATCACCAATATTTAACCTTGCTGAAATCCTTATAGCCTCTTTTGATACCAAGAGTTGGTTTATGGACACTAATGTTGTATGTACACCCTCAAAGTCCTTTGCAGACATATAATTCTCTAAATCTGCAAATAGTTGTGATAACTCAGTCTCCAAGGCATCAGCTGGCATGAGCATAGAAAGCAACATTCCAACCATCGTCTTCAATCTCCTATTTCTGGTGTGGGTTCTATTTACTATACGTAAAAGCTGGAAACAGTTGCACTTTTTCAAGCACTCCACTGCGCTCGGATCCATCTGAGCACATGTACATAAAAGGGATATACCGAGAATTTGACAGTTGAGATACATTGGAACCTTTGTAAGATAACTCACAATACCAGCGAGAGCTCCTGTAGATATGAGAGCATCCAGACCAATCTTTCCAGTAACCTTGATAAAATTCGAAATAGCTTCAATACATGCCATCTCAGCTTGGCGGATATCACTGTACTTGCGCATGACACGGCTTACAGCCTCTACAGTTTCTACACATTGCTCTGGAGCATATGAACGTTCAACAGAACAAAGTTGCTTCAAAGCAAAGGTACAATGAAGTAAGAAATTGTCCTCTACGTTTTCCAAATCTATAATCCTCTTAACCTGGGATAAGCACGCTAGATCAGAAACAGTAGTTATCATTGCTTGACAACCGTTCCCATCTTCGGATGATAAAAGAGTAGTCTGAAGTGCAGCTCTGGTTAACATAGTTCTGCCTTCAAACTGGGCTCCTTCAACCCATGAAGATACTGTCTTCATAATTTGAGGCAGTACACTGTGTGCAGCTATTGATGGGCGTAAGCGAGCTATACGGTAGAGGCCAGTTACAGCTGCCAGTTTACGATAAGTACCTTCAACGTCTTCCCGTGCATTTGGAAGCGCTATAGTCAACCCGGACATATATCTCTTTACATCTTCATCCACAACCAAAATTTCAAGAACCTTAACTGAGCGATCAATAACCAATGCATTATCCCTATGGAATATCATAAGTTCTAATATAGAATCTGTGACCAATGTATCACCACTAGTCATGTACTGTTGAGCTCCAGGGGTTGCTGCAAATGTTAGCAAAAGATCCAATGTTTCAAGGCAATATTTTAGATCTTTGTAGTTAAATGCTAGAGATATTGCTATACCTTGCAAACCTCCATACTCATAAACGGTGGACAAGTCTTTAACATATGATGAGAAACGGTTAAGAACTTGAATAGTATTCATGTGATACGCCAAATTATTAACATGGTATTGACAACAAGTAGAAAGTATTTCTATGACCTTGTTTTCTACAAATTCTGAATGCAATTCAGGGAACTGAGAGGCAGCAGAAACAAAGTTCATAAGCGATGATGCAACAGTTGCGTTTTCAGAAAGCTGATAGAGAATTGGTAAGGCAACTCCTATAGCATTGTGATTCAAAAACGGTTCACAACCACAACGAAGCAAGGACGCTAGTGCGTCAGATATAGCACTTACTGATGACGGATACTCAATAGTTGCTGCCAGTGCAGCAACTAGGGTCTTTATGCCGGAATGTTCAATAACTTCCTTACCATAATTAGATGATATTCCTGCAAGCATCCTAGAAGCTCCACAAATTACGTCTGCTATATCAGCTCCATGTGATGCCAACTTTGGAACTGTATTTTGTATTAAATCAATTAATAGAGGAATTCCATTTGCTTTCGCAAGCTCGTCAGCAATAGTGGTAATATATGATAGAGACTTTAATGTATTCACAGCTACCTTGTGTTCTTGGGTACCTGGCTCATATTTTTGTAAACCTGTTAAACTCTGCTGTAACTTTTCAGTACTCACAACAGCCTTGATAATATCACTCGCACGGTTCATCACAAGTTTTGAACTCTTGCATATTTCAACAAGGGTGATGATCATTTCCAAATATGTATCATCCAAAACCTTTAAATCAGCAATGCTCTTGAGAGCCTTAAAACAATTTTCTACAATTGGAATAATTTGTGAATCAGAGGAAAGTGCTACACAGACAGTAAGCAGACCCTTTATACCTCCATTATCCCGAATGGCAACTGATCCTGCACCTGATTTTGCGAAAAAGCAAAAACATAACATTGCTTTACCGGCAACATCCGCAGAAGATACGTTATCCAATGCTTTGCAGATATTGGGAATGATAGGAAGTCCTCCATTTGGAATCGACCCAAGGGTTGATAGCTTGTCTATGAATGTGAAACAGTGATCCAATGTTAGTTCATCCGAGGGGCTAGTGCTTAAAATCTTCTCAATAGCCTTCAAACCGCCATCATTTAGCAGCTTCTTGACGATGGCTGGATTATCCTTTTCCTCTACACATCCACATGCCATTGCGGACAAAATCTGGGATGCACATAAAGTTATATCCTCATCGTCACTAAAATTTTCAACCGCGGTGAGTATTCCAGGGACAACATTCTTGTCCAAGGCATCCAGAGAGTTCTCAACAAACAGTTGTAACGAAGGGCTGCACAAATCTGCCAGAGACCGAAGTCCAAAAATGAGCATCTTTTTGAACTTTTGGTGCTGTATGATTGAGGCAACAGCGGTTGCTACACCGCTGTCCGCGGGACGACGAATACGATTGCTTACCATTTTGGCGTTTGCTGGTCGAAGTAGCATACAACTTTTTCCATAGAGCAAGGCTATTATGGACAGCTACTCCCTTAATTGGGAAGCACAAATGACTAAGGTGTGTAAGTCAAATCAGTTCACACATAAATAGGATTAGATGTGTGTAAAAATCAACTAAACATGCGTGCATCCAAAAATTTGCGCACATAAAACGTTCATATCACACGAACGTTTGACTAAATTAAATCTTTCTGGTTGCTAATGTGCAATTTACGAGTTGCAGTGATGTTTCACTTGGCACTTGGACCAATGGGGGTGGAACTTTGCTAACAGGAGAAGAAAAAGGTTCTCTGAAGCCCGGTTCACTTCATCAAGCTAAAATGTAATTCACAAACGTTCTAGCTCATACCTAAGGGTTTTACTAGTCTAAGAACAATGTGCCTAATTATGGCACCTGGAACAAACCCCTCCACTAGGTTCGTCCCATTCCCGTGGATATGAACCATCTCTAAAGTGTAAACACACCTCACGTTATAAATGTGAAAAACAAATGTCTGTCTAAACAAATAAAGTATAATGTGGACAGGAAATGTTGAGAATAGGGCAACAGTGGTGTTTATTCCTCTTCCTCAAGGGGAGGAGATTCAACTTCGTAAACCCAGTACCACTGATGGCCAACAACCTTCACAGTCATTGTGGTATAGACAGATTCGTCCATCATGTACAACATTGTGTAACAGGGGATTGCCAAGCTGAAAATGATAAAGGTCGGTAACCAAAAAAAGCAAAACTCCGCTCCAAGGATGATCTTATGGTTTCCCCAAACACCCATTCTAGTCCTAGGAGTAAAAGGAATGTTTGTCTGTTCCAAACCAAAGAGTTCTTCCATGGGCCTAGTTTCCACACCAACAACCATGCTCTCTCCATTTACAATCTTGAACTTTTGCTTTGGTACATTTGTATAAGCGTCGAACCAGTGGAACTCATCACTATCGAAGCTTGGTTGATATCGCCCATCCTTGCCCAAATGGCCACGAGGGTCTCCGTGCTGATGCCTTATGAAATTGTACATACCAGTAGGTTTGCCAAATTCTATGGATGGCAAATCATCAGGCTGACCTACTGGATTTGGTAAACCTCTTCCACCATATTTTCCAGGTTTAAAAGTCTCGGATATGTGTTCAATGCGAGCCTTCCCGGTGGCCCCAACCTTGCCCTTTTCTTTATTGGAGTTCTCATGACCTTCAGCCTCCTTCGTGATTGAATATAGAACATTTGATGTAGAGATACATCTGCCATTGTGCGCTATACGTGCGCCAGCGCCAAAAATGGCTCTAAAATGAGGTACAAGTCGAACAGTCCCTTCAACCGATTTAGTTGATGTATTTAGGGAGTTTATTATAGGAGTTACAAGCAACCTCCTCGTAAAATTTATATAGCTGCTCATTTTATATGGAAATTAAACGTTTCCGACAAGATTGAGCTCCTTAGTAACGTCCCAAGAAATGTGACGATATGTTGCGTTATAAACGGAATAGTAATTAATACCACAACCGTCTACAGCCATACAACACCAAATGCTATCTTGGCGTTTTAAAAAGACTGGATGGTACAAGTGTTGGTCCATCCCTACATGGCCCGAGTCATCTTTTACTTATTTATGCGCACTATTTCCATCTTTATGTCACTTAGATCTAGAAATTGTCATGTATCATTACATACTGATTACTCGGTAGGTAAGTTCTGGTATTCATTGATGTGACCAGAGGTATGCAAGGCTCAGTTACGAACGTAAATTCCTGAGTTTGTCATTGAGACGTCCAAAGTAATGAACTGTGTTATTAGAAGCCATGTGGCTTCACTACTTCCCAGGGTTTTCATTACAAGACTAAATTCACGTGGATTTTTAACAATTAGAAGGACAGAAGAAAATAAGACAGTTACCCAAAGTTATTCCGTACTGTTCACACGAAATAGCCAGAGGAGCCTTACTTCCACACTTAATGATCCAGAATCTCTGTCTTGGGAAGATTATGAGGATATCGCGGAACTTTTACATGAAGAATATCCATCCACAAATCCACTGAGTTTGAGATTTACTGAGCTACATGATAATGTAGAAAATGTAGTACTAGCGTCATCTTCCAGGCCGATTACCGGAAAATGCTCTGAAGGAGCTCTAGAAAAAATTCAAATGGCATGGCTCGAACTTCACGAGAGTGATAATTCCTGACCTGATGAATTCTCATAGAGTCACACATATCTTCAACTTTCTTATGGGATGAAATATATATCGTTACTAGACTATTTAGTTCCATAAAATTAATATTAATAATTAGCCCGTATACTTACTACTCATTTTCGCGAGTACTTGAATGAAATCTGATTTATCCAACTATTGAAGATTATGATATCTTTATATGCTATGAAATATTCAAAAATCTCCAGAATAAATACCCTTGCACATGACCACGGTAGCTCCTTGTTAAAGTGCTCTCGTTACTACCTACCAGTTACACATGCAGTGTAGACGGGTACAGAGATTTCATGAATTCTAACAAGAATGGAGAAGAAGAAATCGACTAGCTTCTGTCTATATCTACTCCTTTCTTGAGCAAAACTGGTTACTAGATACGTCTGGTAGAACGTATATATTTCATGTACGTGTAAAGAACATATATTAGTAGAGGTAGGAAATTACCTTTGCTACAGTAACTATATATTAATTTATTAGTCTTCAATGTATTTTTTATTCAAGTAAAATGGTAGGGTAAATTCAGTTTTGCTCCATTATTTTTCTTCTCTTCATCATTAGAGCCAACATGAAATCGAGAACAATAATGACTCTAATGAGACACTCTTCCGTACACAGAAGATTATTCAAGTCTAAATGTATTACCTCGAATATGACGTATATGGGAGTCCCCTCATTTAGCTAAATAGGTTAAATGAGATAAAGATAAGATGTGTTACCAAGTGTCGTTAAGGTGGTAGTAAAAGCTACCACTTAAAGAATGCCAAAAGGCGAATTTTGAAAAATAAAAGATATTAGGGTCCATCGCAAGATGGAGGTGAGAGGCATGCCAATTGTCTAATCCATTTCTAGATATGCTTGGACCTCACTGCATGAATGAGTTGGCATCCTTCCAACCCATAGTTTATCTTGGTATAAAGACCGTCTAGATCTGGGAAGAAATACCAACTGATGATTTACTCTCCACTAAACTGGGAATAGTGGGAATTGGGCAAAGGTTGACATATAGACGAGGAAATGGTATGGGACCCAGCGTATGATCCGTATGAGTGGGATAGAGATGAAAACATTTTGCATGCATCTTTGCTTGGGAGTTTTAACACTCGTAGAGTGACATGAAATCTGCCAGGAAGAGTCTGCAGAGTAACGCCGACTAGCTCCATAGTCTCAATTTTCTTTGTAAATTTCCATTGAAAAGTGTCCTGAGATAGCATTAAAGTCACAAATTAAATATTTCATTCATATAAAAATCCAAATCTACAAGTGTGATGGCAAGTAAACGTTATTTGTCAAAAGGGGCAATTTTAAAAGTTGGTGTATATGGAAGACAAAACGCTGGAGGCTCTCTAGCAGTATATGGGTGTTATTACCAAAAAGTTACTGTGTATATGGCAGCTACAAGCAATTAACCGATCATCAGTGTGAAAATCTCCGAGAGTGCATACACAACAGGATTGCATTACAGAGAAGGTGGACGTTTGACGATTGGAGCCCACACATTGGCTCATAAATCTAACATACTATCGTTGGTACATTTAACAGTCTCTACCTGTAATATACAAGTACAGCCCGATTGAACAACTGACAACTGGCGCCAGTCCAAACTTAGTTGTAACAGGAAGTACATTTACACATTTCAGCAGACTGACTCTTGGTTTTTCACTCTGTTACATCCCATTTACATAAGATTAGATCATCAGAATAAGCCTTCTTGCTCCAACGATTTCCAATGTATGATTCTATGGAATCATTGAAACGTGGTGCATTATCCTTTACAGAGCAGACCCTTTACGAACCCCGTAGATCTACTAATTCATTAAATATATGCCGTTCACAATTGCGGTTACAGTCTCCAGATGTTCTTTAACATGTCCACGGACTATCTTCCTCCTTACACCCCATCCATCTATCAAGAATGCGCAGCCTAGGATCACTTTTTACATTTACACGTACTATAAGATGGATAAAATATGAGATTAATTCCGTTATTACTCCTTCTGAGTCAGTGGAGTCGTGTAACAGGAGATGGGAAAGAGGAAGGAGAATTAGGGAATACCAACTCTACAAGCACAATAAAAGCTAACACATCGCAATTTTTAAGGCCAAAGAATCCACCAAAGTACTTTGGGATTGATATTGACGGTACATTACTTACCAGTGACGAAGAGGCATGGGAGAAGAATATCGAGGCCTTTGCCAAAGTTAGGAATGAGGGTTATATACCGTTCCTATGCACGGGAAACTCCCTCCTCTTTTCAAGAATAAAGCTTGGAACAAAGTTTGAAAATAAAACTGGTTACCAGGGCTACCCAGGTGTATACCAAAATGGAGCCCTAGTGTACGATGAGAATGGCAATGTAATATATTCACAACCTTTTTCCAAAGAGTTTTTAAAGGTCACCCACGACTTCCTAGTCAAAAATGGACTAACTGCAAATATTGTATTCTACGACGGAGAAGAACTGTTTTCTCTTGTTGGTGATGATAACGTTTTAAAGAATCTTTTTTCTGCGAAATACACTGTTCTAAAAGTCTTGACATTCGAGGAGATTCTAAAGAAAAATATACTAATGTTAAAGTATCGAGATTTTGATTTCAATGTTCCAGAGGCCGAGAAGGGCATTGATTACGTTGAGAAGATGGACATAAACGGAGCCCATGATGTAACTCCTCCCGGTGGAACAAAAGCTCTCGGAGTCACCAAATTACTGGAGCACTATAGCCTTTCTTCAGAATACTGCGGATTTATTGGCGATGGTTATAATGACATAGAGGCCATGAATTTGTTTCCTTTATCCTTTGCAGTAGCAAATGCACCAGATGAAGTTAAGAAGCACGCAAAGTTTGTGCTAGACAAGACATGTGACCAAGCAGCGGTTGCAGAAGCCCTTAAACTCACATATGGGCTATAACTTTTACGTTATACAGAACCTATTTCTGACATCTATGCATATTTTTATAGAATAAAGTGAGTTTAGGAGTCGTATCCATAAGTTTCCATCTCCTTGTAAATTTTCTGAGCATTAGCCAACATTTTTATAACAATCATATTCATATGCAAAATGGAAGATCTTTTCACGTAAATGAACCAAATACATAGTGAGTTTCCCGGAATTAGTGGGAATGTTGTCACAAGTCGGGATAATTATCACTACTAACCTCCAATATCTCGTTAAGACAACTGCTCCCATGTTAGTCGCCACTTTCCATTAAAAAACTCTAGTAAGCATCATTAACGGAGGAAGCTTTCTCTATGATGTGTGAAATGAAGAGTTAGGCGGAGAGTGTCTTACACATTTTAGGCGTTAGCCAGGATGGCTAGTAAAAGCCACTAATGCAGTTTTATGAGGATGAAGAGTGGAGTATAGGATGATGCTAGTATTACAGTTGGACGGAAGCATGATTTGGGAATCTTGGCTCACAGCAAGTGCCGGCCTAAGAGTAGCTGCTGGGCTACATATTCATCTCCAGGGGTTCAGGTAACAAAGTATCAGCGGATCCTGTACTCATGCAAAGGTGTACAATAGTGGTGACGGATGGCTCAGCTTACTATTATGCAAACCCCGGAGGTGAGGATAAAAATGGGTGGTGTGTTCGTAAGACATCAATAACCCAGGAAGGATTTATGAGTTGTAGAAAACACAGGGAATTATTCACCTCTATTAGTACTGGTGTTGGTTTACAAAATAGTTCGATTCTTAGAGATAAGATAGATTTGTACGAAGGATAACTGTAGCTGTCCATGCCAAGAAACCGGATGTAAATGCAAAACAGGATCCAGCGGAACACCCTGCAAATGTACATGCAAAGACACCGCAAGAGTTCGATCCAGTGGATGTGAATGCTGTAGAAACTGCAGAATCAACTGTGGATGCGGAACAAACCGTACCTGTAAATGCTGTAAAGAGAGGGAAGGTACCTTTTCCTGCTTAAACACATTTACGTCCCAAGGTTTAATGCTAGTCTTGGCATTTACCGGAGACGGTTACCTTAAGACTTATTCCAAGTATGAGCATGATAAGAGTGTCAAGTCCTCCTTTACCAAGAAATGGCACCTGTATCCACCAGACCTGAAGAAGCTACTTGGAGAACAGAATGATGAAAAAGCCGGCAAAGACAATATCTCCAGGAAATAAAGTGCTTATTTTAACCTTGTAAATAAATGAATATCGGATACTGAAACCAGGGAGAAATATCCGTCATTCCTGCCGTACTTACGTGAGGCTTGTTGATGACATGGAGGTGGAGTTAGACAAACTCTAGAGTATATCCTATGGACTTTATTCGCTAGTTCTGACTATAACACTGCAGATGTTATCTCACGACTTTGTTCTAGTGCCCGTGGTAGTGCATATTTGAGATATAAAGTGCACGAAGTCTCAAAGACTGAAATAACCAGTAACACGCAATGGAAGATTAGAGTTGACTAAAAAACAGACTAACTTGGCCGATAATATTCCTTATAATCCGAGAATAAGGCTATCTTAATTGTCCACAACCAAGCATGCGTACCCCAAACATTGCCTGGCGAGAATCCAGTGTTGGTTATTCTATAAAATTTTAACCCGAAGGTTACTACACGGATAATGTAGTGTAATTTAATCTATGGAGATATGAGGGTATTATCTACGCACTCTCTGAGTAGCATTTAGGAATAGATATTCCTTACTCCCCATACACCGGAAGAGAGGAGTTCTTCATGGTCAAAATTTGGTGGAGGAGAGCATGGTGAGGACGTTTGTCTTGGCCCTGATTTTTCTCTTTTGTGGGAAATTGAGGGCCAATGAAACTGGTCCACCAGAGTTTGCGGGAAGGGCTACTGGAGCTACTCTGGACATTGCTGCTCCAGATTATTGTACTATACAAGTATACAAGCACAGAATACATCATGTAAAGACACCCTCCTATACAGCAAAGTCTGATTGTTTTATAGACAAGGTGGTGGAAGGAGATACCACCATCTGCGAATGTTCTCCCAAGGGAGCATTCATCAAAGTCACGCATTGTTTTATAAAAGATCTACTTGATCTTATCCATGTATATACTATAGATTTAAATGGGACAAAGAATGCCCAGTATTTTTATAAGGGTGGTAACCAGTGGATATCCATAGAGGAAGAAGAATTTTATGACCACTTTAATGCACTATCAATCACCAAACATGAATTTAATGACAAGATACTCGATATCTCCAAAGCTTCTAGTGATTTGGAATTGTACGTTAATGAATCACCCAAGTCCCCCTTTGCAGTTTATGGAACCAGAAGCACATGTAGAGTCAAGGAAATTAAGACCAAAAACCGTGGTGGTACTACCATATGGAAGAGAGAGAATGATGAGTGGTGTACCAAACTCACTTTTTATCCCAGAGAGGGAGATCATAAACTCCTCTGGATAGTCACCAAGGACCCATATGAGAATGAGAATATCCTCTACTACTCCAAGATGAGTGGGTCATGGAAGTCTGTTGACAAGAATGGGTATCTGGAAGACTTAAGTAAGGCTGGCTTTGACAGGTCAACCTTTGATGATAGGGTTACTCTGGACATATCCAATGTAGACGATCAACTCTTCTTCATTGACAAATACCAAGTTGACATTGTAATAATGAACAGCTACCATGTTCTTCCAGGATTTAGAATTAACAAGGTTGTTGACAGCCAGGAGATTATTTGGGAGTCTTCGGACGACCGATTCTCCATCCATTTGAGATTTAATGAAAGAGGACCAAAGATTTCACTTGGTGCTCTATTTACCACGAATACCAAGAAGGAAAATAAAATTATCTATTATAGCAAACTTGGTGGAAAGTGGGTGACTATAAGTAAGGATAAATATGAGGACATTTTAGCCGGCAGAGATGATCCAATGTACACCCACAAGGGTGACGGTAAAATTGTAATGAGTAGTTTTAATAATAGGCAAGGCCTCAGACTTACAAGTTCTGCCTCCAAAGTAGAAAATGCCAAGGGAGACATTATTCTTGTCCATGGTGTTAGTGGATCATTTACGGTTGATTTTTGTACATTTGACATGGACTGGAGTTATGAACAATATGGTTTCGAGATATTCCCATATTGCAGTATTTTTGATGATCCAGTGACTGTCAAGAAGGTGTCTAATGCAGAACGCTATAGATCTTACTTTGAGTACAAGACCCTAGAAGGAATTGACCAGCTGGACATTGTTCGCAGGTCTCAGTATAAGGGCACATTCATAGAGGCCCTTAATAGACTTGGGTATAATGTCTATGGTTATGACCACCAATCACATGGCTTTTCCGAATCCAAGACTGAAAGAAGATGCCACGTTGAGAAGTTCATGGACTGTATTTATGATCTTATTCAGTTTGTAAGCATAATGAGGAGGGGTAAATTTGAGGATCCTAGTGAAAAGTGGGATGAAAAGGTAGTCTTCAATAGCCATGAGGCAGGCAGAAAGATCCTTCTCCTTGGCCATTCCATGGGTGGAAACGTGGTAGTAAGAGCTATAGAAGAGTTTTACAAGGAGATTAAGAATCCAAAGGCTAAATTTGTAGACGGTCTCATTGTCACCTCTGGAATGTTAAATGTTGATTCATACTTGGATAAATGGTACAAGAAGGTAGCAAGACCAATATTAGAACTTGATGCGTGCTGTCAGCCTGAGAAAAAGGCCTACTTTCAATATCCGTATGACATTGCTCTCAATTTTGAGAGATTCGCAGATTACCATACTGATATGCTCTACTATAGTAATACATTCACTAGAAATACAGCAACGTCTCCTTTTAGTGCATGCAGAAAGGTTATGGATGACAAAAGAACCAAGTTTTATCCCAAAGATTTACCAACATTATTTGTCCATATCAGCAATGATAACCACTGTGATATAAAGGGTCAAAAGAAGATGGTTAACGAGAAACTCAAGGAAAGCAAAGTTACAAAACTAGTAGAGTTAATTGGTTGTGGACATCATCTGCCCGCATCTCAGACTGTCCCTATTTTGGTACCATTGTTGAGAGAGTGGTTAAATGAATACTTTCCAGAGATGAAAGGCGGGGCTAAACTTTCACAGGTTCCCTCAGAGGTTCAACTTGGAGAGAGACCATTACAAGTTACTCAGAAGAAACTCCGTAATGTTGTACCTAAAGAAACCGTTAAAGGACTAGAAGGAACCACTCTGGACATCTCTTCTCCGGACTCTTCTTTATTCTCTCTAGCTGGTGATCGGATTCATGGAGTGAATCATAGAGCTTTTGTCCCCAAGGATGGATCTTCTATAGTATCAGTGGTGGATAACGGAGATACGCTTTGGACTGCTACAGACACTCAAGAAGGATGCACAGGTGCCTATCTCTTCTCCAGGGAAGGACACTCTTCTCTTCTTAGTGTCTATACAAGGGGTGCCGGAGATGAGACCTTTTGTTTTGAGAAAGTTGATGGAGCATGGAAGAATGTGGACAAGAGATACTTCGAACGTAAGCTTCGCTCAATGAAGGACTCTTCTGCACCTGCTGGTGAAGAGCATAGGGAGGAAGATACATGACCTACTGGGATTTACTCTCCGGAAGGAGAATATCATACTATTCTGTTTAAACACTGTACGAGAACTTTTTGTAATTTTAATCAAATAGGAAGGCTTCTAGCTAAACACATCACACAAAAGTTGTATAAACACTTGTCATTAATGCAGTAATTTATAGTACCGTCGAAATAATCCAGACGGTTGTCTGTGGAGACCCTAATTTCTACCATACACATCCATACGTCTTAGGTATGTTATTGACACTAGTAGAGAATGACTTCATTGCATCCATGAATGATAGTAAAAGTGTGTGGAGGAAGAATGCGTAGGATCTCCTCATGACCTCCCTCGGTTTATTCAATGAAAACATTACTATATATACCACAAGATAATAAAAAACTGCATTACTTAGGCAAATCCAAGATTGGAATTCCAATCTTTACTGCATATAAAGGTAAATGGCAAGAGTTGCCGGGAAGATCACGAGTGATGCCCATCTGGCAAATGTTCCTGCATCTTTATCGTCACCTTGTTTTCTGGAAGGTACTTTTATTTCATTGATTACACTTGTAAACATATCATCCGTTACTTTCAACCAACCGTTATTGACATACACAAACTTTTCATTTTGTTTTACGCCCTGAGTGTCTTTAAATGTGAGTTCTAGAGCTCTTGTCTCTTCTTCCTCGAGATATACACAAACGCTTTGGCAGCTATTGACATTGCTGAAGCTCCCCCAAACTAAGAGTGTACTACTTATCACTTTTCTTATAGGTTTATCTTCTTGAGATTCAAACGCCACGACCTTGACTCCACTGGGTAGTGTTTTTCGGCTTACTGCGATACCTGGATTGGAATCTTTGGAGATATCCAGGACTACTGGTCTATCTTGATTACATAACGCGGTACAAACATTTATAAACAAGACTATCAATGTAAGTCGTTCCATCATCTATATTTCGACTGTTGTTCGTTTACACATGGGGTGCCCAGTCGCATGGGTCCACGACGGAGGCCAAATTGTCTTTTACCATGTGAACTATAGCGCATTTCACGCGCCTTTGATCAAGCAACATGTATTCTTGGGGCAAAACGTATACACGTTGCATCTGCGATAGTACTTTCTTCCTAGTATTTATCCATTGAGGCTAGGTGATGATAAAGATAATGAGCATCAGGACTGTGAGCGCAAACATTGAAATTACCATCATGATCATTTGCCTTATGGACAAACTTGAAGCTCTGGATAAGGTTGATGAGAGTGAATATTGTTTACCTTGAAAATTTGGTGACATCCCTAGTTACATGTGTAACAGTGTCGAGCTGTTTCTCTTGTTCTCCAGTGTATTTTGAAAGGGCCTTGTTGTCCTTTACCAAGACATCCCGGTACCATAGTGCCTTAGATTTCATGGCATCAGCAAGTTTGGCCAATTCTCCCTTGATTTGATCTTGTGCGTTGTCATACGTTTGTCTCTTCTTTTGAGTGTAGAGTGTGTTCTGCTTATCTTCCGCCCATTCTTCAATCATTTTATCAAACTCATCGTCAGTTATTCCGAGATGTCTGCCATATGAGGATTCCGAGACCGTCTTTTTGTCCTTGAGCATGTACAAATCGGCGTATACAGTATCGGTATCTTTGAATGTCCGCGTCGATTTAAGTATTTGTACAGTTTCTCTTGCTACATTTATGCGTTCTTTTATCCGTGAAACAGCTATAAAGATTGATATTTCGGGTAAAGTGGTACCTTCAGTTGTATCGCAATTAGTCAGGATCTCATCTACAGTTTCAAAGCATCTTTCCAGATTTGTGGTTTCGACTGGGTCAGAAAAATTGATATTTTTGCTCATTATGCGCAGCTCTATGGCAGACACAAGATTTAAAAGGTCCAGCAAGGCTGCCCTGCTGTTGTACATCTTCCTAGTGTAACATTTCAGGCACAGACGCCACCTAATCTATTCTAGCGAACACTTTTGAAGATATAGACGAAATCTCTAGATTTATAGTCAGGTGTGTGAGCAAATAACTAGAATTAATAGTGAAAGTAATGGGTGACCCTATACATATTGACCCTTGTTACTGAGTAGTACTGGGCGTTTGACGATTCTTGAGTATGCGCATCTTGATGTCATTAAAAACAGGCTTCGGCTGAAATAGGTGGCCGAGGTCGTCGAAACGAAGTAGAGCCCACGCCATGGCTGATACCAAGAACCTAAAAGTGCTGAAGGAGCGGGATAGAACGTACAAATTTAGGGAATTAAGTGCAAGAGTGGCTGTATAATAACCAGATTCGCTCATTTTGCATCTTGTGGCCGAGACTGATACGTAGAATCCTACAGTGAGATTAGACGAACGTGATCGATTTACCGTAAAGAGGAGTGAATGTGAGAACTAATGCAGAAGCAATGGTACCTATATTGATGTATAGTGTGAATATAAGCTTACCGAAGAATACTACAGAGTCTGCAGAGAGTTTGGGTACCGACGTTAGTGTCTTCCTTAGGACGCCTTCCAGGGCTGCGGTTTGGTTTGTGACAAGTAGACACGACAAACCACTTATTGGCATATCCATAGCGACTGAAGTGCAGAGCAGGCCTCCATATGTAAGTATTATCCCTGCAGATTGTGAAAATTTCTGATTGTGCATCTTACCTGCACATGTTGCGTTAAAGGTCACTAGACTTCGTTCACACGAAAGTGGAATGAGTCCAATGCTCTACACATGTGCTGTAAATATCATAACAATAACTTACGACCAAGATATGCATCGCCGCCAGCAGAACTGTTAGAATCCATGCGCTCGCGACATATACTACGACTTGTTTAGTATGCTTCGTTTCTTTAAACTTCTCACTACCTTGTACCTTCATTTTGCGCAAATAATCTATAAAATGTACATGGAACGAAGAATTAAGCCTATTGGCTGGGATCAAACATGTTCTTTGGTAAGGACATGGTATTTGGTTTATTCATCATGATTTCCTCATTTATAATGACTTCATTCCCAATGGGCATATGAGGTGGCATAGCGTTTGGCATTAAGAGTGGAAAGTTGGGGACTGGAATCTTATGTGGTCCCTTCGGATTAACTGGCGGCATAAAAGGAAGTTTATGCGGAGAGCTATTGCTCGGTGAAGGTGGTTGTTGCGATGGCATGGCAAGTGTGTTATAGCACTTTGAGAGAATAGGATCTGGTCCACTGGTTTCCTTTGCCGGTTCTGGTGGAGGCGATACGCATTGTGGCGGCGTACCCAGGTCAAAATGGAGGGTATTTATTGCCTCTATAAGTTTTAGCCTAAAGTCTTGCGGGAGTACTTTCGATAATAGGTCACCACCTAGAGCTGCTCTTAAGTTTAATGCAGTTGTAGTTTCCAATAGTTGACGTTGATTAAAAGATACATTCACAAATTCTTCAGCAATACCTGAAAAGTCAATATCTCCATTCCTCTGGGGAACAAGAGGGGCTGCACCCTCCCTAAATGACATTTTGCTAATATTATGATACATCATCATGAGATTTTCTGTTTCTTTCTTGCTGTTAAAGTACTGTTCGAGTGGTTTATAATCTCTCCTAGCCTCTATTTCTGAGCCTTGCTTGAAATTTTGAAAGGCCTCATCTAGACTGTATTTGTGGAATCTCTTCGTCTCCTTCCACATAATCTCCAAAACAGGTTTGAATGCCTCCATCAATGCGTTTGCGACTTCTTCAACATTGGTCCATTTCAAATTCTTATCGTACAAATCATTCGCCTTTTCTAATTCTGAATTTAGGAGAGAAATCACCTCCTGTAATATCCCTTTTGCCGGGTCTTCAGGTTCTTCTTTAGCCATTTCAATACCTAATCTTCCAGCCTCCATCTTGGCAAAACTGAGTAACGGTGAAAGATTTGGGTCCCTGGGAAGTTTGTCCAGGTTTATAGGACCATCCATGCTTATAGTCGGATGCTCAATTTTGGACATTCTGGCTGGAAATGGCTGTTTTACCGGTATAGGGGCCTTTAATGGCATGTTCATCATGAATCCAGGTCCAATATTTGCCATTGGAGGGACAGTTGGCATCTGGAGATGCGGAGATTTTGGCCTTTGCGGAGGCATCATATTTCCCATGGGCATCGGCGGTCCCATCCTTAAATGCTGATCCATCCTCATTGGTTGATTCATTGGAACCGGATACATCATAAAATTTGGCTGTTTAGGGCCCATTTTTGGATGCAACTTTGGATCCATCATAGCAACCATTGGATTTTGAGGCCACATCTGCTGAGGCATCCAGCAATTTCCCATCATGTTCCCATACCTTTCAGAAGCACTCTTGACGAACGATGCCTTGATTTGTGCCGCGAATGTGGCATCGTCAATTGGCTTCAGTGGAGGAGGGAATTTTGTGACCCTTCTGTTCCCATGATCCATTTTTTATATCTATTAAATCATAATAACGCCATTTTGTAAGTTTAAACGAAATAATTAGACTGACGGGTGAGTATGCTAGACCCTCTCGTGGACTTAGATCCGCCTCTTGGGTAGTATATAATCGTAGATATGAATAAGAACAAGAGATTATCCGAGAGTTGGTTGCACATGTAGCTGTGTTCTAGGTGCCATTGAGCTGATAAAATCCTTGAGAGTGATAAGCATTCCCTGGGTCTTGTCGTGTATAAGGTGTGAATAAAAAGTTGGTTCGGATTCGTCACCTTGTTTGATTACCTTGAGGCTCATATATGGGAGACGAGTGTCCCTTATTGCCTTTATTACAGAAGACACCCTGATTGCTGTTGGATTTTTCTGACTATCCATACAAGACTCTGCAATGTGTGGTTGCAGATGATCAAACGAAGGAGCATCGAATACAGCTTGAAGCCACTGTGGAGAAATGTTCCTTCCTATCCAGATTATCATAGATTCACCATTTTCAAGTAGATATGCACCCTCTTGTGTTAGACTCTCGTGAGTGAGGTGCAGAGGTGGTGGTATTGATGCACTATTTACCGAGGGAATGTCATTTGGAAGGTCATGAATCGGTACCAACCTAGGATATGAATACGCAATTATATCCTCAAGTGGTAAAGATCGCAACCTGAGCCAATGATAAATTCTTAAATCCGGGTTTATATTTTCAATAAATGCAGTCGACTTTAATAGACCTAGAATATACATTATAAAGATCTTGCAAGAGTCAGGGATCGGTGTTAGCGCTGATAAGCTTGCACTGATCTTACTACAAATGTTTTGTACCATATTTCTGGCATCTGGAAGTTTTCCATTCAATCCCGCGTTAATTGCCAATTGTGCGGTAGTTACCAGAGCGGCTTCTGGATTTAATGAGAGCAAAACGTCATTCAAGTTCCCACTAATAGGCAACGCACTGTTGAATACTCTAATCCTACGTTCTCCATGTGAATTTGTATGCAAGAATGCCGTCTGAAAGTAGGCCACCTTTTTGGGGACAACGCCATCCTCTTGCTGGAAAGTTATAGAAAATGTATGATCACTGTGGCAATTTGGCAAAACCATCAAATCAGAACCTCTAATATAACAATTTCCAAACCAATTCGTAATCTTCCATCCCTTACTTATTCTAATTCTCATTACAGACTCCCAACATGTTTCCCTGGTTATTACATGTCTAAGTTCTTGAGATAACTTAAGGTTTCCCTGGTGATTCTTTAGTGGGAAATAGTGTACAGAACCAGAAGTCTGCGAAGATAAGTGATGTAATGCAGGTAAATTCAAGTTTTGGGGAGTACAAACAAAAAGTTCCAAAGAAACCTGTGTCTGACAAACCATAGTGGAGAATTCCTTGCATTTGTCTAATGGTTGTAATTTTGGCCCCTTTTTATCACGGGCAGTTTGTGAAGAATTCAGAGCAAAATCACCAAAATAGCTGGGAGAGGATGTGAAAACACACATTTTACCACCCACATGTTTCATGGCATAATGAGCAGCTCTAATCGCACTCCCCATTGCACTCCCTACGATATTATTATCCTTCCATGTGCTTGGTAGGAGTTCTAAAAGTTTCAAGATATCATCTGCAGACTCTGAAAGGTTTAGAAGTATCTCACCAGAGAGAGGCAAAAACAAATCTTCAAGATCAGAAACTACCAAGACCTGCAAATTTTCAACCCCTTTGCTCAATTGATAAAAGTGTACCGAAGTATCATATGTCATTATTCCTACCATAGTTCTTGGCCCACCCGGCAATTCATCATTCCTAATCAAATCCGCAATTGTGTTACAGACGACTTCTAGCATCCTGGAGTTTACAGCAGAAGACGAAACATCTATAACAAACATTATAGTTGGAGGCTGCGGTGGCCTTACGGTGTAATCAGCCGATGCCATGTATTCCATGACTGCACAATTAAACTCTGGTGGCAATGATTGCTCATCTACCAAATTATTTCCATATCTGGCAGGCATCTCATTAGATGTTTCACAGAGATTACAAATCCAAAACCGTTTGCTAGGATCAGTTCTCACGTAGGGATTAATGTATGTGCGGCATTGTGTGCACCTAGTAATGGGATCAGTTCCATAATTTACCAAGGGAATTTCAGCTTCTCCTTCAGGCAGCGGAGCCAGGGGGCGTATAATATAACCCAAATTGATCTGTGCCTTTTGCAATAGAGTTGAGCTCGATGGAAGTAGAGATACCGTAGTCTTTACGAAATGCGATGTTGAATTCATCAATTGCAGACTTTCCAAAGCATCGTCTTCTGTCTTTGAGGAGATTGAAGAACTTTTCTGACCAATCAAGGTCGTAACTCCCAAATCCTCATGAAATACATGAGATTGCAATGAGGATTTTACATTCTTTCCGCTAGGTTCCGATTTTATAGAGTCCTGGGCCTTTGAGAGGGGTACAGGTGCCGCCTGTTTTGGAGGAGGTGTAGGAGGTGGTATGCTTTCTGAAAATGCCGGTGGTATTTGTTGATTGTAATCCAAACTTGCTGTTAACGGCACTCCAGGTGCTTTACTTTGTGGAACACCTGGGAAAGGTGTTCCCTGTGGAGGATTGCTTCCTTGACCAGGAAATGGACTCTGCTGGACAGTGTTAACTTGTCCAGGGAAAGGTGATGATATGGAACCTTGCTTGTTTGTTGGAGGCCAATTGGTCGACATCTTTGGCGTCTATCCTAAACCGTGCCAAGTTATTTATTTTTAAATCACCGTATAATTGACATAAGCAGTTATACATTTAAAATTTAACCATAAGTTTTATTTGGTAGAGAATTGCAAAGGCTAATTTCTTTGAAAGTATATATTAGCCTCGCTTAAAGGGTTTTTGTTAGTTCTGCTCAGAAACGTCCCTAGTAACTCTGCCAAATGTACTGCAGCACTTATGGGTTATTAAATAAAAATAAAAAATAACCTTAAAGTTTATTGAAGATAATTACTGGTCCGGTCGTCCCCCTGTGCTATCCACGGATTGCGCCACACCTAACAAATCTTCGATAGACCCCAAGTGTGTTTGCGTAAAATCTCCCTACATGATCCACCAGGGTTGTCTCATTATGGATTTTTATCCTTCACGGTAGGATCCACTTTGTCATCGATGAATTGCTCACCTCTCGCCCGAGGATACATCTGGCTACTCCCATAGGCTTGGGCACTGATTAATCACTCAGGACTATTTGAAAAATGTGCCATGGAATATTACACAATACTACTGCCGATATACGCATGACCAGTTCCTTTGTCTTGAGTCAGAAAAGAAGAGAATTTTGTTTGTCAAGTTATTTCGTTTAACTATTGGATTTCTGGTATTGAAAACATAGGTTTATACACACATTTGTTTGTGATATTAGTAGGTTTATATACACCAAATAACCCAGTTTGGATAATAGATGTGTATACGACAACTCTGTTTCGTTGGCCGATTTTACGGCTCTTAGGCTCATGTATGACTAATTTTGGACAAAGAAACGATAGTTTTCGTCAGGTTATCCTTATTTTGTAGTGACTATATGGAAAAAAATCTAGGTTTTTAGAATGACAGCGTCTGGAGTCTTAAGGCCACCAGTTCTGTTTGGTTGGTTTATTAATGACACTATAACAGATGATTTGTTCGGAATAATAAAGTTAATTGAGAGCCTCGGCATCTCGTTTTTAGTTTTGAATTTGAATAAATGTAAAAATGTAGTAAAAACTCCTGATAACGAAGATTTTGTACCACTTGGTGGGAGTGATTTAGCCCTTCCTTCTGGCCACTGGGCACAGAGAGTAGTGTCATTTATATCCAAATCGGATTTAGATGCTCTAAAATTTGAGCTAAGTTGGGCTTCTTACGTAGGAGTACGATCAATAATAGTCGATTTAGCTTCAGTACTAGCTTTTGAAAGTGATGAAGATATTATGGATAGAATAGCAAAATTATCGCAGGTATTGATATCATCTCTCTCTCTTCCGAATACACCAACGATTCACATAGCATTGGATGCTTCCCATGAATCATGGAATATATGGAGGATGATTTACGAGCTGTGCAATCATTCACACCGACTGAAGGTTGCCCTCATTTTGAGTGATCTGGATGAGGATGAAGCAAAGCGTTGGACTGCAGAGCCTCTTGGACTTGCAATTCTAGATTCCAAATCATTTGCAAAGTCTGGTTACAAATGCGTTATTTCCGAGAATGTAAGGAATTTATTAGCGCACATTATGGACTTTGGTGTGAAGGTTGTACTTCACTCAGAGTTTGACTATAGGGATTTGATACGAGAGTTTGTCTATGACGATTTAGGCGATAAAATCACAAATGTACCCCTAACTGTTCGAGAAGCTATTAAAGCTGTGAAAAGATTACATGCTTCGCTAAATCCCTTGAGTATACGCGAATTTCACTCTAGTGGTTATAATGACCTCTTGCAAACTCCATTACAACCACTCAGGGATCACTTAGATAGTAGCACTTATGAGGAATTTGAAAGGTGTGACACTAAGTACGATATTTTTGAAACGGCAGTTAGGCAGTGGTTAGAGGAAAATACTACAGTTCGTAGACCCGTGGCATATATTCCTGGTGCTGGTAGAGGACCATTAGTGCAAAGAACATTAAATGCTTTTCATAACAAGGGCATTAAAGACTATTCTATTTATGCAATTGAGAAAAATCCGTATGCAATTTTAACGTTGAAACATAGGATTAAAGATGGTCAAAGCGGATGGGATAAGGTACAGCTTATTTTTGGTGATATGAGAGACATTATTCCAAAGGAGCCCGCTGATTTGATTATTAGTGAACTACTTGGATCATTTGCTGATAATGAGCTTTCTCCAGAGTGTATATATGGGATTGAGGCCGTTTTCAACAAACACTTTCCAAATCATAAACAAATTCAGTACATACCACAGAGATACACATCATTTCTCACCCCTATTTACACACCTAAACTTTGGGAAAGGCTGTATTTATCGGAAGATCGCAAGTGCTTTCATACTCCATACGTCGTTGCTCTACAGTCATACTACAATATCGCAGCAAATCCTGATCCTTTGCCTTGTTTTTCATTTGAGCATCCAAGCAGGAAAGAAACAACAAAATTAGAGAGATACAAGCAGTTGAGGTTCACTGTAAAGAAAGACTGCACGCTACACGGCTTTGCAGGTTATTTTAGTTTCAGACTCTACGGAGACCTCGAAATGTCAATCCTTCCGGGCCATTCAGACGAGGTAAAGAGTTGGTTTCCCATGTATTTTCCAGTCGAAAAGGCTATGTATGTCAAAGAATCGCAGGTAATTACGCTACATATTTGGAGGAAGTGTGATGGTACACGGGTATGGTATGAGTGGGCTGTAACTACTCCATTCACATCAGCTATTCATAATGTGAATGGCTTTTCATATTCAATAGCTTGCTAGCTATTAACGTAACACTGAGACACTTTATTCATGTATATATTTTTTGAATTTTTCATATGGGATTGGTAGCCTTCTGTAGAGTGAGCAGTTAGACGAGTGGTCTGTGCAGCATTACTAAAACATCCAGTCTTTAGTGTTCACAAATGTCTATGGTCAAACATTTGAGCAGCAAGAACTCTCGCCTGAACCAAATGTGGACAGCCCTACCAAACGTTTTTAGTGGGCAACGTACATCGGAATCTAACATTCTTAATTTGAATGACCTTTCAGCGTCAGCGCCAAAATATTTTGGATTAATACTCTTATAAATGGTGAGTATCATCCTATATGTCCTTTGTCTCATTCATACAAAAATTTTACATTAATAACGATCATTCAGGCCTCTCCACAGGATTTAGCCGCTGAGCTGGCTGCTAACGCCAAGAAACTCGTTGCTCCAGGAAAGGGAATTCTTGCAGCAGATGAGTCCACCAAGACTGTCAAGAATCGCTTTGACAACGTTGGTATAGAAAACACTGAGCAGAACCGCGCTGCCTATCGTTCCATGCTCTTCTCTACTGAAGGGCTTGGAGAGTATATTTCTGGAGCTATTTTGTATGAGGAGACCCTGTTCCAAAAGGCTCCATCTGGCAAGTTGATGGTTGACTTGTTGAAGGAACAAGGTATTTTACCCGGAATCAAAGTTGATATTGGTTTGGTTCCGCTTCCTAACTCCAATGGTGAAGTAAGTACTCAGGGATTGGATGGATTGGCTGAAAGATGCAAGAAATACTATGAAGCTGGAGCTAGATTTGCCAAGTGGCGCGCCGTCTTGTCTATTGATCAAGCTAAGAATAAGCCATCCCCTCTTTCCGTTGCTGAGACTTCCCATACGTTGGCAAGATATGCCGCAATTTGTCAGAGTAACGGTCTTGTTCCAATTGTGGAACCAGAAATATTGGCAGACGGTGACCACTCTATTGGAACCTGTGCTGAAATTTCTGAGAAGGTCTTGGCTTCGGTTTTCAAGGCATTGAATGACCATCATGTCTTGCTTGAGGGAGCATTGCTGAAGCCTCATATGATAACAAAGGGATTTAGCTGCCCTGACGAGCAAACCGCTGATCAGGTTGCATTTTATACCTCCAGGACCTTGAGGAGAACAGTCCCACCTGCCTTGGCTGGTATTGTATTTTTGTCTGGTGGTCAAAGCGAAGCTGATGCCACCATTCATTTGAATGAGATTAACAGGGCTAATGAGCATCCATGGGCTCTTTCATTTTCATACGGCAGAGCTTTGCAGGCTTCTTGCCTCAAGACATGGAACGGTAAGCCAGAAAATGCCAAGGATGCTCAGGCTGTTTTGTTGAAGCTTGCAAAGGATAACTCTCTTGCTTCTACTGGGTCACTTAAACATCACGATACGGGATCTTCTAGTTCCAAGTCCCTTTTTGAGGCCAATTACGTGTACTAGGTCGCTGGTCCTATGTTTTGTAATTTATGTTAACATTGTTTGTACACTACTTTGGCCTATCTGTCTTTCGTAGTAACGTTGGTACCCATGGGGCTGTTGTTTTCGCAATTTCTTAGTTTCAGAAGAAACAAGTGTAACATACTCTATATATTTCACACATTTGTACACAATGACGGCTTCGAATGAGAATGACGTCCAGATTACCGCGGATTTGTCTACTTCTAGAATAAGTAACTTGACCATTCAGGAGCTCAATATGCTCATTTTGAAGTTAGAGGAGGTTAGACTTCATTTACTGTCCATATTTATACTCTGGACAATTTTTTCTGTAATTATGATTATGTGTTTATCTACAGGAGACATCCCAGCTGCAAGGTTTATCAAGTGCATTGACTATTGCTTTGGAGAGATTCCAGGAGTCAAAGAGAGCACTGGTTGAATTGGACAAGAGAAATGAGAACATACAGGTGCCTCTAACGTCTTTGGTTTACGTTCCAGGTATCGCCTTTTAATATACCATTTGACTATTAGGCAAATTGAACAATCCTGACAAGGTGCTTGTGTCTATTGGAACGGGCTACTATGTAGAAATGGCGATAAAACACGCAAATGAGTACTATGAAAGGTTTGTTGAGTCGTATGGATCCATCAAATGGCTTTTGACCGGCATACATTCTATTGTAGGCGTATTAGAACTATCGATGAGCAAATGTGTAAATTACAGGGTATGATTTCGGGGAAAAGCAAGCAAATAAATCTTTACTATTCGCATCTCGACCAGAAATTGGCTATGATGAGATCTGCTCAGACCGCCGGTTCATCTTAAATTGATTGAACTTAACACATCGCATTTTAACTTGTTCTTTAACTATACACATTTGATAGAAGGTGTAAGATCGAACCTTCCACACAGCATCACTTGATATTATCCTTCATAGGTACTATCTGCATAATTGTGTTCCATATTAAAATGTAAAATGGATAGTTTAATATCAAAGTATCGCAATGAAATCGTAAATGCTGTGGAAACGCACAATACAGTGCTGATTTCTGGTTATCCAGATTCTTATATGTCTACATATGTCCCATACTACCTATACAAGTCCAGATTTACTAGAAGAGGGATATGCAAGGCTAATCCAGCACAGATTTGTGTAGTTTGCACGAGAAAGGTGGAGGCAATCTCGAATAGTGACTCATGCTCTACCCTTTTGAACTCAAAAACGAGAGGTGAGTACTATGTGCAGCCTTATAGATGATACACAGTCACGAATATACTTGGATTTGACTCTGAGCATGACAAAACTGCCGATATAGTGTATACTACCGACGAAGTTCTACTGAGGAAGATTCTCGTAGATCCTCTCTTGTCTGATTTTGGGGTTATTATGATCGCAAATGTGCAGGATAGACTTCTTAATGTGGATTTAGCCATCGGATTGTTGAAGAGAATTTTGAGTATACGGTCTCGTTTGAGGGTAGTATTATTCCTCCAGTCAGCTAGTGTAAAGCATATGCTAAAGTATTTCAAGAGGGTCAAAACAGAGACATCGAAAGAGATAACTTTGGGTGATGTATATCATGTTAATATGATTAGCAATCATCCTTCCTATCAAATTCATTACCTTTCGCATCCTGCTTCAAACTATTTGGATGCCATTATTTCAACAGGTTTGTCGTAATATACACAATTCATGATGTATAGTATGGGACATCTGTAAGAATGAAAAATTGGGAAATATATTGATTTTCGTTCCATCACTCTCAGATTTGGAATTGATAACTGCAGAATTACAGGATTTTACAAAGAGGCCAGCTTTGGTTTCTAAATCACCTATAAATATTATACCAATGCACAATGGTGAGTTTTTACCTTTCATTGCATATGATTCAGATGTTTCAATTCAAAAACTATCGGTTGATGTAAATAAAAGAAATATATACATTTGTACGAATGTTTTAGACTTCAAATTTAATATGGGTGATGTTTCATATCTTATAGACACATGTCTGTCAAAGAGAATTACATTTGACTATACAAACTTGTGTTCAAAGACGTCTATAATGAACTCCACTAGAGAGGAGATAAAGAGGAGGAGTAGTTTGATCAAGGGTATGAACGGAAAGTGTTTTAGATTATTGACTGAAAAGGCTTTTAGCAATGATGAGGTAATTTCTGATGCAGTAACACCAGAAATAAGCACAAGAGATTTGACTATGATGGTACTATTGATAAAATCTCTTGGAGTTGGTCGTTTATCTGACTTTGAGTTTATTACAAAGCCTTCTGTGGACGCATTAGAATATGCACTAACTATTTTGTATCTCTTAAAGGCTATTTATTCCGACGGCGAACTAATATATCCTGCTGGCAATGTTATGGTAGAACTATCTTGCAGCCCATATTTGGCATCATTTGTTTATCAGAGCGTAGAGAGGGGATGTTCAGAGGAGGCACTGATAATATACGCAATGCTACAAGCTAAAGAATATATATGGAAAAATGTCCATAATAAATCGCAGTTCCATACGGAAAAGTTGGATGCTGCAAGATTAAGCTTTGCGGCGAGTGAGGGAGATCTTATATCTTACTTTAACTTATTCCAGCTTTCTCTATACTATAAGGATGAAGATGAAACATGGTTATCTAGGTACTTGGCATTGGCTATTTTAATTACATATTTAGGCATATGATTGACAAAAAAGGTATTAGAATTGCTCAAAAGGCACTTTCAACTGCAAGATCAGTGTTTGACCGATATCAGTTACAGACGGTATGCTGATTTCCTAATTTATACTTGTTTAGGCTAGTTGCGGAGAAAATGTCGATCTCGTTGTAAAGACCATATTTTCGGCGTTTTTCCTAAATGTTGCGTGCAAGGAACAATTTGTTAAAAACATTTGGAATTCTAGACAAGTTGTGCGCCGGACTGAGGTAAAATCGAATCTGGTTGATGAGGATGGAAATCCAATTATTCCAGATGAACCTCAGCCTTACGTTCTTATTAGAGAGTATGTTTCTTAATCTTCCGTCTCTTTCAGTTTGTAAACTATCCATACAAATTTACAGCATGAATAAGAGCATGTACACACAACTCTACATTGATCCCTCTTCCTTTGTGACAAATGATCAGCCAGACTGGATAGTATTTAACGAGGTTTGTCCTAGATGCACCTATACATGTCACATATAGACAGATGAAGTAGAGGGAAAGGTATTTATGCAGGATGTTACGAGTATAAAACCAGAGTAAGTGAGCTGGTTATTCATTATACGCCTCTCTTTAGGTACCTCCAAGAGCTTGTTCCGCATTACTTTGGAGATTCAGACGTTAAACCGTACCTTTGACTAAAACTACTGGTTCCTGTATTGCAGGTATCATTGGAACCATAACCTTGGAAGGCACACCTGATGTGTAGTTTGCCATGGGATTAAAACATGTTTATCGCAAATGTTCGGATGTACAACTAGAATTTTAAGATTTACACATAATTTTACACATTATATCTTGAAAAAAAGAGATACTGTTCCGTTTACTTCACGTTTTACAAATTTTGACCAGTTATTGTTTATATCTTCAAAAGGGCCGCTTGTGCGCTACTACTCTGGGAAATCGCAGACCGATGGAAAGTTTTTTGGTGATAAGGACGCTAGAACACATGGAAATAGAGTTAAGCATGGTACAATTCTCCATATAAGGAACAAATTTGCACGAGACAACACATTTTCGGAATCAAAAGCCAATGATAGCGTATACTATGGTTTATTGTCCTTACCTTTCTTTGTTATTGCTGTGGCGTTTGCCATAGTACCGCTATACGACTACTTTTGCCAGCAGTATGGCTACTTTGGATATGCGAAAAGAGTAAAGACATACTCTCCTCCACCTGAAGGTAACACACAGTCATTTTAAATGAATTATATCCAGACTTAAGCATTAAAAAGTTCGAAATTGACTTTGTAACTTACTCGCATGTTGGCTGGGAATTTACACCTGCACAAAAAAAAGTTTTTGTAAGGCCAGGAGAAACTACATTAGTCTTTTATACGGCAAAGAACCTACAAAAAGTGCCAATTATTGGTTTGTTTCGTTTCTTAAATATAAATTTCAAAACAGGAATTGCTGCATATCGTGTTCTTCCGGACGAAGCTGGGCTTTATTTCAATAAAATTCAGTGTTTTTGCTTTGACGAGCAAATGTTGAATCCGGGTGAGGAAGTTGATTTGCCCGTACTCTTCTTTTTGGATCCAAAGATTTTGGAGGATCATCGATTAGGTTCGTTTATCTTTTCTGCATGGACAATTATTCTCTGACGCCTACACTAAATCCTTAGATGGTGTGGAAAAAATCACTTTATCGTACATATTTTTTGAGACTGATTCCGAAATCCCTCCGGAGTATAAAACGCTATTTGAGTAAGTTTAATTAGTGCGATTATGACTTTTGCCCAGGCGATCCGGAGAAGAATCAAAGAATTCACTAGTATCGCATTGAAAGTCTTTGGTTTATCAAGATTTTTTTCTGGTTGCTATCATTACTATAAGGTAGATTATGAGTGCAATTGCAATAATTGATATTCCAATAATGGCCTATATACGTGTTTGATATACAACTTTATCTAACAATTATTCGTTCTCGCTTGTAAAAGTTGTTTAGAGCTTTTGCCTCATGTTGAAACTGATCATCATTGTAAAATATGCGGATAACTTACCACTGCAGCCTGTTTGTTGAGCATTTGAGACTTTTCTTCTAGGATTTCTATGTTGACACAGTTATCCATGATTTGCATGATCCCTTCACCCACATTTTCCATAGCATTACCAATTTTGAATTTCATCTGTGCATTTAGTTTAGACTAAGTTCTAATACGCATACCAATGTTGCGGGATCCTCTTTTACTACGTCGTCATATCTGGTGCATAGTTCCCTCATGAAAAATATGAATTCATCATGTGAGGTATCATCAAGGCCCTCATTTCCTACTTCTGCCTTTTCTTCTTCTATTTTCCTTATGAACTCCTAAAATAGAACCTATTGATAATATTTTATATTACGTACAGTTAACAAGCTTTGTGCAAATCTGGTGGGATATTCAGTCCCAAGAGTAATCAGTATATATGCATTTTCCAGATTCTCTTCAGTAGATACAAAGACGGATGTATCGTTAATTGTAGTCTTCTCGCATACTCTGACTATACATTTTTATATGGACAAAATTTACGTACTTGGTTCTCTTCTCTGCTTGAGCGAATCTATGACAGTTTCTAGAATGTTTGAAATCTGTAATATTATGACAATTGAATTAGCGTGTATGCATAAATAATAAGGCAAGAACTTACAGTATTAGTTGTGCCCCTCGGAAGTTCATCTGGATATTGAATCCAAATCTCCTCTGAGTGAAGATCAATGCACCCTAGATACAGTATATTTTTGGAACGTTTCGTAAAGTTAAACATAGTTACAATTTGTTTGTAAGGTATTTTAAATACTTGTATAAATAGAGAAAAATCATATTAGAGGATCCCTGCGGGAGATCTTAAATGCTAGCTGCTGTGAAAAATTTTGCAATTGGTAGACATTGGCAACTCGAATGTAATTTATATTTAAGATTTACATGGTTATCCAGGATTGTCTGATTTGCCATTTTAAACGGGTAGGATCGAATATTAAGCATTTTGCGATTCCGATCTAAGAAAACTAAAACTTTTCGTTGCGAATATTATTTAATTTCAAAAGCTAGATTGCATTCTATGTTTGTACTGACATTTAAGTAGTGTCTATAAGTTTTATAATTGCATCTTCTAGAGTGGGCCGGTTCTCACTGATATCTTTTGAACCTTTTGTCATTATAATCAACAATGTTCTTAGTTTTTCATGGAAAAAACGAATTCTTTTGAGGCAACGACCGTATTTATAAGAGCACAGGGCTAAACTTTGTGAGAGGGCCTTGGTCAAGAAGGCCAAATGAGACATGTTTCGTATGAGAGATTCTAGTTGATGATCTGTATAATCGGATTCTGCGGCAGAATTTGTATCTCCTAAATCCGAATATCTTTTAGATATTTTTATAATATCAATCCATTTCCAACCTTCATCATATAGCTCTGTAATTCCATCTAGAGAAAAATCTTTCATTACGCTACGTATCTCTTTCTTTGAGATTTTTAGTATATGCTCAATTAATATATTTAGGGTGATGAGACATAATGATTCCGTAATTTCCAATGCTATATCGAGCTCTTCTGTGTTTCCCGTAGATATTAAACTTTTGGAGTTCTTCAAAAAGGTATTCTTTAGATCGGGAATTTCTGGAATGGACAAATTAAGCATTTTAATATTCTCACTAGATAATGTATCCAGATATGGTATCGAAAAGGTATAGTGAAACATCTCGGTTGATCCTAATAGTTTGGATATACAAACTCTGCTGTAGATCTTGAAAATCGTCATCAGATCTGAAACTTTCATATTTTCTAGAGTTCCACTAGAGGCTAAGTGTATGTATGCACTCTGGAAAAAAACGCTATTGTACATTCCTTTAGATGTCAATAAATACAAAAGTTTTATAATTTTGTCATTTTTTATTTCTCCTAAATTTGGAAGTAACTTTGAGATTCCTAAACTAATAAAATTTAGATTAAATGGATCATCATTTTCATTTGCTTTAAGCATATGTTTGGATATATCGGAATTGACCTCTTGTAACTCGGACGATTCGTCTGGCTTTGATTTAGAGTCGTGTTTACCAGAATTATTTTGTCTGTTTTTACAGTTATATGGGTATATATAGACAACAAACCTCTTTTTAGCCCATCTAGAAATTTGTGCATAGACTAGAATAAGATTAGCTATTTCATAAGGTTTATACCTGAACACAGAATCTGATCCCTTTGTTATTAAGACTTCTCTCACATTTTTAAAGAGTTGGAACCATGTGTCACAGTTTATAATCGAGCATTCCCTGGATAATGAGCATATGAAGTAGTATCTTTCTTTATTTGTTAATGATTGTTTCTTCTCAAAACCCATAATCAACTTTAAAAATACAATTTGGGTTTTCCATATAACTTTTGATATTTCTTCATCTGACTCTTTAGAAGAAGTAGTAGTTATACTGTCTCCGGGAGTGTTTTCTTCTTGATTAATTACCCCTGATCCGATGCGGAGTAGAGGAGATTTTATTCTGGATAGTAAACCAAAAATAACGATACAGTCTGAGCTAGATAAAAAACTGCTTTTTACAATTAGCTCTTCCAGAATAATCGATGAAACCTTGATGTAATCGACAGGATCATTTTCCAACTACACTTGTTATATACATCATCCATATAAAAATACCTTTTTGCGACTCAATTCTATGTTCTTACCATATCCATAATTAACCTCATTATGTAGTTTAGAACATATACGAAGTCTTTTCGCTAGTGCTTTTACCCTCAGTACAACATCCACCCTTTTATTGAGGTAGAACTTTGCTATACTAGATGCTCTTTGGCCATTTTTTAACACATGTGTGGCCATGTGTATGATAATATTATCAGATTATGCCAGAATAAGTGTAAAATTTTCGTGATTCCTGTGTTAAACCCATTTTAAACTCGTGATTTGGACATAATCTGCTTCTACAGGTGCCTAGTAAGATAGGAATAGGGTTTACGGTCTTAAATCCCTAGACAATTATGAATATTAACAAACACATACAAATATTTTCATGTCTAATTGAGAAGGAATAAACTGCCAACCGCACTCTTATGGTGTTTCCTGTATGAATAAATCGCTCATTTACATTTCTCCTCTAAACTTTGTTGTTCCTACGCACAAATCACGGCAATACCTTGGGATATGTAGTAGATTCACATACAGTTAAACCGCAAAAATGCCGAAAGCTGACGTTGGAAGCCACAAATGGTTGGCCAATAAAATGAAGTCCAAGGGACTTCAAAAGCTAAAATGGTACTGCCAGATGTGTGAAAAGCAATGTAGAGATGAAAATGGGTTCAAAGTGAGTTTTTATATCTTAATATCTGAATATACGACCATATACAGTGCCATCGTTTGTCAGAGGGACATCAGAGGCAGATGCAAGTATTTTGCCAAAATTCTGGGCGTTTCTTGGACAGATTTTCTAAAACGTTTGAAAATGAGTTCATGAAGCTCATGCGTACGAGGTTTGTTATTATTCTGAATCCATCATGTTTGCTTAGATACTGCAAAACAAAAATTTTGGCTAATACTGTTTACCAAGAGTTGATTTCCGACAAAGAGCATGTTCATATGAACGCCACATACTGGGTTACACTTTCAGAATTTGTGCTGTACCTAGGAAGAAGCGGTAAATGTAAAGTAGAAAGTACTCCCAAGGGTTGGTACTTGGAATATATTGATGTTGACAAGATAAGACGTCAGCAAGATGAGGAATCCCGTAAGAAGCGGGAAATAACACTTGAACAACGTCACCAGCGACTAATTGAGCAGTTGATCCAGGAAGCAAAAGAACGTGGAGGATATCAAGAACCTGAATATACTCCACTGGTAAAGACCAGTGACGAAAAGATTCGTATAGACACTAATTTGTCTACTTCCGATACCCAGGTGAACAAACACTCAAATGTGTTCAAGAGTTTTTACAAGGCATCAAAATTATCGCAATCAGGTAAATCTTATTGAGAGATATAAACTTTACAGATAAAGAAATCCGTAGTGATTTAAATAGCAGTGAAAATGGGAAAAAACGGAAGAGTGCGCTGGAATCCATAATTGAAGCCACTCGCTCCAAGAGAGCAAAGCAACTGGACCCTGCACCTAGCAATGAGGAGCATGCTTCCTGTGAATCTGAAAATCCGGATAAAGGGTGGCTTTGTGAAGGAATATTGGTCAAGATTATTTTAAAATCTCATCCTTCATACAAGAAAAAATGCAAAGTTTTAAAAGTTTCTTACGGGTATGTATTCTTGCAAACTGAAATATTGCTAAACAGAAAAATTGGGATTCTAGAAAACCCAGACGACCTTACCAAGTTTGAAATCGAGGACAAATACATAGAAACAGTGATTCCCCCTGTAAATTCACCTGTAAAGATGTTAAGGGGTGAACACAAGGGAGCAATTGGAATTTTAAAATCGGTAAGTTTATGCGGACCCTTATAATTTTTTACAGACTAAACCTGCTGAATTAGTTGCTTCGATATCCATTAAAGGTATTGTCTATTCCATAAATTAATCGTTTATAGGAAAGCATTTTGATAATATATCATATGATGACTTTAGTCAGTACATTTATTAATTTATTTTAAACCTCTTTGGCTCTTAAGTTGTTCAAATCTCCTACATTCTTTTTTAGAATTTATTCAAAGAGTTACCTTTGTAGATTGGTATTGTATTGATCAATCCAATTCCTATATTGAGTATGAAGTTGGTAGGAGTTATACCTTCTGTGTTGATAATAGTCGAATTTGCCTGTTCTATTTAGCCATTTCAGATACTATAATAAATATAATTATTCACAAATTTGACAGTACCTTGCGATAAAAGAATCTTGTGTGAGCAGTAAGATATGGGTACCACTCGGTAATGGTTTGTGGAGGTACACGCTTATCGTAAATTGCATTTCTCATTTCTACACCCATACTTTTTGGTATCTAGATATGATATTAGGAATTTCACGTATACGAACTTTCCCTAGAATAAAGACCTTTTGATAGAATTCGTTCATTGGCATTTCCCTGATTTGATATACTAGTTTATTTCTCCACGTGGACATGATCCCAAATCTCCCTGTAAACTTTTATTCACAAATGCACTGATATACCCAATGCATGGTACTTTATTTGTTTGATAGGTGATCCATAGTTTATAACCATGTTGTCGATATAGAGGCGGCTGGGATCACCTCCGTATTCCTCATATATTTTTTGTTGCGATTCACTCAGCTGTTTAGTGGATTAACTGGAGAGCCACATACATACCGAGTTTAGTATTCTATTTGTCTTTACATTTGGAAATGCACATAGCCAGTCTATGGCATCTTGCAGATGCAAATTGGTGAGCTATATTGCTATTGTATGATTATGAGAAAAACAAACGAGTTTGGAATAAAGTTTCAACCTTTTAAGTCTCATCGGCAAGTCTTCCACTTTGAACTCCCAAACATGACCTGTGTTTTTAGACTTTATCTATACACATTGATGAGGATACGAACATTTCAAACTTACTGGATCCTCTTGTGGATTAGTTTCCTTTGGTACTATAAACTTTCGCTTATACCTTTGTGAATTGAGGCGATGAATGAGTTTCCTTCGCCATCTGGGTGATTTTATCAATAAAATCCACATAATCAAAATAAACTTACTCCCATAACCCCTTTTTACGGTAGTACGGGTTCTTAACTCCGCATTTTCTGTTAGAAATACCTACGCGAACGTATCTGTGGAAAAGACTTATACCGCCTACCCGAAAAGAATGCGCAAGGCACTCTTCCGATGCCTATAAAGGCAGAGTAGCGCCCAGAGGCACTGAATAGACTATACATTATACTTAGTGTGTAGATAAATTACAACATTTTGAATGTGGGCGCTATACTAAAATATAGGGGCTAAGTATATTGAGGAAGAGTTTCTTCTCATGAGTATTGTTGAAACTTAGTGGTATACAATTACCATTCTCTACTAGATGAAATGCTACAGTTGTTCCATAGTTGATTGGACATCCATTTGTTTGTACTCTGCTCAATTCTTCCTTTGTATGTAAAATCTTTTTGACGGATTTGAACTTTATTTCTCTAACCTGTTAATAGTTGGTGTTTGTGTACTCGTAGAGTATGTAACCTGGCGGTCGCAAGCTATTCGTATGAGATTATCTTGGCAGTTGACGTGTAAAGTACAGGCCAACTTTGACCCATCCTAGCGATTTATTATCCACCTAAATCAAAACAAACCTCTAGGAGAACTACTATATCTACACAATTGGCTAGGCGATCCTTGAAATGATGTTCTGAATGAATGTGTAAGAGCGCCTAGAGTTGTGCAATGAGCACCAATACTTACCATCTATTTCGAAATCATACAAATCTTGTTTTCCATCACTCCCACTGGCACAGCAGGAGTGGAAAATCCCAAAAATTTGGTTAAAATTGCCTTTTGTTAGCATTTTGACGATTTATTCATAATATGATTGCATAGGGGCACAGGTTGCCTATTTATTCTCTACAACACGAAATATACCAACAAAAATAGACATTAGTGTGGTGTACGCATAAATTCACATACACACTCTACGTCTAATGCCAGATATATAGCATTTGTGCCATGGGGACATTGTTGCTTTATACATTAGTTATTACACGCACATTTGCAGGAACTCATAGCAAATGGAAGTTTTACTCATTATATACTACAGTGTCAACCTTTTGAGCATATGGCCCTAGGGTTATCTATAAAGGGTGTCCTGGAGCCCCTCTCAGGACATTGCACATGAGTTCCTCATTGTCTACCAGAAATTAGCTACAATAAATAGGACTATAGTGAATTAAAATGACGTATAAAGTGAAGGGTATAGCATATATTGCTCGTGTAAACTTCAATTAACCTCGTTTCATTTACTTACCGCCAGCCTGACTTGTATATTACATGTTCTAGTTAATTTCATGCAAATAGAGGCTTTTAGATCTCAGAGTTGAGGAACGTCAGGGTGAAGATCCAAGTAGTCATTCTCGTTGCCAGACCGAGCTTCGCTGGAAGGTCCAAATATCCATTGATAGACGGTAATGAATAGCCATAAACATTTACAGTTATAGAATTGTTTATCTTCCTTGAATTTAACAATTCCTTCTCCATCTTCCTCATATTGATTTCACTTGGTATCTTCTGAGCATAACATATCGGAATTACCCAATATCTAGATACCAAGGCCCATGCAGTTATGTGTAAAAGTGTAGAATCTGAACTTTTCCTGTGTGTACGAGCATCCCAGTTGGAGGCATGGGGTTAGGTGTTAGACCCACTGCCTTGTAATCTTGAAAATTTCGCAAGAGTTTCCTTGAATTCGCTGTTTTTAGACCCCTAAGTCCAGAGGACTTCGAGTCACAAAGTAAGTTTATCTATATTGTTGGTTTATATCCTATATACATGTCATTAAGTTCATTTGTCATAACGGAATCTTCTTGGACATATGTGATCCATCCATTCACCATTCTAACTATAAATTCTTTAGATTCTAAAATGTTATTGTTATCATACTAGTATAAAGTCGATATCTTCTTTGGTTTTAGAGCATATTATCAAATTAGCATACACCTGAAATTATGGCACCCAGAAGGTCCACCAGGGCTAAGAAAGCAGGTTTGTTCCTATATTAAAGGCTCATAAACTCCAGATAACTTGGCTGTGGAAGAGAATGATGAGACAGAAGTAGAGGCTCCATTGACTGAGGCCCCTCCAGAACCACCTGTGGACCCATACGTTGTGGAATCTAAGGATCCATACGATGTCCAGGATTCCAATGAACATGTTGACGTAGATCTTGATGAGGATACCGCAACTATTTTGGAAAATGACATACCACAAGTTCCAGATCAGGAGGAAACCAACTCTGGCCATGTTTCACAAAAGATGTCAGAAAACGTTGAGCTCCTTTGTGATATGGTAAAGTCACTAAAGCAGCTGGAAGAAGATGTTGCTCCTGACAGTGACGATTCTGAAGAAGGAGCTATTGTAGAAGATGAAGTACCATTTGAAAGATTACCAGATCCTGGATGCCAAAGCAATATTGTCCACCTGTTGAATATCCCTCCAGAGGTTGATTTCTCTAAAATCGTTTCATTGATATCGAAATATGAGGAAATTGTTAACCATTGTTTCATTTCTGGTGCAACAGAGTTGAAGATTATTTTCAAGTCCTTCTTTCTCGCATCGGAAGCAAAGACACAACTGGACAATCTAAAATTGCATAATCGCAGAATCCAGGCAATATATAGTAAAGCGGATGAATATAATCCAAAGATTCCTCCCGCACCTCATTATGATCCAAACTACAACCAGAGATTTTTTAGGTCTCACGATATGCCAATGATACCACCTGCTCCTCCGGTTCCCCCAGTTCCGCCTATTCCACCATCACTCCCATTACCCCCGTTGCCTTTAGCAAATCCACCTTTGCCACCAACCAGAGGTGGACACTTCCGCTCGTTTAATGATGACAGACAGGCACCAAACCGCATATATTTTGGACGATTTATTAGCAAAATGGAGGGGAAAACTCTTTCTGAAATTGTTAACGGACAGCAGCCCCTCTCTAATTGGAGTAGTGATCAATCTGTTGAAGAACAACAGTTTGAATTTGACAAAATTGTCGAAGAATATGGAATTACTAATCGCTATTTGATAGTTGGGGGATTACCACCAGAAGTGACTTCTAGCGCTGATGCTGCTTACGAATGGTTGTCAAAACTTACTGATTCTGTCGTGGATATTGATATTGTTTCGATGCCAAATTATGAACCCAATATATCAAATCCATATCTTCATTTAACATTTCAAAAGAGAGTGGATTGCCAAAATCTCATGACAAAAATCACTGAATTGGGTGATGGTTTACTCTGTAAATACGCGGCTCCAAGACGAGCTATTGATTCCCTATGGATTGGAAATATAGCTGAAATTTGTGGATATTGTAGGAACGAGGAAGAGTTGTCGATATTTCTATCAACGTTTGGTGATGTCAGGGGATTTAGACTGATACCAGAACGTTTGTGTGTATTTGTTACCTATATACACAAGGTGGATGCGATTAGAGCTAGAAACAGCCTTTTAGGATTGTCGTTATCTGGAAACCGTTCCGCCGCTCTCAACGTTGATTTTTCTACATCTGAGCCAAGAACTCAACGTTCATATCGTAGATCTGAAAGAGATGCTTCATCGCAGAGTTTAGGTGGGAAATTGTTGGCTGCTATCCAAAAGAGATCAGACGGTGACTTGTTGATTAAAAAGTTGTTATCTAATGACTCTGATATTTTACCGGACTTGTCTAACACTAGACACCATAGTAGGAATTCTTCCAGGGTTGATAGGTTTGGTAGAACCATACGTGATCATTCTCGTCACGAGTATCATCGTTCACATCCATATGATAGATCGCACGATAGATCTCATTCGTCCCGTCACGGGCATTATGATGACGATGTTCAGCCATGGTCTAGAGGAAGGAAACGTGCTGGTTCATTTATGCGAGACGATGATGTTAAGCACAGAAGGCATGCCTCACCTCCTAAAGAGCCTGTTGAAGATCGGGTGCCAGAAGCGCCTTCCTCTCCTTCCCGTCAAACGCTCATGTGCAAACTACTTAAGCGTGGCAAACCTATATGCAATGTTTCAGCTGTATTTGTTAGGGGTGATGCTTCTCACAAGTTGCCGAACATGCTTGATGTCAATCAACGTGCTAATCCAGAGCGCCTAAAGAACACATTACAAAAGGGACCGGAGTTGTCCCTTTGGCAATTGGGTGCTGACACGAGAGATGATAGTGTAAAGTATGATGGATTGTGCGATTATTTGATTTCAAAAAGCAGAGTGGCTCTTGTTCAAGAGGGACCATATGAAATTTACATTGTTCCCCCTTTTAAGGACTATGTGGATATGCTGTCAATGCCAGATTCTCAGTTTATGTATGCCTACATGCTCCCAAAGGGCGGTAATTGATTCGATTTTAATGTATATTGCTATTTTTTAGAGGATACTATCGTGTATCCGTTTAGTTTACATATATTTTTAATAAAGGTGCAGAGGTCGCCGTGGTTGTGTTTTGTACTCGATTTGAGTGACCTGTTTATATCGTCTACTATTGTTCCCTTGTATCGGTTGTGCACAAATTGCACTTTTATTTCATTTATGGATTCTAGAATTGTTTTTTTTGCGCATATATTGTTCATATTTATTCCGAAATCACACCATAAACAGGGTTTTGATTCTTCAGATGAGAGCATACTTCTAATTCTAAATTCAGTACCATTGTATTGAAAAGAATGGGTGTTTGTGATAGATATCCACTGGCACAGTTCTCTTGATATAATACGAATCCTTGCCGCTATATTGGATGTAATCCGAACAAGGTGATTGATTAATTGAAACAAATTTGGGTTTTGTTCTAGTTTGCCTAGAAAGGCGTCAGTTGTATTTTTTAGAAATTTGTTGAATGTGTTTAACAATACGGAGTTGAATTCATGCCAAACATTCAACCCATAACGGTTGTTTGATTTGAGCGCATATAGTACTACACGTAAATCGTGCTTAAGCCTTAGAATATCAATTGTCTCATCCCAATTCAGTTCTTTCGGAATAAAATATTCTACAAGCAATTCTTCCGTCACATCTATTGGTTTCCCTGTTTGCACTGATCCGATAGTTTCGTTATTTTCATGAATGTTATTATTCTTATTTTTTGGCGTAATTATCGAATGAATAATATCATCATTAAAGCTTCTTTTCGGTATTGGATATGGAGAGTGATCTATCAGTGTTCTGTGTGATGTAACATGACTACCCTCAGTCAATGGACCGCTGTACAAGAATTTAGAACTGCTGCTACGAGTGTTGTGAAAGGAATCAATAGATGAATTTTTTGATGCCGTATGGTTTGGAGTTTTAATGAATATTACAGCATTAACTCCTATGTTAGTACCGCTACTATCCTCATTGTTTATTGATAAAAGTTTTTGTGCCCTCTTAACTTTCAAAATAGTTTCATTGAGCCATGGAGTATTACAAGTATCACTTAAAAATCTCATATCAGACTTATCATTAAATGAAAGTGAAAAAATCGTTTTAAGGAATGAATTTCTATCAATGATTGGAATTATCGTAATTCCTGTACTTTTGTGAATACTTGCAAGATTATATTTTAGGCTCTCCAAGAATTCGATTTTTGGCTGTATTTTTTTGAATAACTGCCGCTTCGACATAGATTCCACAACTGTTTTTCGCATTTTCACTGTATTGTTTCTTTTAGAAGCAATGGTCTTGTTTTGCAA
The DNA here is from genome assembly GCF_000342415.1 of Theileria equi strain WA. NCBI lineage: Eukaryota > Apicomplexa > Aconoidasida > Piroplasmida > Theileriidae > Theileria > Theileria equi. Next base: position 3,471,326 of record NC_021366.1, on the reverse strand, counting down.
CTCTATGAGTTGCTTGTACTGTGCTATTACAGATGCCAATTTGCTAGTGTTTGAAGCAAGTAAACAGTAGGATAATCTGTTCCTCTCGATAACTGTGGCTTCATTAGCATTTTTAAAACAAATTTCATTAAATTTCTTCTTTAGGTAATTTATCTTTTTAAGTTTTTCAGTTATATTTTGCATTAGTTTCTTTGTTTCATCATACACTGGACTATATCCAGAATTTAGAGACATGTTATTCTGCAAAACGCTTCCATTTGCATTAAACAGATTTGATCCCACTACAACCTTTATGCTCCTAAGTGATCCATTCACCAGATTTGCACTATTTGTGGATATCATACCTAGTGACATATCCCATTCTTCTTCACCAGATCTTGAACTGTCACGTGATATTTCCATGTTTTCCTCTGCACTTCTAAATGTTGGATTGTTTCTAGTGTCATCAGAGACATTTGGGAACGGTATTGATTCCATATTATCTCCCTTCAGGTAGTATATATTATTCTTGTTATCAGTACTTTCATCAGTAGATGTAAAACTGCTATCAATCGTTTCGCTTGCTTTAGGATCTAGCATTTCTGGTTCTACAACTATATCCATTACGGGTTCATCCACAATATTATTCTCAGAGGTCTTGAATTCCTCACTAGCACGATGTGATGTTGGAGAGTCCGAAACAACTTTTGAAATGTAGTGATAAAGACGAGCTGATATATCATTTTGATCCAAAGTTTCATAGTTTAATTCAGTAGAACTAATAAGTTTTTCTCCAAGAAGCTCCTTGTATATTTTAAGGGTGTTTTCGTAATCTTCTTTATTTCTATTAATGTCCACTATTGCAGATATATCAGTATCAGTACGAATAAGTGTGCTTTCTGTTTTTTCTTGTATGAGCTCAGAAATTTCCTCTTGAACTTGTTCCATAGGACACTCTTGAAAAGCAGGTGCAGAATCGGATGTATTATGATGATTTTCTAATGGAGTATTGCACAGGATACTGTAAACGTTTCCGACAGTATCATTATCTTCTGGAAGCTCTTCACTATTCTCTACCAGTGATAATTCAATTTGAGAACTAGTTACGTTTGTATACTCCATAAAACTATCATCCATGTGCAGCCCCCCTGTCATATCTTCATCTATGGTATCCATACGAAGATCATCTTCCGTTATTTTTTCTACATGTGGGCCGATTTCAGTTGCAATAAGGCTTTCATCCTGATTGACTGCTTCACATTCTAAGAACAGTCCATCAATTGGATCACCAATATTAAATGATGGATCAATATCTTGGGAACATATTCTTTCAGCTGAATTTGGACTAGCTATTGATTGAAAATCTTCTATGATGTCTATATCACGCTTAGGTGAAATTGTGTGTTGAGGAGATAATCTAAAGTTTGAAGGATCAATATCTTTCAGGTCTTCATAGGCTGAGGAATCACTGAAATCAGAAGAAGCTTCTCCCAGTTCACAGTCATTGAAATCGATCTTCTCCTTGAAATTCGTTGTATCATTATCGTTGTAAACTGATATGTCCGTGGAAAAGGATGATTTTGTCTCAACCTGTGTTAATTTGGTATTGTCTAGACCAGTGCTACTTCTTCCAAACTCAAATGAAACCATATTTGCTATCAAAACCCATTTTTATCATCGAAATATCAAAAAATTTTGTAGAAAGTTGAGTGTAGAACAACGGTACACATGAAAGAACAAGCCAGAGGATCCTATCTACTGGACAGAATTTATAAGCGAATTATATTAAAATATACGTAAAAAAGAAGATTAAGAGGTTGTGTGGATGAGAGATTAAAATGGAAAATCCACATTGTTGTGATTAATCAGCCATAGTGTGTATCCCTCCACTATTTACTCCTATTCTTACACATCTCACATGTTTGAACTTCCATAGTGTTAATTTGTATGTTTTATGTACTTAACCATGAAATTCAGGGGAAATTGGTTACAATGGCGGGAACTAATGCGATAATATCCCCGGTAATGAGGATGGACGGGTAGCCAATGATTCTCGAGTAAATGAAATAGCTATTCACTTATTCAGTTTGTATGAGGGTCCTTATTAAGTGGAAACAACTCAAAAATTGTTTTGAATAGTTTCTCCTGTAGTTCCTTGAGGATGAGATAATCAGAATCTTGTACATTTATGCTCATAAAGATAGGCATTCCATATCTCTTTGCTAAAAGGCCTTGATTTCATATAAGAAAATTACCTAGAGCCTTGGAGATGTCTAATGATAATGAATCCAGTTCACCGATCAGCGTGGTCCCAGTAGAATCTTCATCCTACACATTAAAAGAATCAAGCACTATATTAATGTAAAAACCTTTATATTCTTCAGAGGAAAAGCACATTGTAGGTCATTATACGATAGGTTCTCATCTCCTACCCAGAAATAAATGCCTTTGGCAAACTTTATCGCGACAAGTTTGAGATAAATATCAGACACCGTTAGGTTCCTGGTCTCTACTTCCATAATTTAAATAACTATGATGGAATTGCCTCCCATCAATGTCGTGATTCCATTCCTCACAATTCATTTTACACATTTCGTGCCTCACCGTACAATATGGAGATTAATACATAAATGATTTGTTTTCTGATCGTTTTAGTGCATATATATTTTGATGCTGCTCATACTGTGATATGGAAGCCAGCTGCAAGCTTCGTAAATACGAATTCAATAGGCACTAGCATTTCTAGAGATAGAAGGGTACTCTTCTCAGAAGGAAAAGATACACACTACCATGAACATGTACCTGTGCTGCTGCAGGAATCTATGGACTTATTGGTTACAAATCCAAAAGGCTTATATTTGGACGTTACCTTAGGATATGGAGGACATGCCGAGGAAATCTTGAAGCGTACAGAACCAAAGGTTGCATACTAAACTTGTTTATGTTATGTGTAGGGGCGTCTGGTAGCAATAGATAGAGACCCTGAGGCGATTTATCACACTAAGAGAAGATTGGAAGACTATATTCGTGAATCAAGATTCTTCCCAGTGATTGGAAAATTTAGTGATTTGTTGGACTTGCTAAAGTTCCACAAGTTACCTATGAACGATTATTCCGGGTATGTTTATTCACAAGTACACGGAAAAAATCCACAGAATTATAGCTGATTTGGGCACATCAACCCATCAACTAGAAAATGCAATTAGAGGCTTTAGCTATCTAAATGATGGGCCTTTAGATATGAGGATGTCTAGTCCTCTCAATGATCCATTTATCAGTGAAAAGAGTGTACTTCCTCTATCATCATCTATAAATTCAGCCTTTTACGTTCGTTTACCCGTAATTCATCATCATTTCCAGCTTATAAATAAGGCAGGCGAAGCTACACTTAGGAGAATATTCCAAGATTTTGGTGAGGAGCCAAGAGGGCCTTCCATAGCAAAGAAAATAGTAGAGGTACTGCATAAGTGTAACCATATGTGAGTACAGAGACGTCATAACACAGTTATAGACACTACAGCCAAATTGAGAGATATTATAACCAGTAGTTTACCAGCAGGGCACAAGGGAAAAATAAAGATTTTATCACGTATATTCCAGGTGAAATTTTTTTCCAATTTAAAGTTATTCTTTAGGCACTTAGAATACAAGTTAACGATGAATTAAACGAGTTAAGATCGTTTCTGGAAGTTGCTCCATCACTATTAAAAACGAATGGCCGTATTGTCATAATTTCTTACCACTCCCTTGAAGATCGTATAACTAAACGCTCTTTCATGGGTTTAAAGGATACTCAGATTGGGGGTAGATCATATAAAATCATTACTAAGAAATGTGTAACACCGACGAACGATGAAATTGACAAAAACGCGAGATCGAGATCAGCAAAGTTAAGGTGCATTGAAAAGGTTAAAATTATAAATTAGGCAATTCTATAGATGATGTGGATTCCAGAATCTGTATCCACTATATCGCTAATTTCATCGACTTTAAGTCTAAATGCAGCTTCTGTGAAGGGTTTTTGCATAGTAAACCTGTCAAAATAGCCTAGATCTCCACCGTTTTTTGCACTGGAGCATTCTGAAATATCCGTAGCTATTCTTTTGAACTCGTGCCCCAAATTTACTGCCTCCTTTAGCCTTACTAATATGTCAGCAATTTCTCGGTTCGCTTCATCCTTAGTCCTGAAAACCTTTTGGTTTGTTCTTCTATTTACAGGATTTCTGGATTCAGTATGCTTGAGCAATATATGTGCGCAACGAATCTTTTCTGAGCTGCTCATGTTTACATTATTATAAATATGGTAGAAACTACTTTATCTTCTACAGGGCGCCTGTTTTCTAGCCTTAACTCTGCCAGCATATCCAGACTTTGACTTTATATAATCTGTACCGTTTAATTTCCTTCTTCTTCTATCAGATAGGAAACGTACTGACGTTTGTATCCATTTAGACTCGAAAAGGCGCAAAAACATCAGGGTTAGATGTGTTCAAATCATTTCCACATATATTTTGTATATTCTGTTTAAAAATGATATTCGTCGACTGAATATATTGAAAGTGAGACTTACGGTGGTAGCCATAGGCAATGTGTGGTATTACATTTACAATTTCTTCAAATAGCTGAGGTTTTCTTAGATGTAAACTTTATTAACCTTGTAAATTATGTTTTTAAACGAATGATCTTATCATTGAGCTCCTTCAAAAGGTCTTATTCATTATGCCCTGAGGATTCTACCAATTTTGAGGGAGCTTCCTGGAGTTTAACAAGGAGATGGAACAAAGACCTACGACTTCTGATACTTATCTTATGGATAGGTTATTTGTAAGAGCCTTTTCAGAGTACTGGAAGCTGTTGTTTGATGACGGTGATTTGAGTCAGTACAAGACAATTGAACCTGAATTACAGGATGTTTATACTATAGGAATACACTACAAGGCTTCTCATACTGGTTTTTATAATAAGGATGATGCACATTCCATATACCCCAAAGACATAGAACATGTAAGAGAAAAGGATACTTTCCATAACAGTAAGTTATTCCATTTTATTGATGTAAACATTAAGGTCTTTTAACTAAAATCGAAGATGAAAGATTTAAGAAGTTACGAATAACAGCAGAATTGCAAGAAGCATTTGAATTGCTTGCAATTTGTTGTGAATCACTCAATTTGATATCACCAAACGAATTGATTGATGATATACATACGGAAAATATAAAGTACTTGATGTTACCGTATCTTATCTCACATGTTTTAATGGAAAAACCGGATATAAACAATAGATTCTTTGTTCTCAGACGTGTACAGGTAATCTACTTTTTTATTGGATTAAATGATTCAGGTTTATCTAAATCAGTTTATAAACAAGTTTTCGAGACTAGAAATAGCAGGTAGCAAGGGATCAAACACAGAGTATACTGAAAAAAGGCAGTATGGAACTGGAACAGAACGAAGCGAAAAAATACAAAGAGCCATATACGAAAGGGATTTGCTGAAATCAATTAAAACTATACTTGCATCCTTTTCTTCTGTAGATGAATTTTTTGAAAATGTAATCCTTCTTTCTCTTAAACAGATTTTTTAGGCAACATCGCATATCACGGACAAGGAAGAAACTGTTAGAGCTATTTTGATCGATTTTTTAAAACTGTTTGTCGTGTAGTATATACAAAGTTTTTTTAGATTTCATCTATATTCTATAAATCATCTTGAATCAATAAAAATGGTTTGTTTTGTCCCCTGGAATAACCAAAGTTAGGAACTCCCATTTACGGAAATGAGAGAAAAAAATAAAATCACGCCACATACACACGGTTTGAATATTTTGTTATGCAAAATTACTTTCAGAAACTGAGGATAATAAAACTAAGCCATGGTTCTTACACATTGATGCTAACTCCAAAGTATGTCACTCTGGTCCTCATATACTCGCTTTGTAGATTGATCCTTCAGTGATACAAATTTTATACAAACACATGGTTTTTCTGCCAGGACACAGTAAGTTCAATTTTAAATTCCTGAAATTACTCAGACCTTCCTACTATATCCTTGGATGAGTGTGCACGCATAGAAATGGAAATGGATGTGTAAGTATATTACAAGTTGAAAATTGCTCCAGAAAAACAATTGGGAAGGATGAAGTATGCATCAAGAGAAAAGAAAGCGGGGAGTCTCTGATTGACAAAGCGGAAGTGAATGTATATTTGAAAAAAAAATATTACTGCATTTATTATGTAGGACTCCGATGATGAGAGTGTGTGTACTGAAGATGAAGCTAAGTGGAGTGATTGGAAAGATGATCACCCAAAAGGAAGCGGAAATAAGCTAGCGAACATTGGTTGACTGTTGACTACAATGTTATAACATATCCATCCCACGCTGCCGTTACTGGAATCGACCTCTCTAATTTTGTAGGTTTACTCTTAAAATGGTTTTTAATTGTCATTCTGTAAAATATTTATTTCACGTGACAAAGGTACCTTGCATCGTGTTCTATCCTAGCCATGGTAAGAACGCTTGATAGTTTGCTGTCGCCGGCGTATTTCTGCAGTGTTAAAATTATATAATTACATACTTACGCTTGTAAAATGTGTCAAAATAAGACGTTTTGCATCTGTTTTAATTGCAAAATCCGCAGCTAGTGGGCTTGTTGAATGCCCATAGCTTTCTGTTATTTTATTTAAAAGCTTCCACCAGTCTTTATCTTCAGGATTTCTGATTTTTTCTTTTTCTGTGTTGTGTTCATCCCAATATTCATATATCTGGGAATAAATGCTATCAAGCATCTCAATTTTTGGTGTTTCAGATCGATTAGGTCCCTTAAATTTCAATTCATTGCTAAATCCAACAAGAATATTATTATATGCTAAACTCGTTTTCCTAAATGAAAATTCATTTTGCAGAAGTGAATTAATCCTAAGCAATAATGATGTGTGTTTTTTTAGTCTTTTAATCGGGGTTCCAAGTTTATTCAATTCCTTAATTAACTTCAATCTAGATATTAGATTCTTTATTTGTGACAACCAATTCAATTTCATGAATTTGTATTGTTTACAAATATATTCCGATCTAGTTTTATCTTGCTTTAGGACCTGCTTCTGCATATCGTTCGGATGAATTTTCGGGGCTTTTATAAATCCATCGATCAGTTCTTTAGTGCAATCAAGTTTTCCCAACATAGTAGAGAGATTTTTTGAAAGAAAAAGGTTTAAATTTGCCTTTGTATGGGAAAGGCAATTTATTCTAAGATCTAGACTTGAAGCAAAGTTGAACAATGCACCAACAACCCCTTTAGAGAATTCTACAGATTTATAGTCTCTAATAAGGCTTAATAGAATATTCGAAGTCGACGGAGTTGGGGAATTAATAGTAGCTTCGTGAATAAGTATAGTTGCATCTTTAGCAATTGGGATCATTTTATCGCTATTCGAAGAATCCTGACAAATAACAATCTTTCTTGGGACCTTCCCCAAATTAGAATCTTTGAACTTTTCTGTGATAACATATCCAACTGTAGGCATTTTATGATCCAATGGTGCAGCGTGTACAGTGCAAACTTCATCTTCAAAAACTTTTAGACAGCCAGATGTGTCTGGGACAAAAGTTTGACCTTTAATGTTATTTTCGCTCTTTTTATTGTTTCCATTTACTTCAAGTTCATAGACAATACAATCAAGATTCTCCATACATGAAGTTCTTTTATGAACTTCATGTATGAAATCTCTGATGCCAGTTGGTCCATAAACTTCCAAGGGAACATTTCTCCTCATGTAGAGGAACGCAAATAAACCCAAACAGTGATCACCGTGCAAATGTGTTATAAAAATTTTGTTAACATTGGTGGGATCATGATTAAGAATTTCCAAACCGTGTTTAATACCTTCTCCACAATCGAACAACCATATATAGGGGGATAGTTTTCTAAAAAATGCCATTGACGATGTTAAACGTGTGAGGGCTGGCATTTTAGATCCAGTACCAATAAACTTAATCATCCAATCAGTAAATACATGTTTATGGTATATGTTCAAGCGCTCTATATTTCGAGGATCCTGAAAAATTCTTGGTTCCATTACCTTCCCATACAAGTATTCGAAATAATTCTCTGCAGACAATCTCTCCTTTTGTTTTTTGTCACCTATGTTTATAAATTTGCCGATCAACTCATGTGCGACTGTACTGTAGGGAGTTATACTATTAGAAATAATACTTTCGATCGCCTTCAAAATTTGGCGTTCAAAAAAGTTTTTAATGCAGCCAAGGTTCTTAGACCGTTTACTACTGATTTCTGATTTGTAATTGTTAGCAATATTTTCGAACATGCTCTGTATAAGCTCTGGAGTTAATTGCTCCTTCAAATCCTTTTGAGGTTGACTTTCTTTTACATTATCAGATAATGTAGTTACAGTTTTAAAAATATCATCATATATGGCGATAATGTGATCATCTAATTTTCCCAATATATTTAAATAGTCCTGAAACTGATTTTTAGACCAGTTGCACGTTCTCAATTGTCCACGTGATATGCTTTGCCAAATGTCCCAATGAAAAAACGGTATCAACTTTTTAATCTCATCATATATACCAAGCTCGTTGAATATATCAGAGTATACCGTGATCAGAGTCTTGAATTTTGTGTAGAGAGCTAGGTTTCGCTCCGATGTTGTAGTACCTTTACTACCTTTAGACTTTTGATCGCATCTTTTTATACCTTTATGTTCTAAATGATCCCTACTTTCTAAATTTCCAAAGGATATATCGTGATAAACACTCTCCTGCTCTTTTATCTTCACAACTTCTGGAGCTTGGGAATGTTCATCAAGTCTTCTGGTCCTATTTATACTCTTCCTATGAAGTTTAGACCTCCTTATAACAGAATTTTTTCTTGCGATTGGTTTATTTCGATTCGGATTTGACGTTACGTATGTATTTACGGCTGAAGTGGTCAAGGAACGTCCATGTCGTCTATTGAATAGATTATAACCAACAAATCCCAGGTTTTCTCGGACAAAATGATTTTCTTGCAGACGAAATCTTGGCAAATTATGCGATAGAGCGGACGCTAGTGAAAATACTGCTATACTAAAAAATATAACATAATTCATAGATTAAAATCCATCCTAAATCGATACAGATAAATATAAGTCTACCGAATATTCCACAAATGACATAAAATGATGGGCTACGTGGCCACTCCAGTAACATCAATACCCGGCACGACAAGGTTGGAGATTAATTCACAACATTTAGGAGGAAGTACAGTCATAAAATGCAGATCAGTTCGCACTATATTTTAAAATTAAGCCAAGTGTACAACAAAAGGTTTGAAATACTATGAGAGAGAAGGATAGCATCTCTTCTTTCATCGGCCCAAATACCTATAAATTCTAAATCTTTGTTCAAATCTAACCCAAAGAAACAGATTTATGAGTGTGAGGTTTCTAGAATATTCTAGTCTGTCAGTCTTCTGATTGTACCTATCGATGTGTAAATCTGAAGGAGAAAATACCTTGGGATCCTGTGCCTTGGACACGGAACAATACCAAACAGCTAGAAATTATAATTTTTGGCTAAACGGATATACCTGAGGAAGCGATAGGATAAAGTTTATTAGCTGTGGAATGAAAATGAATGGCATAATCTTTGAAAAATTCCCAAGTATTGATATAACAGAGAAATATGTCCCCTATTGGCAAAATTTACGGAATGAAAAGGTACTAACCGCGAATAATGAGTACGTATTACCTACGAACAGCACGGCTGGGTACCAGTTATAGCAAAGAAGCGATATATTTATTGCTATAAATGGGAGAGTGAGGTAAAATGAAAACCGATGCTACATAAACTTAGGTTTTGAATTGTAAACAAACATGTTGAAGGATTATATCCGATTTGTTTTGCCTTAATGAACCCTTTATTATCTCCTGAAACCGGTGTAACTAATGCAAAGAGCTTACAATGCTGTTGTATATTAGTACAAAAAATGCCATTACCAACGATTGACCAATTTCTAAACCATTTATACCAGCGTAAATGTTTATGGAATTAGCACAAAACACCGTGAGAAATATCATGTAGATGTAGTATACATATCCTATATCGAGTTCCAAACTTCCAAAAACGGGTAAAATACTCGGTAATTTTACTACTGTACTTTCGGAATGTGCCAAACATAAAGGAAGTGATGCTAAATGTTTAATATTTAGAAGGATATGTATCCAACCTAGAATAGGAGTTATAATCTTACTCCACCAATTCAGTAGTAATACATCGTCAATAAACCCCTATATACTTTGTAAGTTTGTGATTTTTGTGGTACCAGCAGTGTCATCAATGTTATGGATACCAGTCCCGCATTGTATTTTAACAGCTAAAAGTAATGTATCATGTTGTCGAATGAGCAAATACCTCTTCACATTGACCTTTGTGCACAAGTTGTACGCAAATCATGCATATTATATATAATGCACATCCTAGTAACGCTCCAGGTTCAGGGATCTTGCGATGTGTGGAATCTCTATTCAAGTTTGAACTTATTAGTCCTATAAGTCGGAATCTTAGCGAGTGAATAACACACCTCTATTCTCCAATAGTTCCGATACCTGAAGTGTTCCAAAATGGTTGATAAAGGCGATTATTACGCAAAAGACTTGCAACAAGACAAAGTGTTTAGTATCTCCATTACAAAATATTAGTGTAGTTGTTGCGATTCCAGACGATATTCCAAATATCAGACTAAATAGTTTAAAGAAGTTCAATGAGGGTTTATAAATCAAGGAGCTCTGCTCCTTTGTGGATAACTGCATTGATTAGTGACTTTGCATTATAATTATAATGTCTAAGGGATTTAAAAGAATATATCACCATAAAAAATAGTTGTCCCCTACTGCAGTATATACGTTGAAGATACAATGGTAAATATCCACGAGTTTCCCCTGAGGAAATAAAATTCGATTAGATACCTAATATTCACTAAAGTGGGTACTTAATATGTACAAAAGGCCACCGTCTTGTTAGATGAATTCACTCTATCCAAAATATTTTACACATTCCTTGAATCCCCGGAATTTGTATCCCTAATCACGGAATGTTGAGGATTCCAACATAATATACCATTATTAAACCATAAACGCATTGATTCATACTAGAGATATATAGAATCTCTCGATTTTTATAAATATGCTTCAATTTTGGAAACGTGGAATACCAAGATGGTGTGTCCAGATAAGCAGAAACTTGTACTATAAATATTCCATAAAGTTAGCTTATTTCACGTAAATTTGATCATAAATGTGTAAATAAGGTCCGTAAATACTTATAAAGTAATGGAGCTGCAAAAAATGCGTTATATTGGGGTAAAAAGGAACTGTTTGCTACTTATTTCTGTATTTTTCATGGAAATTTATAACCTTCTTACAATAAACCCAGCAATAGAACATAGGATGCGCTGAAACGATATAGAAGATATGATACAAGATGCGATCTGAGCCGATACGTTCATAAAACATAAGGATTCCTGAAGACCAGATAAATTTAGTTAACGTACAGAAATATGGCCGCTTAGTTAAAATGATAAATCGGAATCATCCCGAAGGATTTCGGGCAGATGCACGGCACTTTTATTCCAACGATATTTTGGTTAAATGTGTGAATTCCAGTCTTCAAAATTCTAAAAATGGTCATACAAAATATGTTAAAGCTACCAATATCCTAATAGTTTAATTTGTAACACAAGTGTCCGTGTTTGCTTACCAAGAGGAATGGGGGTTTGTAGTTCGTGAACATCCTGTTTTCTTACTTCGTTTTGCGCCAAGCATTTCATGTACAATTTACTTGAGTATTTTTAGTTATGTCTACATCAAATACCTACTTTGTCCAGGCTGATAGTCCTGGATTTTACTCTGTGCCCATACCGGGGTCTGAGGAAGATGGTATTGTTTCCCGTAATTCATTCACACTAATACTTGCAGGTTATAGTCCCATATATAAGAATACAAACTATGATACGATAACTGGTGCAAGCGATTTGGAAGATGTGGGAGACATAAAAACATCGTAAGTACACTTGATTCCGCTTTAAACCTCACTAAATAGGCGGGATCTGTTCCTGAAAGGTCTTAAAATGAATCCAGACGCCCCTTGCCTTGGTTCTAGAAAGAATCTCCCTGATGGATCACTGGGCGAATACGAGTTTAGAACATATAAGGAAGTGGAACACCTCTCAAAAGTAGTAGGAAGTTCTATTATTCAAATGAATCTAACCAAAGAACATTCTTCAGGAAAACCGGATATACCACCCTGCAGATTTGTTGGTTTATTTGTACCCAGCTGTGAAGAATGGATATTGTGCGAACAAGGTTCTTATGCCTATGGTCTTACCCTAGTACCTATATATCACACTATGGGACCAAATTCAATATTGTTCATTTTGAAGAATACCCAATTGGAGCTGCTTGTTTGTACTGTTGAAACTGCCGAAATAGTAGTTTCTGTTCTCGAATCGGAAACTGAGGAAATCTTCCTTAGTACCATTGTTCTCATACGTACAGGGGATATTCCAGATGGCTTGTTACAAAATAAATTTAAGATTAGATTTATTCTATGGTCTAGTTTACTGTCTCTAGATCATAATAAAATACTACCAGTGACTCCAGCTCCCTTGAATGCATTAAATTTGATATCTTATACATCTGGAACGACTGGCTTACCAAAGGGAGTTATGATTACACACAAGAATTTTATTGATACAGTAGTAACAGCGCTTCATATGGTTTATCACGGTGGGTTGACTGGAGAATATTTCAATTGCCATTTAAGCTATTTGCCTATGGCGCATCTCTTTGAAAAGACGTTTTTGAACGCTGTTTTTTACTATGGTGGAAAGGTTGGACTATATTCCGGAGATGTCAAGAAAGTTCTAGATGATATTCAAACTCTTAAACCAACATTGTTTATTAGTGTTCCTAGATTGTTCCAGAGAATTCACGATAAGATTATATCTGGCATTTCTGAAAAACCATTCCCTATAAGATTTCTCTTTTATCGTGGACTTAACTACAAAATTCGTAAAATCAGAAGATCTGGAGTTTATACATCTTATATTTATGACAAGATCATATTTGACAAGGTGAAAAAACTGCTTGGAGGGAATATCCGTTGGATGTTTGTCGGCTCTTCGACTATGAGTCCCATTATAGTTGATCGCATTAAAGCGTTGTTTGGTGTTCCTCTACTTTGGGGTTATTCTCTAACTGAGTCTACGGCTGGGTCATTTGTTCAACATATCGGTGATACGGATTCATCCAATTGCGGCGGACCATTACCATCTATACATTTTAGGTTGAGATCGGTCCCTGAGCTGTCATACTTTGTCAATGAAAAGCCACCTCGTGGTGAATTATTGCTTAAGGGAAATGGTGTGACACCTGGCTATTTTAAAATGGATGATGTTACTAAGGATGTTATCAAGGATTCTTGGCTTCATACAGGCGATGTTGTAGAATTATTGGAAAACGGCAGTATTCGTGTAATAGATCGCATTAAACATTTGTTTAAACTGTCCCAAGGAGAATATGTGGCACCAGAATATGTTGAATCTATTATTAATTCAACTCCGCATATTGCTCAATCCTTTGTTTGTGGAAGATCAGATCAGGTAATTTGTAATTCTCCATATACATTGATTTAGGCCTTCCCTGTTGCTATAGTTGTCCCAGATGAGGAAGCATTAAAGAGTTGGATACATGCAAACTTTAAGGACATGACTTTTGATAGAATTTGCAAGACTAAGGAATTATATGACCTTATTTTCGAGGTTAGTTTCCCTATGTTTTTAAATCTTTGATGTAGGAAATCGCTAGTGCCTTTACTGAAAACAATCTCAAGGGTTTTGAAAAGGTTAAGGCCGTTTATTTGGAACATACTCTATTTTCGCTCGAGAATGACCTTCTTACGGTCACTTCCAAACTAAGACGTAGCAATTTGCAGAAAAAATATAAAGAAGAAATTGACAAAATGTACAGAACTATTAACCTTGCTAAAAAACAAACTGAACAGTAATGAAGTGACCCACAACACACTGTGTTGCTGGATTTTGACGCAAGAGTGTCATTTAACTTTTTCCGTTTAATTTTCACAATTTCCATCCTATTATGTCATCACCTGTTGCTTCAAAGAAGCGGAGGATCAGTCCTTTGGATTCCGGAACTAGCAACTCTGTCTCTCTTCCAGAAGGTACAAATTTTCCATTTTTTCATCGTTTAATATACAAACTGCTTCATTACAACTAACCATATTTTAGAGTTTGAAAATACCGCTGGAAAAGTCATTAAAGTTACATTAATTAACTTTCTAAACCATGCACATTTGACGATCAATTGCTCGCCTAATTTAAATCTGATTTTTGGAAGAAATGGACGTAAGTAACATTTAAATAAACTAACTAAGTGATTGTTTAGAAGGGAAGAGTGCCATTGTCCAAGGTATCGCACTTTGTTTCGGTGGATCCGGGCATTCCGTCGGTAGAGATGCCAATTTAAACCATTATATCAAGGACTATCACCTACAAAACGGTCCAAAGTTGGTAATTCACGTGGATGTGTACACCAATGCCATAGTTTTGCTAGAGTCGAATTGCAATTATCGAATCAAGGGATGAATAGTTACCAACCAGAAACTTATGGAGATGTTATAATCTTGACAAGGTAATGTATATCTAGATCACACAATTACACAGAACAATTTACAAGAATAGCTCTTGCTATGCCATATCCGGTTTGATGTCAAAAAAGAATAATATCGACCGGAGAACATTGGCCCAGTATCTTAGGCATGTCAAGATAAATGTGTCTAATCCTACGACATATATGGATCAGGAGATGTGCAAATCATTCTTTTTTCAGTCTAGTGCTCACAGTTTTTACAAATACTACAGCGCGGCAGCTGGACTGGATGTAAGTTTAAATATGAGATTAACAGTAATAATAGCAAATGGAGGAAAAAATCAATGCAGAAAAGAATAATCTAGAAGTCTGTAAAGCGGAACTAAAAATAAGAAAACGGGTCTTGCAACCAGATAGGGAAAATATCGAAAATTTATCAAAGCAAATAATAAGCTTGGAAGAAAACCTAAAGGAGCTAAAACAAGCTAAGGAAAGCTATAGATTAGCTCTCTACAAAGTTGAAAAGGACAAGTATAATGTAGCGAAGGAAAGGTATGATAAGTTTGTAGAGAACGATCCAAGAAATGAGATAAAGGAATTGGAAGACCAAATAACTTCATTGACAGACCTTAGTTTAACCGTTAAATCACAAATCCAAGAACTCATTGATCAGTCAACAGAGCACAAAGACAAGATTAGAAATATTTCTGACAATCTTTCTGTATCTGAAGAATCAATAAATGAGTTTGTTCATGCATTTTTATTATTTGTCACACACAGGATCAAATCATCAATGTTGGCTCTCCATTCTAACATATCGCAAATTGAAATACAACTTAACAAGATGGATAGTGAAGATAAGCCAGCTGAGCCCGAAACAAAAAGAGAAATTGTTCAACTAAAGGAAGAACTGGAAAATGTTACAAAAGAATATGATCAATTACATAATAGGCATCAATCCCTGTTTTCTGAGTTGTCAAATCTTGAAAAACAAAAACTAGGAATAGAGAATCAAATGAGTGAGGTACAGGCTGACTTAGATGAATTAAAACGTGAAAACGATGTGATTTTACAATCTTTAAATACCAATGATCGTATAGAAACTAATAGAAAATTTTTATATAAATACGATCCATCATCAGTAAGAAGGGCAATTAGCAAGGCAAAATCATCAAAAGTATTTATTCATGAACCTATAGGTCCTATAGGTGAGTACTTAAAAACAATTCCAACTGTACCATCCTGGAAAGTACTACCCATAATCGAGCGTCACTTGAAACGAGTTATTCTTGTATGGTTGGTTGCTACAGAAACCGACAGGGCTGCTCTAGAAAAAATACTTGTGAGTGAAGGTTGCGATCCAAACAATGTAAAAATAATGAAAACCAGTTTTTTCCATACAAACTTGGATTTATCATCAAATGTAGAAAAAGAATTAGCTAAGAGCAAGTTCCAGTCTGTACTATATAAATACTTGGCAGTAAATGAGATACCTCAGGTGCTTTTAAATATTATGATTGAATTATTCAACATTTCCAAAACTGCAATATGCAAGGACGAAAAGGAGCTATTCGATGTACTAAATAATAATGGATTAAATATAACTGCAGCATACACTCTTAATAACGCTGATTTTGGGAAACGTGTCAATGGATCCTTGTTTTTTTCCCCTTCTTATGATAGGAATCCGCATGTTTATCGCTATGTACGTTATTCTGGCGGTGCTAAGATGGATCACACCAATGAATTCAATGAAAGACTTGCCCAAGGTAGAGAACGAGAAAATGTGCTTAGGACATCATCAAGAGAGATAACAAAGAAACTTAAAAATAACACTACCCAAATTTTGGTTCTTAAATCGAAAATTAATACAATAAAAAATGAAAAGACGAATCTTCTAAAGACTAAAACCCGATTGGAATCTGATTTAAGTAATGAAATCATAATAGACAGTATGACTTTGTTGAATTCTGTAAGTTTGATTCTACAAATAAAGAAATATTTAGAACAATAAATATAATAATTCAAATACTATAAAGGAGAAATATACTGAACAATTAGCTGATCTGAACAAGAAAATGGAAGATTATGAGAATCAACTTACAAGTGTATTTAATGATAAAAAACGCCATGAATCAGCTATGAAAGAAACACAAATCGGGTTGAATACTATATTGAAGCAAATTTCTGAGAAGAAGATTGAATTTCAAAACACACAAAACCAAATTAATTCCAATAAATCAAAAATCCGAAAGCTCTCTGAGAACATCAGAAAATATAACAGTATTCTTGATGACCATTTGAAAGAAATAAAGGAATTATCTCAACGCATAAATAAATATGAGCATGAATTCAATGAGGATGGAATAGAGTACACTGACAATGTACCGACTAAAAAGCCGGAAGAATATTTACGAATCGTAGATTCAAGTAGGCTTGTAGTTGCTAACCTGGCAAAAGGTTCTGACGGTGTAGAACAGCATCTTTCAGAATTAAAGGATAAACGTTTATCGGCAGAGGAATCCCTACGTGATAAGGAACTAAGACTGCAGGAAACTCAAAAGAACTATTCTGACCAAAAAATTAATTATACCAATAGGTGCAAACGTTTTGACGAATATCGATCCAGAATGGAGCAACTAGCCAAAGTTGTTTTTAAGCGTACTCTGGAGATGGTATGTGGCTACGATGGAAGCTTGATATTTAACGATGTTAACCGCACATTGGATATACACATTCATAATAAACAACAATCTTACAGCAAGGCACATGTCGCCAGAGATTTAAAGGTAACTTTTTTCACTTTCCAGAACGATTTTTAGACGCTAAGTGGAGGGGAGCAGTCATCAATTCAGCTTTCCATGATACACAGTTTGGCTTCTCTAGCATTCTCTCCGATACACTTATTTGATGAAATTGATGTATATATGGATGAAAGTACAAGAAGTAAAAATATAAACGCAATTATACAGTTTGCGTCTAACAATAGGGATCGTCAGTTATTTTTACTAACTCCACATATGGAATTTGCAAAACACATTGCAGGTACGTTTCAACTCCCGAGATACAGCGAAATATAGAAATGTATCCTGATATAACTAAAATATTTAACGTATCTAAACAGCAAAATTAAAATGTTAATTGTTAAACTTATTATTTTTGCTACCTTTTGGTCTACCTCGCTTTTTATATTTTGTATTCTCCGTATCTTCATCCTCATTTCCCGCATGCGGATAATCTGTAACTCCTACTTTTGGTACATTGTAATTATCTGGATAAATCTGCATTTCCGAAGGTTTGTAGTTTTGGAAACTTGGTATAGGAATGGACAAAAAGTCGTATGGGTTAAATGATATTTGGTTATAAGATACTCCAGACGAGGGCGGTGTTAACACATGTGATGGACTACTTATTCCGCTAGTACCATTCTTATTGTAGTCATAATCACGAAAAAAGTCACCACATGTTTCTCCATAAGATGTAATTAGTGGGAGGTCGCTTGCTTCATATCTAGTATTTTCATAGTCGAATATTGGATATCCACCAATAATATTCGGATCATGTCGCTTTTGCATGGATTTAAATTTTTGAGAATAATCTTCATTGTCCGTTGATGTAATGCTTAAATAAAGCGAAAGTAACTTTAGCTTTGCCAAAAACCCTAGGGCGATTATGCCATAAAAATATTTGAAATTTTCAAATTCTATGTTATCCATTCTGTTTGAGTTCTAAAAACATTTGTATCAGTATTTGAAAAGTTTAAAATGCATATAATGAAACGTACTCTCAATTTATTAGAAGTATATTGAAGTTGCTTTGGAATTAATGGTAATACATGATCAATGTGTTCCCTCTTCACAAGATGCAAGAATGCCTCTTCACATTTTGCCTGAAATTCTACTGCTCCATTAATCCAATTTTCAACAAATGTGCCATCTACAGTACTGTTAAATCAAATATTATGAACATACCTTCTCGTGGGATTATCATCTCCTTCAGCCATGTTAAATGACATAGTAACGGGTATAATATATTATCTACTTGTATGTCTCCAAAACAGTTTGGAGGTATTTTTATTTTATTTATATTACTTATAATTTCCCTCTTTCTTAATTCTATATATTTTCTTTCATTGTAAGGATTTATGTTATTACTTGACAATAAGAATGGTCCTAGGTTGTTACTATAGTTTTGAACGAATTCATCCATGTCATTAACATTATCATAAGATTTTATACCATTATGTTCACTTTCCGCTAATATTACGGATTTACCACTATGTTGAGAAGAATGACTAATGTTGCTATCGTCTACAGGTTTATTATCTTCCATCATTAATTCGAGGATTAAGTAGCGAATTGCCCATATAATTTGTTTAAGCCAGTTTTCAAATAAACATTAAATACAAATGTTAGTTAACGCTATCTGTTATGAAATAATTTGCGGCAGCCAGCTAGCTACTTGCAAGAAGTAGCATTCTCTGTCAACCAACTGATATACACGTGTAACTTATTTTCATGCGTAACATGAGTACAGTGTCCTTAATGCAGAATTCCTCTGTTATCTTGCATTGTTATTTCCGCAATACTAATGAACGACCCTTTACTCATTCTATTTATCTTTAGAATATGTATTTATACAAGTCACCATACATTATATTTATAAGTAAACAGTAAAATATCTCCTTCATTTTCGTGGTTGGAAGAAATTGTTTTACTTGCAAATATGGATTAGGATAGAACATCACAGGATTACTATAATAGAGTAGTTCCAGATTTTACTGTATTAACATCGTTGAAAAAGGATGTTGACGCAGAATCAGGGTGGTATGCATGCATTTGGAATTGTGGCATACAGCCAAAAGTCCTTAGATACCATAGGAAACTCTTTCATAGACTAGAGTATCACAAGAAACATAAGTAGACAAAATGAATATATTTGTTAAGATTTCGCAAAAATGACTGGTTTAGTAGTCATTTTTGACAATATAGAAAAAGCTCCATGGCGGGGAATCGAACCCCGGTCACCTGCGTGACAGGCAGGGATACTCACCTCTATACTACCACGGATCACGACACTGCACTAATTATTTCGATTAAAAGATTTTCCTAAGGTAGGGAATGCATAATTTTAGGAATAGGAATGAGCTTATCAATATAACTTGTTCGCCTCGCAAATTTGCATCAAATTTATCCTCAATCTGACAAAGTTCCGAGAATTTCCATAAAATTTTCTTGGTTGCCTCAATTTAAAATCATTTAGGTGAAATAAATATATATCTAGGGCTATTTAAATGTATTTGTTAGTTATAAAGTAAAGTATCTACTGTTTAGTCTATTTAATGAAACTAGTGAATGTAATATCGTCGCAGCCTGCCTTAGCTTTGAAAAGAGCAAACCTTTCTAAATTAGAAATAAAGGCTTGTTAAGATTTCGCAAAAATGACTGGTTTAGTAGTCATTTTTGACAATATAGAAAAAGCTCCATGGCGGGGAATCGAACCCCGGTCACCTGCGTGACAGGCAGGGATACTCACCTCTATACTACCACGGATCACGACACTGCACTAAGAAATTAATTTATATCGTACAGGTATTATGTGCAAAACAGTCGCACGGAATGAACAAGGTCTTTGACTAATTCAGCTTATGGCGTCCCTTTGTATATATTCTGTATAATTATATGATACAACTAGAATAAACCTTGTGTCTACCGGGTCGAATCCCTGTTCTGGCGATCCAAATAGAGCCCAAGAAGGTGTTTCACAAGAATAATCTATACCACTAAACTCTTCTCCACTTGTAGCCTAGTATGTATCACATTAATATGGCAATAACTCACCAGTTTATGGAACAGAGGATAGTCGATCCATGTCTTCCATTTGCCATTAACAAAGTAACTGTTGTCAATGAAATTTAGCGAGAGTGTCTCACCTCTTTTTAGCTATTAAAATACAACATGAGTGACGATGTTCACAAGCTATTTCGTAATGTTCCCTGGTGTAATCGCTAATATCAATGAGAGCTTTGGCAAATTCCACGATCTGTTGAATTATTATCTTCATGTTATAAGACAAACCTCATCATGCCAAGGAACATTTTTCATTGTTATAGCGTTATCATGTACAGTTCCACAAAATGTAACCGCTTTTATCTCAACAAAGTCCGGCTCTCCGAGTTTCATTAAATTTGCATAACCCTCTATTTCCGTCCTTTGTTCCTAATTTCATGAGGATAATTTTCTATAGACTTACGCTCATATTAAAGTTCCTGACCATTGTGAGCCTAAAGACAGTTCGTTCTTTGCGATTCTTAAGAAGTTCAATGCATTTAACAAATCTTTCCCAAAAATCCCTGAATAAGGGACGATCTAAGCATATCATAATTCAACTGAAAAGGGATTACCTATATTTTCTAGACTTTGTTTATCAGAAGCATCTATTGAAACATATAATTGGGTAACAGGAATAAGATTCTCAATTTCCTTTGGAAACTGTGCATTCGTGACCTAAATTTAGATGTTAATATCAAAATAAAGTCACCAAAAATGTTGAAATTTCATGTTGATGCAGCTCTGATAATAATTCGTTAATCTTTGGATACATTATGGGCTCTCCAACTAGAGACAAAGCACAATGTCTAATACGCATCGCTTCATTAAATCTCTCCATTTTTGTGTCAAAAATTCCTAAATATTTGGTTTACACCGTATGTTTCATACCCTTTAGTTCTTTTATTAAACGAAGATGTGCATTTATTGATTCATTCAAAATGAATTTAGGGTCATCGGCCTCCCATTTCCATCTTGTGGAAACCGGATTCGTGTGATGACGCCAACAAAATACACATTTGTTTGCACATGCCAAACTTGGAGTCATTTCCATACATTGATTAGAGTTAATTCCATAAAATGTGTGTTTGTAGCAGCCTCCATGTCCTCTTACCTAATGATAATAAATGACACCAAAGAAACGTACCCTAGCCTTCGTCCACCGACATAATTTAACTGCACTATGATCACCAATAAGTTTATAGCCTTGCTTTATAAGTTGTTTGCGTTGCTTGTCTGAAACCATTTTTTGCTCTGCCTGACCCAAGTTTTCAATATCAACTTCAGAATCGTCATCCGAATCAACGGTATTATCCTCATAATCGCTATCTTCACGTTTTTTATAGTTATTTTTGGTAGAAAATGACTCAATAAAGGTATTTTGGGCCTCTCTAATCTGATCTACTAGTGATATAATTTTGCCAATATCTCCAGGATTCAAATAAAAATCATTAGGATGAAGAGGATTTGAACCTAATGATATTAGCAAGCGTCTGAGGGTAAAAATATAGTTAGAATCGCCATGATTAGATTGATGGTAGTCTCCTAGTATAACAAAATCAAAATGTAGTCCAGATAGAAGACTTTTATCAACTCTAAAATCTGTTGACCAATCATTTAGCGTATTTTCTAGCTCTTTTATCGCAGGGTTATGATCTAAGTTGTCAAAAATGAACACAACGGTGTGAAAAGTCTCTTGTCCATGTCCATTCTTGTCTTTGAGTATATTTAATAATTCACAGGATGTTCCATCAATACTTGAAGAGCTTAAAGAACCATTTTCAGAATTTTGTGGTTTAAAAGTGACCAAAGAATTTAAAGGTAAGCACCGACATCTATAATCTAAGCTCAAGCATTCCGCAGCGATTTCTCCGGCCAACTTTTCACTTTCATACCCTTCTTCATTTCTATTGGAAAAAATTATGGTTATAAGACTCGAGAAGGATATGGTCATTTTATTGACTCTGTCTATCGGTTACGTGGAATCCCAGTGTCATCAATTCTTGTGCTTGAATTACACACATTATATCTTTTTGTGATGAAAAATGTGATTAAAATAATTTTGTTTCTATATTTATCGCAGTATTACTCATATTCTACTCTTATTTATCGCAAAATTGAAGGGAGAGGTGCCAGCGCATATCTTCATCCATCCTCATCTTCGCTCTTTGCAGGTAGAAAAAAGCCAGGAATTTGGAAGGAAAAGACACTTGAAAGGTCTATAATATACAAACGCTACGAAAATGATACTTCTTTAAAGGGTTTAAACCCCAAAAATGTTGAGTTACACCCAAAGGTTTTAGGTAATGTGGAAAAAAAGATAACACCTGAGCAAGAAGAAAACCTTGTAAATAAAGGGTTTATAGATGGTGACAGAAATACATGGAGAAATTGGCATGTTATGACCCAGGGTAATCATCCTCTAAATTGATTAAATTTATATTTAGGTCAATGGGAAGATATCGGATCACCAGTTCTACCACAAAGTGACTCTAATATAAGCATAACGGAGCCATATGCCTTAAGGAAACCACTAAAATACTGGGGATTTATGAGAGGAGTGGTAAGTGATACGTAGACAAATCTCATTTTTCAGGATTCCAACATCAAATCATATCCACGTTACTGGGAATATTACAATGAAATTTATGGAAAAATAGATGTTGGAAAATATGGTGGTAATCATCCACTATTTACACATACTTTGTTTCAACCTAGATGGACTATAGAAAGAGATAAGGGAGGTTTGGGATATGATGATGTTAGATCTTTCGAGGGATGGATAGGAATGTCCCCAGAAACCGCTACCAGGGTTAAGACTGCCAGCGATATCATTAAAATCCCAGACACTGGTACAGTTAAAATTTCAAGAGATATGTACATGTAGGAAGATTATATCAAAAGTTTTACCTAGGACCATATCCAGTAACTATGGGCTGGACTATAGGATCCCTTTTAAAAGTAATAACACAATCTAGATGTCCTGGACATTCAATAGTAGCTATTAAAATACATAACATGAATGAAGATACCACAGTTCCTGGAGTAGCTGATGACCTTCTAAACATAGCTCTGAATTTAAAAGGGGTATGTTGAGTATATCCAATGCCATATTATTTGAACAGGTAGCATTAGAAACCATTGAACCTGGAAAAGAAGCCAGAATTCGCACCAAAGTTAAAGGACCATCACTTCTTTGTGCAGGTGGCTTACAGTGGCCTTCCTTTGTAAGGTTGGCATCTCCAGAAACATATATTACTAAAATTGAAGAAGGTGCAGAATTAGACATTGAGCTAAAAATAGAATGGGGAAGGGGGCTTTGGATGGCAGATAATAAAGGTTGTAACACTTTACTATCATTAATTTTATTTAGGCTTACTTAAACATGAAGAAGGATCCGATTCATTATGCCTTAAAAGGAGGAATATAAAGGAGGTAGATGAAGAAGGATTCTATCCAAATAGCGCGGTTTTTGGAGGTTGTAGAATGATTAGACTGGCTGTTCATAAGTTAATGGGTAAACGATGGTGCTTGAAGTTTGTTTAACACCTACTAATTTGACATTACCGTAGAACCCACACTTGTCCAGACCCTATGGATCAACTGGTCGTAGAAATTTGGACGGATGTCTCTACTACCCCAAAGGCCGTCTTAGAATTTGGCTTGATGGAAACTATTGCATGGCTTGTAGAAATGAAGAGACAAATTTCGCAAGACACCAATTTTGACCGCGAAGATGAAGAGCTAAAGGGTAACAAAATAATCTAAATGATATTATTACGCAGATATATGGGAAAAAATTGACAAATATGATTCTATAAAGTACAGACAAAAATTGATGGGAGGTCCTCCAGTCGTTTCATTACATGAAGCTAACATCATACCAGGACTAAAGGAAAGTGATTGTGACTATTTAGAGGATCAAGAACCTCATAAACCGCCGCATGCACCGTTTGCATTGCCAAAGATCCCCCCCCAGGTATATTTTCATGTAACTCAATATACATGTATATATAGCCACCAGACCAAGACACACTAGAATGGCTGGCAAGAGAATTACAAGATGAAGAATACACTGATCCAACGCAAATAAACGCAAAAAATTTTGAAAAATTTATATCTGAATACGGCGACACGTTCGAGAACAAAGATATTAATGTTATACCCGTTGATAAAGAGGTTATAGAATCCCTTAGGATGGTTTGTTATTATTACACTAGATAAACATGCTACAGTGCGGTCTGAACAGAGTAGGAGAAATAATGAACTTGACATATCATGAACTCTCTAACTTTCCTGGTTTAAATATGGATATAGCGAAACAAATAAAGGAGTACTTGGACAAAAATAAATAATTATTGGATATGAAGTATAACTTATTCAATTTTTCCGATGATGGAGTATTCACCTTTCAGGTTTGGCATTTGTTGGACAACTGCTTCAAATTGCAAAGAGTCTCTATTTAAATCAGTTACTGTCAAGATAGAATTGTCTTTGATACCATAATGGGTAATCCCATTGTTTTTGACATGCTTAGCGTACTCGACATTTTCATATAATTCCTCACAATCATAAATATTTCTTTCATTAAAATCTATAGTAACCATATCTAATCCAATAGCATTTTTGAATATCACGTTGACAAAATCATCTAATTTCCAGTCTTTAAAATTCCTGAGTTGAATTTTTACTGATTTTTGCTGACAAACTAGACATTTAGGATTAGGTTTTTCCAAATGCTCTGGTTGGGATAAGTTTCCAGATAACAAATGATTTGATCCCATAACGTTTGCCTTTATCCAAACCTATAATAAATGATATTAGACGGGAAAATCTTACATGTCTACATTTACTTGATAAAATTTCCTTTTCTTTATTCTCTCTTAAAAATTTTAAAACATGAATTAGCTGAGCGACTTGGTAAGCAGCGACTATGGCGTTAGTAGAAGCGATAGCCGGGACGATCGATCCAGCTATTGATTGGACATCCCACGTGCTTAAGTGAGAAATTCCAAAATTTAGCATTCTTAAGTTTGCAGAGGCTGCAACAAACTGTACACATGTTTCATCATCTTTTGAAAAGGTGGCTAATCCTATAATTCTTTTGTTGTATAAAAGTAAGTTTTTAATACTATTCCTAAATTGGCTAACCAATTCGCTAACAGAATATCTTTTAAATTTTTCTTTTATCCCTGAGGATATTTGCTCTCTGTCAGCTGAAACGTGTAAAGTACGATGTGGTTTTTGAGTTTCTCCCAGTTTTATCTTTTCAGACAATGCGTTATGTTTATCTTGTGCGATTTCTTCCACCTTTCTCTTTAAGGAGATACTTTCATTCGGAATATATTCTATAGGATGTGGTTTTTTTCTTGAGATCCACACTTCCTCCATGGATTCCAAGGCCTTTATTTCCGAATTAAAAAGAAAGTTAAATATCTCTTCTACATAGCATTCTGCTATATCTTCATCAATTGTATTAATGTCTGGAAGGGTAGGAACAGATAGATCTGAGAGCAAATTATTGTTGTCTGGAGTTCCAAAAATTAACTCATATAGCATTCGAGCCCATGCTACACAATGTGTAGGCTTCTCTGGGATTTGTCGAATAGAACATACTGGAATAGATGTGGATGTTGGAATTTCTTCACATTCATAGCATTTTGTAAGACCCTTCAAAATTGGAAATACTTGACCATTGTAACCTGTACTTCCGGATTCTATTAATGGTATTCCTAAGCGCTTATAATCATAAATAATAACCATACCTGATTGAATACAACAGTAATTTATATGTGATCTAGCTTTAACGTTATCTAATGCGTTTAAAATAACATCATAGCGAACTAAATCCTCCGGAGCCCACTTAGTCACATCACATACAAGTGCCTCAATATTACCGTTTGGAGATATCTCACAGGCAATATTTCTAGCCACATGAGCTTTATACTGGTTTACATGTTCGGGTAAGTATATAAACTGACGATTCAAGTTAGACATATCAATGGTATCCATATCAACAATAGTGATATTTTTGGCACCATTCAGGACAAGATTCTTTATAACTTCACATCCTATCCCACCAGCCCCTATAACAAGAATAGAAGCGCTTTGAAGTTCCTCTAGATAAGAATCCAGATTACACCTAGGTATGTTGTCATGTATTGTACGTACACCTTACCGAGTTTTTGAAACCATCATAGCATAGGGGTTATAAGAATATTTAGGAATTAATATCTTTGAGATAAATATTTATTCAAAAGCCAGTGGTTGTATATCTCTATTATTCAGATTTTTAAGAGAAAAAACGGAGAACATTTTTTCAAGAACCTTTAATGATATATCATATATACAAACTGTGTTAACTGGAAGAAAACAGAGAATTAGGAAGACCTATTGCGATTGATGGAAGAGTATGATATTTAGTTAAGACATAGTGATTAAATATAATTAAATGAATTGTTGGAACTATATAAATTTTGTTTGAGAATGTTTTCATTCATTTATCTATCTGTAGGCTTCCGCTTCTTTGTTTGCCCATTCCTGTGGTGATTCGGATCTAATGGCCATTGATAGCTATTTTGAAACATGATATGGCACACAAACCATGCACTTTGTATAGTTTATATAAATATCAATTAATGTGTGACCATTAAGTGTACTGTTTGACCTTTTACGTGCATATTATTTCAACACACTTGCACGTTACATTATTCTCCAGTTTGCGTTTGTGCCTTTATCCTTAAACAATAGGTCTAATAAAGGAAATGTATTTGTTTAATTACACCAGGACTTTATGGTGGAATTGCACTGTACCTTGTTAGAAATATTCGATCCAAGTTAATGAGTACGAGTATACGCTATACGGCTGCGCAATGGACAATAAGACTGAAACCGCTGCAAACAAAGGTGGAAAGGAAACTTTTGACTCTTCAGATGCTGAATCTACCGCGTTTCTACCGATAAACGACGACTCGAAGTACTCCTTTTGGTAAGATCACCCTTCTTTACTACATCTTGCTTCTTTTAGGTCTATCTATGCGAACAGTTCTGACAGTGAATTGGATACTGGACCTCTTGTTACTGATTTTTATTGCAACTACTGCAATAAGTCGTTGCCCTTAGGTAGCTGCCGAATAAGATGTGCAGAATGTTCCGATTATGATCTGTGTATCCGCTGTGCTTGTAACTTTATGCACACGGAAACACATGAACTAAGTCACAAATACATACCGATAGGTCCAAACAATTTTGAATTATTCTCCGAAGGTAAGTTTGTTCCTTAACATAAAATTTTGCACTAGGCTGGACCGCTGATGAAGAGCTTCTTCTATTGGAAGGGATAAGCAAATTCGGATTTGGAAATTGGAAGGTTTGGTTATTATTCACAATTAACATCATTTATTTAGCAAGTTGCTGAGATGGTAAATACAGTCTCAGCGAAGCAGAAATCGCCGTATGACTGTGAATCGCATTACAATGATGCATATATTTCATCTGTTACCTCACCCTATCCAGATATTAAAAAGATACGCAGCAAATTGGTATATTTTTATCACTCCACTAATTTACATTGCAGAGTCCGGAGAATTCTGAACAAAAACTATTTGAAAGTTTTAACGTCATGGTTAAGAGCTATAAGCGTTTTGAAAACCCCGATGCGGATGATAGAATCATATCCTCTGAGGCATCTGGATCACATTCATCCTATATCCCACCTCCAGTTGATATATTGCATTCGAATCCTAACCAAGTGAAATTTTTCCAAAATTTTACGGGCTATAACATATATAGAGATGAACTGGAAAACGAGTACAATAATGATGCAGAGATGATATTGAAAGATGTTGAGTTTGAGCCATGGGATTCTCCATCTGAAATAAAATTTAAAGTTCAACTAATAGATTTATATAATGGACTTTTGGACGAAAGAATCTATCGCAAGCGTGTGTTGATACATAGATTTTGGTATGATTTTCAATTACGCGATAAGGAAATGGCAAATATGACTGATGTGGAAAAGATGGTATATTGGCGTGTATCTCCACTTTTAAGGTTTCATTCGGAAGACGACCATATGAAACTTACAAAATTGTTGATAGCAAAGGCTGAATTGGAGAAAAGACTAGAAATTGTCCAGCAGTGGACTTCTTTGGGGTTCAAAACAATTCAGGACATACAAGACTTTGATATCCATAAACCAACTAAACAAAACAATAAACATAGAATACCTATGGATAAAGTGGATGATTTTGCAGCAAAGTTAATCGGAAATAGTAGAATTTCAAAACAAGATTTATATGCACATATTGGAGAAATGCATACTAGATTCTGTGATGAATTTTCGATCTCTGAATCGCAATTACATGAAATGTTTAATTACATGCTGGAAACCAAAATGGGGAATGGTACCTTCCCAACTAATTCTAATGCTGTAATTCCTGCTTGGGACCTCTGCTTTGACAACTCTTTGACCGAGGCGCAAAGGAATTCCATACCTAAAATCGCAAATGCCCCAAAATTAATCGACGGACCAGATTACTCCAAATTGAGAATAATTCTAAAGGGTAACAAGAATGGGTATGATCTATCCGACTTAAATTTTGATCAAATCCAGTTAAACACAGAACCAAAAACTGTCAGACAATCCAGAATTCAAGTTTCCAAGGATTCATACTACTACTTTACAGAGCTTCCCACATTGTCACAATTAGACAAAATTAAGGTCAGCAAAACTTCTAACAAGCGGAAAAAAGATGGATCATACAATTTTTCAAACAAACTAAGAGCATCGCAACGTAGATAAGTGTTATAATTTATTAAAGTTCACTGTGCATTTCAAATATTGGTTCATAACCAACATGTCGTTGCAACAAATTTTCCGCTGTTATCCTGCACTTCCTGCAATTTTCCTCAATGAATTGCGCAATTCCTTCTAAATTTATGAGCCCATCATAAAATATTGGTTCATGTTTTGCACCATGTGGAAATAAGGCAATCGTCGGATAATTAGCTGATAGTTTATATGAGTTCGAATATGTACTTACCTATTTCAACATCTTCAACCTCATTGTTATAAGCGTCAAAAGTTGCAATTGTAAGGGTATGGTCATCTTTTAAGCGCCTTCCAATATCTCTGAATATGCGCTTGGATATGTGACAATGCCCACACCTATAAATTTTGGTGATTAGTTATTGTACGTACCATGGTGAATAGAATACGATAAGAACATCGTTGTCCGATTCTATGACACGTTTATGAAAATCCTCGCCAACAATGGTTTTTACAGCTCCCTTATCAATATGCTCGGGTATAGCAAGCTCACTTTTAATGTAGTGACGAAGTCTGCCACTTTCAAGATCCTTTATAAAATCGTTTAGACCCTAATTTAATTGTAAAATGTGACATAAATGCTGCTACCTCTTCTGTAATTTTCCCATCTGGAAGAGTTACTGGTCTATATTTTTTGAACTCCAAAGTTTCCAATCGTACCTCAAAGGCACGTACAGCTGTTTTCACATAGTCTGCGTCAATAACCAAAAGGTTATTCAATTTGTTTTCTATAATCTGCGAACCCTTTGAATGAACAAATATCAAACGATCGAGATGTTCTCTGGGAACGTTTAGATACCAGGTGTTTTGGATATAGTTCTGTAAACGTTTTATATTTAATCTAGCACATACCTTTAAGTCATCGTTCCTAGTGTAAATGTAAACTATGATTTTGTTCATTGTGAGCAGTTGTGGGAACATATATGAGTCCGTACGATGTACCGGTGGTATAAGTTCCTTCACCAAATAGGTCTTCAATTCGTCCTTATCATTTATGTCTCTGTAATAAAAACGGACATTGTACAAATGAGGCATGTTCTTTAATACGATAATATTAGGCAAGTTGACTATGGATGTATCCTACAAATGTGTAATGTTGAAGAATAAACTAACGTATTCAAAAAGTTCAATTATGGTTTCCGAGAGTTGACGATTATCTATATATCCGCATGGCACAAAGAGGTTGTTTTCAACAAGAACGTCAATTATGCGATTAAATGTTTCTTCATTATAACCTTGATCATCAAACAACACAAAAGTTTGGATATGTCCAGCAGGTAGTGTTGTCCTGTGTAGTTTAAAAGTTTCAAGATCCTTAACTTTCATATCACAAATACGAGCTTGGGTTATCCAGCTTAACATAAAACCAACGTTGAGTGGACCTAAACCGATATAAAGTTGCAACCATACATACCATCATATGTTGCTAATTTCCCATCCTTTACGTAGGTTAAATGTGGCTCCAATAGAGAGATATTGCTGTCCAATGATACATTTGTTTGGTACATTGCAAAGCGGCACTGCAATGATGGTGTAAAGAAGAACTTGCACAAACCTTTGGGTTATCCTTGAACATGTGGGCGAGGATTTTATAGTCATTTATAACAGACGATGAAAACAGGGTTATTGAGGGGTACCTTAGTATCACTGTTGCTCGATCACTGTTAGATACATATTCATCGTATGTACTCTCTGTTAGATGCGCTGAGGGCTAAAGTAGCATGTCAATCGTTAAAATGGGTAAATATCCACTAAATCATGAAACAAACAAACCGGAAGCGGGCTTATAGTAATCGTTTGCATGGAATGTGCTATTCTGGCACAAACTAGCATTGAGATTAAAAACCCGTTGAGAATAACGCGTGGATCCATATTGCTTGTAAAGCAAGATGTTTCATATGAATAAACACATGTTAAATATTTCTCATTATATAATAATGAGGAGGTGAAGGATCCAAAGTGAATGACAGAGAATATCTTCTGAGGGAGTAGGTGTACAAGTTGCCGATGTGCACCATCTTATGTAGATGCCTATTTAAATAGAATTCGGAGGCATTCTTTTAGACGAAAGATGTTCACGTTTATTTCTTTAAACTGGAGTATCAACTTTAGGCGACCGGGACAGGTGATGTAGAAGTAGATTTTACTGCATAAAGCTCAGTGGTTTCAGAATATGTACATCTCCATTCATTGTCTCTCGTTAATACAAAAGAAGTATCCCTAAATAAGTCATAAATTGTCATGTATAACGATTAATGGTGGATAGCACACTGTCCAGCCAGGGTCGCAGCTGTCCATAATTAAGCAAAATATTAGAACATAAATAAGGTTTTCTTGAAGTTCTACTCCGATTGTCGTATTTTAATGGTTCTATAACAATGATAATGGACCCACATTTGTCTATGGTGTAGCGACGACTCCTCCCAGAATGATTATGTTCGCATGACAATAATTGGCCTATGGTGTGCATAAAGTTTAGATAAATGGCTGAAAGAGGTGCTACAGGCTCAGGTAAGGTAATTACCGCCAGCCAATTGCTTGTTTCATTACTCCCGGATTCATCTACGCTACTTCCGGATAAATTATCATCTATTACAAACAAAGACATTCCATCCAGTTCTCTACTCTTGGATAGTCCAGAAGATGACAACTTATGGTTTAAATATCTTAAGGTTAGCATATTCACAATAGTATGGCCTGTAGCTCTAGCTTCAGCCGCTATAAACCCATGGATTCCTATATACCGATTATTTAGATTACAAAAACGCCGGAACTTTTTGAAGATGCTTGCGTAATGTATCCAAAGTATTGGAAGGTCCATCACAGACATGCTTTGTACTATATATTTAACGAGGATACCCGTAAGGCGTATGAAATATACAACGAAGCATTCAAAAGTGTTAATGACTACGGTGTGTTTTGCATAAATCATTTTTAATACATATTTAGACCTGCAATTGAAATACCTTATTTTCCTCTACCATACAGCGTCCATTCATGAATACATCGCATCAGTAATATCTGCTGTCGATACTGTTAGTTCATATCTAATGATATATAATTTTAAAGGTGGGAATGGATTATCGATCGGATCTCCTGTGGAGAGAATTGGTCATAATTGTCGTTAAGATTTATAACTGCAATCTTTTATCACATGGCATGACAACTGGATTGTTACCTGACCTTTTTTCGGCAGTATGTTTAACTTGACCATATATATTGTTATTTAGGATGCTCTTTCAACTTCTGTGCCGTTAATACCAAGTGATGCTGAACAGATGGTATTTAGGGGAGTGAATACCCTGAGCGGTGGAAACAAAACATATATTCAGCTTTATGGAGAAATAAATTATCTTAGGAAGTTGTTCCAGAGATGGCTTCATACACCCACAAATAATATGCGCACATTGTGGGATGCATATTCTACCTTTGAAAATTCAGCCAGCTCAACATCTGTATTATCAACGAAAATCCTCGGAGATATGAAAACAGTTATCAACTTATCAATGAGAACATATGAGGTTAGTAAACTTTGAAATCTTATATATACTTTTAGAAAATAAGTGAGTTGTACTCCAAAGTTTATCCCATAAAACCAGCCTCCATGGAAAGCAGTAAACCTGGTGGTTCATTTAATGTTGCTGATAATATTAAATACTGGTTGGATATTATAAAGTATGAGGAAACAAACCCTATGGAGACCACACAGGATATAATTACAGAAAGAGTATTGTTTACATTTGAAAGAGCTCTTGTTCCTCTAGTTTTTTGCAGCGAAATGTGGTATAACTACTTTCAATTTTTACTATTCATAGAACAGAAGGACAAAGCTATAACTACTTTGCGTTTGGCTTTGGAGAAATACTTAAAAGACGATGACAAGCTGAGATTTGTATTGGCTTCATTTCTTGAAGAAGTTGGTGACAATGAGTCCGCCGCTCTGGAATTTGGATTGTTAGTTTCCCCGGGTTTAAAAACTTCCGGAATGGATGAAAACCTTAAAACTGAGCTTCAATTACGCCAGTTACTCGAATGCAAAAGTTATCTAAAGGGCGGAGATTCTATATCAGACGGAATCATTCACTATTTGAACTTTGTACGACGTGAAAGGGGTATGAACGCATGGAGGGAGGAAATACAAATTCTTTTTACGCGATCAGAAATCAAATCTTGGGAGATATATTGGTATGCTGCAAACACGGAATTGAGGTGTTTTGATGATAAAGATAGAGCAGTTTCTATATTAAGGCAAGGCCAAAGTAAAATGACATTTAACCTGAAATATACTCTTTTATATTTGAATACAATGCTCAATATCGGAAAGATGAATGATGTGAGGATGCTATTATGTGAACTGATAATAGAAGAAACTGCAGATGGTGAAAATAAATCAAAACTCACTATGTCAGATAAGAATGCATTGTGGAATTTTTGGTTACACATGGAGCACTATTTTGGAACAACTGAGCAATTTGATAATGTTAAGGCTCTTTATATATCTTCAAAACTATCCTCCGAAGTATCGCTAGATACTTTTACAGAAAAGTCACGCAAGTCAATGCAAAATTCATTTTATCAGGTATTTTCCGATGTCGGAGAAGTATTTATAAAAAAGAACATGGGTTCGTCCAAACGTAAAGCTGTGACCGAACTTAACTCTATTATTGAATCTCGTAAGAAACTGTTTTGTGCTGGTGTAAGCTTTGCTGATCTTGACAATATATTCTTTTTCAAAAGTAAATCTGGAAAATCTGGCGAGGTCACTGAAGGAACTACAACCACGAGCATTATGGAAACAATGCAACCCACAGAAGTTATTCCTTCAAACGAGACGCAAGATGCCAAAAGAAATTACAGTCTAAAGATAGCAAGGCCGAATATTTCACGTTTATCTCCGGTTGATCCTACTTTGACAACGTCTTTGGAGGCACTAGTGCAGCTACATGGTACTAAAAGACCACTTCTTCCCCCTAAATCTAGGGCACTTGATGCATCTGGAACTCCTTCCAAGGCGTTATTTGACTTTTTGAGGATACTTCCTTCAGGAAGGGATGAAGGGGCCACGTTCGCAAACTTATATGTAACCTCTGAAAGTGTTGAATATCTACTCAAGACTCTAGATGCCATGAATCTTGACTCAATCGATTTACAGGATTATGTTCCTATTCCATATAACCAAATTGTCTCCATGAAATCTGTCTTGAATCAATTATCAAGTACTAATGATACATCATTCGAATTTAATCAAGGATTATTTAATATACTCAGGTTCCTCGAGGAACATACAAATATTGATGATAAAGATTCTTGTGAACCAGACACAAAGAAACAAAAAATCGCAATATAAATAGAAATTTAATATATTACATTTTATTTTCTATTCAGAGCTTCATTTAGTTCAATCTTGGCTTCAAGATCACGAAAACAATATCCCAGCGCTAGCTGCCAGAAACAGAGTTGCATAGCAGATGTTCCAGTTTGTTGAACTATCATTCTAGAACTTTGAGGATTCATTGGAGCAGAAGTCACTACACCAGCTGTCAAAGTTTCAATAGCTGTATCGGCAGAAGCCTTCATAGCATCTATCACATCCGTTGTTAAATAATCAAAAAGTCCATTGGCATGTTCCTCAGGAAGCTTCCTGATATAAGATAACAAATCCCCCTCATTATTTTCTAAACCTGAAGGAATTGCCACGGTATTATTGTCTGGTCTGCTTGAAACTACATTTATTTGTGAGGTCTTGGAACCGCTCATCTTCTGAGGACTATCTGCTACTGAATCATCCCTGTCTAAATCTTTCTTTTTAGGTGCAAAGTGTTGTGACAAAGAATATCGAAATTCCGCATTACAAAGCATATATCCTGTCATTTGTAAATTGTAAATCAACGAAGCCAATCTGTCTGTTGTTGTAATCAGTGTTGTTTCTATACTATATCTATAAAATGACCCTACTAAAGACCCAACTATTGTTCTCACAGCGTCTTTAACCCTTGGAGATGCCAAATCCATGAATTTTGCAAGGATTTCCGACGGGGTAAAACGTACCAAATTTTCGTAGGGTGATTCAGCTGGGAGAGTTTGTAGGAGTGTCGTGTTATCATTCCTAAAATTCTGGTGTATTATATTATCCGATAGATTCTGTGTTGGCATAGATTTGAAATATGAAGAGGATCCTGAAGATGAACCTTCTGGGATTGTGCTCCCAAAGAAATGTTTTTTCTGAAAATTTACAGACTTTATATTCTTTGACTTCTTTAAAAAAACAGATTTTATTGATGACCATATCTTAGATAACAAAGAACCTTCACTTTTCGCCACTGAATTTTGCCCTAAAGTCGCATTCTTTAATGCTCCATGTGTATAAAATTTGCGTTGAGGTGACCTAGAAATATAAATGGAATTCTGTGATGTGTTTGGAATGATGAACGCTTTGTTATCGTATTTTCCAGTTATAATTCTCCCATTGCAGTGTAAAATCGCATTCAAAAAGTGTACATTGATGGTCGAAAGCATTAAAACGAGAGTTAGTGCTAATTTTGGCGAAACAAGCCAACGAAAGCCACTAAATGCTATCATACATCCCAAAATATTCTGACTTTAAAATGTCCCTCGGTTGTAATATTAGGATTCTATTGTCGAAGTTAAAGATCTATATTATCCCTAAATATAGGAGTCTTAACGCATAACAATGGACAATTCCGAAAAAACTATAGTTTCTGTGGAAATCCAAAAGCGCTATCTATATTAAAAGACGAAACATATTCTACAACATCATCTAGCGTTCGCCCTTGTATGTAACAACATCAATTCGGACGTTTTACATGAGTATATCAAAAAAATGATAAATAACGTAAATATAACATGGAATAGTTGGTAATTTGTGGTTCAACCTTACTATGGGAGCACAAGAATGGTTTTCCACCACTTTACCTTGTAACGTTGCCGTTCTCGTATTAATCACAACACATTTTTGTTTTATGTTGTGTTTACAATAAAATATGATGTATTATTCTTCTTTTGTGTTGTATTTTGACTAAATAGCTCT
Source organism: Theileria equi strain WA (assembly GCF_000342415.1). Classification (NCBI taxonomy): domain Eukaryota; phylum Apicomplexa; class Aconoidasida; order Piroplasmida; family Theileriidae; genus Theileria; species Theileria equi. Next base: position 3,434,979 of record NC_021366.1, on the reverse strand, counting down.
CGTGTACGTCTACATCTCAATTTATATAAAAGACATACAAATGATGCACACATACTACCTATTAGGATTTGTGATATTTAGTTGTTTTGTTTCAGATGTTTTATGTAAGCTACTCTATCGGTTGGAGCCTCATCTATCGCAATCCAAGATTCTAAACTTTTCCAAAACTCACATTCATCCGAGTGTTGAGAATGACCAAGATTCGGAGGATACAAACCAGCAATCATCAACCTACGAACCTGGAGAGGAAGTAAATGTGTGTATATTTTCAATTATAATACTTCACTACTTTAATAGGATGATCAACAAGGTCAGACGGAGGAACATAACAACCTAGAAAATGAAACAGAGAATCGCAAATATAATCCAGAACCATCCAATCAATTTGATAACTATAAGGAACCAAAAGAAAGTCCATACGATCATTCCTCAGCAAGAACCGAAAATGTAGACATAAATCAACATACCAAAAAGGGTGATAACGATAGCAACAATAAAATAGTCGATGATATAAACAAAGATGAGCAGATTCATAACATGCATCAAGATGCCGGTGACATGATTAAGAAAGCTGATGAAACCAAAACAATGGCAGAAGATATTAAAAATAGCTACAAAAATGCCACTACCAATGAGTCTGGTGATAATCCTCATACACATACAGATTCACATTCTATACCAAAGGTTCCAGGTACGATGTATCTAAGGGATGTAATGTATTGTATAGGTGAAGGGAATATTGTCATCACAAATAATACTACCACAATTCCTAAAGATAATGATAAGGAAGAGAAAGTCGATCCCATGAAGTCTATCATTAGTGCTACCAGAAGCTTATATGAGAGGTATATTAATGTATCTTTTTATAATATTTGTACAGAGGTAGACAAAAAAATTTGCCGATATCGGAACCGGATGACTTATCTACTCCAGGTAGGATTTTTTCATCCTTAATATTTTTCAGAACAAGTTTATGCTGCACTGAATGCGCTAGAATATATTATAGATGGATATTGTCACTCTAAAATTGACATTAAAGATGAGAGCCCCAAAGATGATGCAGAAAACACAGCTGAAGAAAATTCTGAGAATCCTGTTGGCGATGATGCAACTGAGCCATCCAGATTCATGCAGTCTAGTCATCTGGGAAATGATGAAGATGAAGAAGACGATGAATATGGAGAGGGGGAAGAGGAAGAGGAAAAAGGTGAAGATACTGTCAACAAGGAGAGCAGCCACGAACTAAACCCTCATAAGGCTGCTGAACAAATAAAAGGAGTAAGTTTAAAGCTATATCTAACAGTAATAAATTAGACACTTTTGGAATTACTGGGGACCTTGAATGATATTATAAAATCAGACACAAGAGTATCTAATGTATTGGTTAGAGACAACGTTGAAAAAACATTATAAATTATTTTCTACTGTATCCAGCCTTTGTCTTTTTATTGTTTGCAATATTTAGTGACTCCAATATGGAGTGCTTTGTTTTACCATCCTCGTTAGATGGCATTTGGAACTGTGCCGATAATATGCTGGCGGTTCCATCGTCGGAGGTTTTCTTTTCTGTACTGCGATTAAATGCTTGAGCCTTGAGGGACTCCTGTGTAACTCCAGATAGTATACATGAAGATATTGTCTTTAGGGTTTGCAAATGTGTCTTTCCTGATTCTAGGGTAAGAGTGATCTCAGGACTGTTATTTTCACGTCTTCCCATAAACGTCTCTAGTTTCGGAGTTTCGTAGCTCCATGATGGATCTATGCGTAATTCTTCTGGACTTTTAGAGGGATTAAGCTTTAAATACCATTTTACTTGCCAAGGTAGCTCATTAGAAAGTAATGAACCCAACGAGTTGCTCTCTTTGAAAGTAGAGGACGTATGCCAGTCTCCTGTTTGAGCTTCTATGTGTACATCTGGTAAAACATCCTCTTTGACATCATGCAAAGAAGAATCTGGGTAGTAAAAGCGGTCATTTGTCTCACCCATGGAAAAGTTGCATCAAAAATGTTCTAAACTACCCAGATATTCATTAAGTGTGTAAAAAACAATAATTATTAGTGTTGGAATAAATGTGTATATCGACCGTCCACAAACTGTTTGATCCACCTGGATGTGGTGTGGGCCATTAAGTGTAGAAGTAAAAGAATCCAATTCACATCCATATATCTGTAGTATGCAAAGGATTTGGTAGGATAATGTACAAGTACAATTAAGTGTTCTGTAAGAATGTCTGGGACTGATTTTATTGGCAAAGTTTGTTCCATTGACGGGAACAACTTTTGTGCCGACTGTGGTAGCAGGGCGCCGAGATGGGCAAGCGTAAATTTGGGTGTACTACTCTGTATAAATTGCTCTGGGATTCATAGAACTCTGGGTGTACATCTGTCCCAAGTAAAATCTCTCACACTAGATAACCTCAAGCCTGAGTGGATAAAGGTATGAATTGACTACAATAATTATAAAACTACAGGTTCTTATGAGTATTGGAAATGAAGTTGCTAACGCGTACTACCTCCACAAATTACCCCCAAATATACCGAAATATCATGTAACTACGGCACCAAGGTTCGTATACACTCGTCTGTAATGCACTCTTTTCAGCGATATGGAAGTGTGGATAAGAAATAAGTATGAGAAACGTATATACTCTATGGATGGAATAGAAGAACCGTGTACATTATTAGCAAAGGGTATGCTGTTGTTCCCACCGAAAAATACTATAGGATATAATCCACGTGATATTATACTAAATAAATCGGCTAATTTTTCTAGGGCACCAATGGCAGCTCAAACGAGGCCACATCAAGCAGATGATAAAAGGTATGCTGATGATGATTTTTACAAACTTTAAAAATACAGTCGACAAACAAATATTTTCGATTTTGATAACCAAGTGTTTGTATAATCGTTTACCAAATAATATTCTTTAGTAATCCAGTCCTTAATCAATCGGGAAACGCAGGAAGTTATGGATTACCCGGGGACTTCAATCCGTTTTCTAACGAAACCTCGCAGAAAGTTACTGATGAGTACTGGCCAAGTGGACCTGGCAACAACAAAAATACAGTGAAACCGCCTAGGGGTGCACCAAATTCATCGTCACCACACATGGATATCACAGATCCAGATAAATTACGCGATGCAAAAATTGATGCAGCTAAACATTCCATCGCTAAATTATTCCAAAATCCATCCCAAATAGGGTTCAAAAATAGTTCGTACCAACAAACTGTAAGCATTATACACCCGCAAAAAATTCGTTTTCAGAAACCAAATTGTGTTAGCGATGGTACTTTAGATTTCGATCTCAGTGAAATTAAAGAAAAATTAGCAAACTTCAACAAAAACCTCTAAAACTTTAAGTTTTGAAATTATTCTGTATTTCTGTGCAGTATATTTAAAGTGTATGTTGCGCACAGAACAAGTGAAATAAAACTAAGGAATAGAGACAAAGAAGTCTCCAGGTAACTACATTTGTACAAGACTGGAACAGAAATAGTAAGAATTTGGAATGCCATTAATAATTTTGTTCCCTTTATGCAAATAAGAAATAATATAAGGCAAAATAAGAGAGAAAGTGTCGGCAATTGCGTATATTTTTCTAATTGGGAAATGGATTGTTTCTCCAGTATCCTTTAACCCTGAACGATTCACGGCACAAAATATCATATGTGTAGGCCAAAAATATCTCAAAGCAATGTGAATGTGATGGGTTAGTTGATTGTTCCAAAAATTCAAATAAAAGATAGACTTTTGAGGAAAGAAGTGTATCTTCCAAGCTGCAGTTGTTTCTAGTAAAAAGCAGTCTAATATGGTACAAATATCGTAACAAGTCACCTATAAAGGTACATTCTTCCTCCTCTAATAAAACATCATCAAGCAACAACTTTTCCACCGAGCCTTCCAAAAGAGTACTTCCCTCAGAAAACCGGGAAGAAGGGAACAATAGTCAAAAGCAGGCCCGTTAAATTAAACATAATGGGAATATAACCCAGTAACGAGTTCTAAATGAAAACATTGGAAGACTTGTAGTTCAAAAATATCTCCAAAAAGAGGGACTTTGAGAATCTGGAAAGGATCAAAGGATCAATAGAACCAGACAAAATAAAAGGTGATTCCAGAGAAATTGAATAGCCACAAACTAACAAGAGTAAACTCAGGATAAGCATAATGTGTAAGAATAAATGACGAATGTGTTAGAAAAGTTAATGTGAGGTAATAATCACAAGATGATCAAAAGGCACTCTAATTTGTACAGCATGCCCTAGAAGTCACTCTTTCATCTGTAAATTTATGAATTAATCATATTGATTCGTACCATCATCGTCGGCAGCTGCTGCCCTGGCGTCTTCTTGGAGCCATTCAGCACCTGCTCCATCAATCTCGACTGCGTGATCAGCCTTTTTGACCTTGAGCACGGGAATTACATGCTCTACAACCATAACCTTGGGTTCTTCAACAATTCTCTCCTTTGTTACATACTGTGGCACATCCACCTCCTTCTCAACGTATTGAACCTGAGGAACCTCAACGATCTTATCTTCGTAGATAATTTTGGGAACATGTCTGACTTTTTCAACAACAACTTCCTTCTTCTTATAAACTGGCTTGTACTTTACTACGGGAACTTCCACGTCAACATATTTGTCAACGACGTGGACCTCTGGAACTTCCACAATCTTCTCCTCAATGATTTCCCTCTCGATTTCAATTACTTTAGTCTGCACAGAATTAAAGTTTAAAGATCAAAATTTACCTGAGTAATTGGCTCGAGGATTTGGTAATGACCTACATCGAGATTCTTGATATCTTGTGTGTCGATACCAGCATCGGCCAAAACAGACTTGTGAGCAAGAACAGATTCTTCTTCCTCAACAAATCCAATACCAGAGCAACAATCAAACATTTTCCTATAAATGATATATCCAAGAAGAAGGCAGTGAACAAACAAACAACTACCGCGCTACGTACTAATTGGTATCCCAAAGAATAAGCGCTGTGGTATAGCAATGAATAGTAACTATTAAATTTAGTGTTTTTAGCGAAACGCTTGGTTAAAAGCAAGAATATAGTCAATACAACATCTATAACATCAAGAACATGCAAACACTGAACTACCAGGGCACCAATATGCACAGTGCAGCAGCCAGGCTTCTTCTAACCTATCAACCCTAGTAAGCCGCAGGTCTTCACAATACTCGCAGGTATGGTTTCCTGCGGTTTCCACTGTGTTCGCCATTAGAAAAGATCAAAAGCTAGAGAATCTGTCTACTACATTCCAATTCCTGACATAGAGTACAAGTTAAAGAATTAGTCTGCTGAATTTACTTTAAATCTTCGCTAGTCCAACACAATTTGTAACCTTTACCAGTTTGGTTGCACTTCCTTATTCAAAACGTGCTCTCCGTCCAGTGATGTATTCGGTAAATTTAGCCAGCTCTGGTGTGTACTTCTAGCTTTAGTGAGTGTTCCATCGGTATATTTCGTAATATCGAAAATATCAAGCATGATGGGCTGAAGGTTAACATAAATAAGGATAAGGGGCTTAACTGTACCTTCTTGCTGTAGTTTGGGTACCTCTTCATCCAAGCAGTTTTTCTTATTCGCGTCCTTCTACGAGAGGGTTTCTTTTTTGGCACTGCATATAGTCTACCAGTAGAGAATCTCAGACTGTCCGAGCCATTTCTTATGAAACATCCTCTGTCAACCGGATGTATTATCCCAGATACTATAAAATAACTGTTTCCCGGGACCAAATTAGATAAAGAGGTCCTTTTGGTTACATTAATGTGTCTGCAAGTGTACAAGAGTAAGATTATAAATGTGAGTATAGTAGGTACCATAAATGGTCCTTTTGGTTGCTAACTAGTAACCTATTTTAGTAGAAGATTAAATGTACGCGGAGATTTTAGTTACTAGATTTACCCTATATGCTCCTTCATAGCATTAGTCTCCATCGGTATGTGGTTATCTTTTGAGTTTACAATTGAGGATTTCAAATCAATTGCAATTTATTTTTATTGACGATCCTCCTTTAGCGAACTTTGCTCTAATACACGAAACTGTGATGCTTTCACAATTTTTTCTGTTCACTGGAAATAAAATAATTCTAAATAGCCGTTTTTGCGTCCAGAATAAGTCATTTATACCTAACATTACGACTAGCATCTATAGATTCAATTCGTCCTGCAATGGTATTGTCTTATTGCTGTAAGAGCGATATACATTGTCCCTATAGGTAATAATTCTGCTTTGAAGGAGTTCATATTGCCCGAATGGATTGATAATTCTAATTCTGAACTAGATCCTGTCAAAGTAGATGCGATTTCAACTACGGATTCAAGCAAGGTACTGAAAAAGATTAGACCATTTCATCTGAACCAGCTGACTGTCTTCAACAGCAACCCTTACAAGCTCTCGAAAACTATACTAAAAAATCCGCTGTTGAAACATCTGTGGAAACTAAGAAGTAGTCCTTCATATCGTAAACATACTTGCAAACGGCTTATAATTAATTCAAGTATCGTTAAACACACGTTCATACACACGGATGCTAAATTCGATAATATCTTGACTACTGACAAAGAATTGATAGACTTTGTACTCTCTAATCCCACGTATACTCAGAGATTTTCCAGGATACAACTGGTTGAGAAACATATATTACAACATTGTCTAAGGGGTACCAAAGAGGCTTATCAAGTTGTAGATACAATAGCTGAAATCACAATTCCTGAACCTTCCGACTGTCGTAAACCTAGGTTTGTTATATAATTAGTTTAAACTTTTCTATAGGTTAGTAGTTGCTTTTGATAATATAAAATATACGAACAATTTGGGCTCATTGATACGCACATCATTGGCATTGAATGTTGATTTGTTGTATTATTTGAAAGGTACCACTGAGCCGTTTAATTGGAAGGTTTCTTCGGTAACTGGGGGGCTTCAATTTCTTATTCCACATAAATGTGGAACTGTTAACGATTTGAAACAATTTTGTAAAAGGAAGAACCTCTTACCGGTAGTTGCCCATATAGAGGGAGACCCTATAGACTCTATAAAGTTCAAGGGAAAAGGACTTTGTATAATATTAGGGAACGAATCCGAAGGTCCAGATACTAGGATTTTGTCATTTTCTAGAAGGTATGGTTCTTGTAAACTTATTAAAATCTGCAGGGTAGCGTTGCCTATGCATCCCTTCATGAACTCGTTGAATGTGTCTATAGCAGGTGCTATATTAATTCACCAACTTCAATATACTCTTTTGAACTCGCGGTAGTCGTTTTAATGGCTTTTTTTCGTAATAATTTGGATGATCAATCCAAAACCCACTTTTTGACCAATCTACCAGATGATGCCATATCGCATATAAGATGGAGTTCTACCTCCAACCCTTTATTATTATCTGCTGGTAGTTGGGATAAAACCCTACGAATATGGAAGCTTTCATCTTCACTCAGAAACTCCATAGCATCAGAAATGGTTATGGTTCTTCGCCAAGATGCTCCAGTGCTTACATCTTGTTTCACTTCGGTATGCATACATTCGTTATATATAATATTTGCATAGGATGGGACCAAGTTGTTTGGTGGTGGCTGTACCAATAATGTCACGGCTTATGATTTGAATTCAGGAGCAAATGGAATGATAGTGGCCAGGCACCAGAAACCCATCTCCGGGATACATTGGGCATCTATTTACAACTTGTTGATAACAACCAGCTGGGATGGTTCTGTATCTCTTTGGGACGGGAGGCAGGAGACACCTGTTTGGACAGAGAATGTAGGAGCCAAAATATTTGCATCAGATTTTAAGCCTAATTTGATTTGTGTTGCAGACAGTGAAGAAAGAATACATGCGTGGGATTTACAAAAAATTCAACACTCTAGTGTTAAGGCGACAATAACTCCCAATCATAAGGGTCAACTTCGTTCTCTATCCCTATTTCCGGATTTGAATACAAAAGTTGGCGTTGTATTCGCAAATATTGCTGGCCGTTGTTTTGTTAATCATTTTGTAGAAGGACCTGATGCACCAAATTTTGCTTTCAAATGTCATCGCTCTATATCTTCTGGCCCCTCAGTTGCTTACGCTGTGAATGCAGTAGATTTTAATACTGTCTACGGTACATTTGTTACCGGTGGAGGTGATGGAAGCTTTACTATATGGGATAAAGACAACAAAACAAAGATAAAACCGTTTAATAATGTAAATGCTCCAGTTGTAGATGTTCGGTTCAGTTCGGAAAATAATCTCTTAGCTTATGCTACCAGTTATGATTGGCAAAAGGGACTTAACAAACTTTTAATGTCAAATACACGGAAGAGTATTGGTATTATAAAGGTAGGTTCTTTTGAAGTTCATATTTAATTTGTGTAGCTCAAGGAAGAAGATGTCAAGCGTCGTCCCAAGACCCAAGGTGGTGTGAATAAGTAAACATACAAGTAATAAATAATCGTAATAGCATTAAAATATAAGATTTATAAATTCCATTAAACACACTTGGACTTAAGTGCTATTAACAATAAGAAGTGCTAATGGAGGACCAACGTCATAATTGGATAGTAAACACCCGTGTTTTGTATGACTTTATAAGTTCTATTAGACTTCCTCAACAACCTCTCTGTGTAGAGTTTACACAAATGCTAGAAAAGTTTGTTTTGCTGGTTTTATAATTTTACTATAGTGAAAATAACGACAACGGTCTATCTAATCAACAAATAGCGTGTGGTTTACAAAGAGAAACTGAAGAAGATGTCTCAATTTACGTAATAGATGTATATATCTGCGAGATTCCCTAATATGTATAAATCACAGGTAACGGTGCCCTCGGAACCCCTCAAAGAAGAACTTAGACGCTACTGTAAATGCTCAGATTATGAAGGATTTCCTCTACCGTGCAATAACAACGATCCAATGTACCAGTGTGTAGGTACAATACGTCTGGAAGGCGATGTTAATAGGTTTGTCTCCATGTATCATTACATTTGCATTCAGGATCTTGTCTACAACTAATGATCATGGTTCCATCATAATGGCTGCAAAGACAACGGAAGGTAAGAATACGTAACTTAAGTTACTAATACTCTTTTAGTCTATCTCTTTGGTTTGAAGAACCTATCACAAAATTCAAACGGTGGTTGCCAAGTAAAAACATTCTATAATACAGAACTAGATGTTAAACCAATTGCCATTCTCAAGGGTCATACAGCTGAAGGGTAAATATCATTGTGTGTAATATTATTTTCAGTTACGGATTGGCGTTCAACCATTCTGCGAGTCAACTTGCTTCATCTTCGGAAGATGGTCTCATGTTTATTTACGATCTAGAGAGTTTGTACTTTATAAAAACAGATTGACTTCCAACAGGTTCAAAGTCAATTTATAGTTACAGTCATGATAATGGAGGGTTAAACTGCGTAGATTATTCTGAATTTGACAACAATATTTGCCTAATTGCGACAGAAGATGGGTATATATTAACCGTTGACCCAAGAGAGAATGGCCCAGTGTCTAGAACAAAAAGGAATAAGGGAGCTCAAAATGCTATCTCTACAACATCTTTCAATTCAAATATATTCGCTTCTGGTGATGTAGAAGGGGTGTGATTGTTATAAATATTTAAAAATATATAGGTGGTACAATTATGGGATCAGCGCAACCTGGTGGAACCCGTACATGAAATAAAGGCACACCCAGAACCTATAGTCAGACTGCATTTCAATAAATTGAGTAGTTCTTTGATAGCCAGTGCCTCCGAAGACTCAACCGTATGCATATTCGATCTAGACTCAGCAGGGAAGGATATAGAATATGAAGAACAGGATGTGGACGACGATTCTCCTCCGGAACTTATTTTCACTCACAACGGACATCAAGAAAAAATATACGACTTTTCCTGGAGTTCAAACGAAGATACTGATACATTTATCACATCTGTAGGTGAAGATTATGTTCTTCAAATGTGGCAAATGACTGCTGACGTAATCGACTATTCAAGTGAAGATGAATAACCATATAAAGAAGTAAGTATTACAAATTAAAGCTCTGAACCAAAACTAAAATCTACTTTGGTACCATAACTTCCTTCTTCAGAAACTCTAATAGCTGCGGTCTTTGATTCTTCATGCCTTACAACCAATTCAAACGATGTAAGCGGATCTTTTTTAGGAGTTACCAGATATTTGTAACCTTCTTCATTATGAGACAATATCTTCGCATTTTTGAATGTAACATCACCAATCAAACGGTAAGGGAAACTTTTAGGGTAGAATGTCCAACTTTTGTTCAACATGTTGATGTTCCAAGTAATTCCATTATAGCTCTGAGGATTGTTCAAATTGGTATTGAGCTTTACACCCGTTTTAGAAGCGTTGTTAAACACATCTCTAGCCAGAATAAAATTATTAGAACCACTATTTGTCTCAACAACTGAATAATGTTCCGACGGGGAATGCTGTATTAAAACATTGGTAGGCTGGTTTGTAGTGTGCGAGATATAAATCATGGTATCTTCATTTTTCTTAGCTATCTCCATGTAACAATTTCCAATTAGTAGTGGTGATTTGTCGCTATTCTTAAGGAGTTTGATGACTGTGAATGAATCAGAAGTTGAGATTAACTTGTATTGGGAAAACTTTGAAATAGGTTTACATATATTTTCGTTTATCCCCTTATCGGTATTCTTAAACTGACCGATACATAATACACCACTATTATCTAGTGGGTTAGGACTCAAGTATCCCATTCTACCCGAAGTATCTCTGTTGTTCCATACTTGGTGTGAATATTCCATGATATCCAACCTGTCAGAATCTACAGGTTCCTTTCTTTCGTGATAGCTACAACTGTCTATACTATGCCACATCTTATTTTCATAAATAGGTCCATTTTTAAGCATGATGCTAACATATGTTGTGGATGTATAAGGAAAACATCTTGAGGCCATAACAAATGTACGTCCCTCTGGAATTTCAAATATTGTGGACCCAAATGTAATCCTAGTAACAGAAACATATCGATCATTTTCATCGTCATGTTCTTTACCATCTAAATAACGAAAAACGTCACACTTTCCATGGCTTATTTTTTCTATATTATCATCGCCTTCAAACGCATCAATATTCAAATGAAACGGGTTCCTATGAGATTTATGCGAACTTTGTACCTCATTACGTACATTATATGGCTTTAAATCTTTGAATTTTGTAAAATCCAACAAAGGTTTGACTTTGTTTGTGAATGCACATGTATAATATTGCTCAACAGAGACCTTGTCAAACAATGAAGTTACAAGAATATTGGCTTTATTTGGTTCTTGTACATAACACACCTCAAATCTACTTGCTTTTTCAGGTAATGGCAACTTACAATTCTGAAAAAACGCCATTTTATACAAATCATCAACGTTATCCATAACTGTGCACTTGAAATCTGATGAACTGATGGCCAAAGTCTCCCTGGATTGAAAACCATTAGTTTGGGATAAATCGGTAGAAAAGTCAACTTTTGGACCAGTATGAGATTCTGCAACTTTAGACTTTGCCCAATCACCTGCAGTAGATACAGCATCGTACATGCTTGTAATGAAAGTATATGAAGCGGATTGCGGAGTTGTTTCCGACACTTCTTGGATGTTTTCATCTTTATTTTTGTCTCGGTCCTCATCAGAATCAGAATCTTCATCATCTACGTAAGAAATGTCAGAGTATTCATGTTCCTGTGCTTCTATAGCGGGTACCTCCTGAGTGTCTGCAGCTTTAGTAAGGCCCTCTGATTTCCTATCCACTTCAAAATTTATTGAAAAATAATCGCTCACATTAGAAGCCATACTAGTTATGGTCTGTAGATATTTCCTAACAATATGGGTACCATGTAAATCATATTCAACTGCAACCTTTTTCCTAACTTGGCGATGCTTCCAGTCGGTATTTGTCACAAGTATCTTTGCATTTCTCGCAAATGGAAGTATAGAAACGGCTTTATCCCCAAATAGCACATTTACTTCCTTCCCGAACGTAACAGAATGGTCCACCAAGAAGGTGGTGGAGTTAGACCCATTCAATACCCGCAGTCCAAGCAAGTAGTATGTTTCTGATGGGTTCAAAACATCAACCGTAATTCTCCCATGCGGAGATGAAAGGTCCAAAAGATTCCTGTCTTCAGGGAAGAAATGACATGCAGAAAAATGTGCAGCTGTGATAAGGAAAAAAAGGCCAAAACGGCACACAATGCTGAAATTAATAAATGACATGTTTATCATTTTATATTATTGTACAATTCAAGTATAACTGAAAGATTGGTCCGGCAAAGCCTACTACGTATCGATATACCACAGAAAAACTACCATTAGATTAAATATACAAGATAAACTTCCACAAAAATATTTAAAATTATTGTTTAGCTGGTGGAAGATAGAAATGTGAATCCATTATAATGGAAATGCAGTAATGCTGGCATACACCACCAGCACACAGCACCGCGTCCACCAAAACCGGCATTGTCGGGAAATGTGTACAGAATTTCCAGTATAATCAGAATTACTGGTTTTATCTAACCTATAATTTATAAATTTTATAAATTAGTGCGATATGCGCTAGGATTTCTTGGTCTTGAATCTTTTTAGCGCGGAATGGGCATTGTTTATTTTGTTAATGTCTACCAGTTCGAAATGACCGTTTAATCCGAATAAGTAAGCGTTTATAAACAGCCTAGATATTGTTCTGGTCACAATTAGAATGATGTCCTGATTATTTGCCTTCGAGTGGTACACATATTTTACGAGCTGCTTTTCAGTACCCTTAATAACTGCATTTTTATATTTTACATCGTTTATAACGTAGTTTCTGTGTGCTGGAACTGTGTATACGTCTGTATTGTCATCCAGTTTCAAGCTTAATACCCTCGTTTCCCCTTGTTTCAGTGGTAGTGATAGATCAATGGGAAACATGTCTTCCTTGTGAACAGCCATTCCTAAAAAATTGCGATTAACTATAGTAGCCTCAATATTTGTCAGAATCCCCCAATTGAAGCTGCTATTTGGCCTTTTAAGCTCCATGGATTTATCCTCGGCTTCCAGGCAACGGAATTCTTCTATCAAGTTGTTCCCTTTTTCATATGTCAAGAAAAGCTTTGCAATCTTTACATCATCATATGGAAATTCTACCCATATATGATACCTGATCCCCTTAGAATCTATTGTGCAAGTTTCGTCGCCAAACTTCACAGTCGTTTTGGTACCCCTAGTGATACCGGTGAAATAAACAAGTTCCTTCCCTAAAGTCAAATACCTTAAGTCACTTGGATATTCTTGTTTACTGAAGTCAATGGTATCAGAGATGTGGACCTCTTTGTCTAAGGTCAATGAACCAATATTCAAATCCTTATAAATATTGTCTTTTCCCTTTGTCAATTTGTAAATTTCAGAATTAATAGATTCCTGTGTAAAATTTAACGTCTCTTTTTCTTTTCCTATTGCGATTTCTATGGTTATAGATCGCAACTCTTCTTCATTGTATGACGTAGTCACTGTTACACTTGTAGGATTACTCAATAACTTAATCTCATGCTTTCCAAATACTATAGGATTTAACACCTTATCCTTTTGTTTATATGTTACTATCAGTTTGCCACCGAGTTTAGACTCGGTTCTGCTTGCTCCTGATAGTGTTATGCTATCAACCAGTAATGGAACTGTATCTTTCAATGATTCATCAGAATTATTAAAAGGAATGTTTGTGGTCGTTAGCTTGTTATCTGCGTAATGATCCTCCCTAACACCATCATCCGTCAATGTAAATATGCGATAAATTTGTGGCGCAGTTCCGTCAGCTCTACCGTATTTAAAAACCTGTCTCCATCTATGTCTTGATTCCAAGCTAAATTCCTTATCTTGAACTTTAAGGTAGCCAACTGACATCTTACTTTCTGGGTCAGAGTACATAATTTTCTGATTGCCCATAGAGTGGGAGAGAACACGCGATCTAGGATCATTAAAATTAACATTAACTCCAAGAGTAACAGGAATCAACTCCATAATTGATTTCTCTATCTTGTCTTTAATGGCATCTATAAGAAAATCTTTAGTTGAAAATTTTGTATCAGAAATAAGATATAGCTTGTCATCACTGCGAACTTCATAAAACTGCCTAACAACATCTACGTCTTTCACAAGATCAACCAAGAGGAAGCTGTAAATTCCATGTGTTATTCTAGAGACTTGAGCCCACCCTTCAGAGATCTCTATAACTGAATTTTTCCACTCAACTTTGCTAATCCTTTTTCCATAAGATGTTGTATAAGTTATACAATCAGATGATGGAATTAGTGTATCCACTCCGTCAGGAATTGCGTAGTCATCTAAATTTAACACTATATTATGCCAATTATGGTCTTCATTTTTGTCCAACAAGTTAGAAAGTTTTGCCTCATTCAAAATCTTAACCCTATCCTCATGAGCTTGCTCTACCAATTTACCGTTATCTTTCTTGTATACGATAAGCTCCTTTTGTGATTGTAATAATATTAAAGATTCTGATCCATTAACATCGCAATGTAACAATTGAGAGCATATATTTGTGTTTATCTCCGCTGATACGCCTTCCCAAATTACTTTATCTAAAGTCTTGTAAGAAATAAAATTATCACCATAAAATGTTGTATTATCATCCAACTTAGCCACGATGAGATCTTCACATTCATTGTCTATAGTAATCGTGTATTTATCCCCAACTATATCTACACCCAAAGCAGACCGATTCAAATAATGTGCTAGTGTCATTGATGATACTAATGCGAAAGTGTGAAGTTCGTATGTGTAAGCCTTTCTTACTTCATTTGCCTTTGTCTTAAGTGGTATAGATGTTATTGAAATATTATTATGATTTAAAGATATCATACCAAATTCCATTTTTTTATTTCGTTGTCTATGAAAAGTTAAAAATGTCAACAATTCGGTATTACAAGAAAATTCAAATGATCCTAAATCTGTAACCTTGATAGAACGAATAATAGTGGTAGTGTTTAGATCCGATGGTCGTATAGTGAAGTGGTTAGATTCTTGATAAGCATAAATGGTCATGTTATCTATTTCACTGGGAAAGTTTTTCTTAATATCGTAATCCCAGAAAATGAGGTTTCGCTTCCTATTATGGGTAGTATTTTGATCTCTAGATAATTTTATCATAGAAGAAGATGATGATAAAGAGTCCACAATGTTATACTGGTGCTGTTCGTTTGATATACACTTGTAGTAAGTATAATATTCTTTATTGTCAACGTACTCATATATTACAACCAAGGATGTATTTTTTTTAGCTTTTTCGTTTTTTCCTCCTTTTCCGGGGCTAAAAAAATGCCAAACATAAACTTCTTTGACTTTGTCCTTGACCGTTTCAGGAGTGTTCCTAAAAACAATTCCATCAATTTTATCAGCATTTTGTCCCTTTGGATCATTGTAGTAAAAAATACCACCATTAAACGCAGTGGATCTCATGAAACTTGGTACCTTGTCTTCAATCAAATCTAGGCTCTCTTTAGGAGTGGATGAAAATATATTCATGCCCTGCGTAGTTAACATACCAAGACGTGAAAGCGAAAAATCTGAGATTTTTTCAAACCACCATGCACCGAGACGCTGTCTATAAATCCTTCTTTTAACACAAGCACCTTTAGAGTCGAATGATTCAATCCTAATACAAAACTTTTTATTAGCATCTGTGTACGTTGTTACGATACGCTCGTGATAGTTAAAACCAGAACACTGCAGGTTCTTCCACCAAAACTTAACACAACCAATGGTCAAATACTTCTTAGAATTATTTGAAATAGTTGGATCGACCTTATACTGTTTTATTTGGGTTCTATTGTCAGAAGGATCATCTTCAAGTAAAGTTTCGATGATAGAAGGGTGATGCTTATTACTAAATACATCAAGGAATATGTATTTCTCTTTTTGTATATCATCATTTGTAGCTGCGTTACTGTGTCCCGTACATTTTTTGCCGAGATAAACCGGGGATGAACCAATGTAACCAATCCACACGAATGGAGTTTTTATCCATGAACATATTCCTTGCGAAGATTTTATGGCTATTATGGAGTAGAGTGTGAGTAGTAAGAGTATCTTTCTAGGCGAAACCATCTTCATCCCGGTTCCATAAAAACGATCTAACCGTTTTGTTCGCCCATGATAATAAATAATTGAACGCTCACATAATTAAAGGGTCTCGTACTTGTCTAATCCCTGCTGAAATCAAAAATGTGTACAATGTCCACAACAAAAACCTTGCACGCTAGTGCAATTACCCGAGTAGAGAGTTAAATCTTGAATGTAATGAAAATGTATGTAATGTAACAAGATGTAATTAAATTCAAGATTTTATAAATAAAGCGTCCAAGATTTTTCCGTATTTTGTACGATTTAGCAAAATAGACTTGATTTCATCAACCAGGTCCTTCCTCGGAACAGTTATCTCGTTCTGCTTCTCTTCCGTATCATAATTTAATATTTTCAACTTAACAACGCCTGCTTCAAGCTCACTTTCACCGAGAATAATAGCGACCGATACACCTACGGTAGTGTCAATGTCTAGGTACAAAACTTACGTTTGTCTAGGGCCGCATCGATTTGTTTGCGCAAACCAGCACTTGCATTGTACAAATACTCTGCCTTTATACCATGTTCCCAGAGAAGGGCGCAGATCTTCATGCGCTCCAACAACATCTTGGAGTCTCCCACTGTACAAACGTACACATCGGTCAAATTATCGCTACATCCATATGATAATGTCCTCATTATACGCTCTATACCAACAGAAAGACCTATGGATGGAATGCATCTCCCAGAAAACATGCCAATGAGTCCATCATATCTTCCACCACCACCAACAGATCCCACGGCTTCTCCGATAAGTACAGCCTCAAAAATTATACCAGTGTAGTAGTCTAGACCTCTCGCAAGACTAAGGTCAAAGCAAACTTCACTTCCAGTTACTCCAAAAGCATCCAGGTATGATGATAACAACGCCATATCATCCAACAAGTCACTCATTGTGTCTATTTTCTTTTCCTTCAAGAATGATATAACATGTTCAAACGTTCCATTCACTTCTGTGAAGTCTTTTATTTTTAGCGCTACATATTCAGGAAGTCCTTTCTCGTGAACCATCTCATTTTGAACATCTTCCCAGGGCAATTTATCAAGTTTGTCTATTGAACTACAAATTGTCCTATGAAGGCTAGTTTCTGCACCACAGAATGACAGAATACAATCTAAAATTCCTCTATGATTAATCTTGATCACAAATTTATCCTTCTTTATCATCCTCAAAACGCGAACCAATATGAATATAACCTCAGAATCAGCAACCATTTTAGGGTACTCTCCAGCAAAATCTAAGTCACACTGAACAAACTCCCTATATCTTCCTCTAGCAAGTTGAGGCTCATCTCTTCTATAGACCTTGCCTATTTGGAACCTCTTAATTTTCTCAATTTTATTGCTCGCTACAAATCTAGCAAATGGTACTGTTAAATCATATCTCAAAGATAGTTGTTCACCCCCTTGGTCCTTAAGATCAAATATGAGTTTTTGGTCCTCCCCGTATTTACCAACCAATGTTTCTTTCAACTCAAATACAGGAGTATCAGTTTCAACTGCTCCATGCTGTCTAAAAACATCCTTTATAGAATTTATGACAATAGACCTTAACAACACATCACTAGGCAAAAAATCTAATGTTCCCTTTGGCAACTTGGGCTTTCTGGTTTTCTGATTCTGTGGTAAAAGAATTTTTTCAAACTCAGGAGCGTGACTAAAAAGATGGTGACCCTGAAGAATGGACATCTTTTCCATTATATTTCCTCTCTGAACACTAAATACATCTCCGAACAACTTATCCATAAAATCCTTGTAGAGAATATTTCCATGGCCTAAAACGATCTTCTTTTGAGTGGAGGTAACGGCTTTTTTGGAGCTATCCGCTTTTGCCTTGTGAGTAACAGCATCAGAAACCTCTTTTATGGTTAATATGTTTATGGAAATAGATGAGGATAAAACTATCAAATCATTATATTCCTTTGATAGTTTTTCCAGCGATGAAATTGATGCAACTTTTGGAAAACCCGTTTCTTCAGTTCCAAACTTTTTCATCCATTCCAGATATCCACTCATCACAGTTTTAAAATCGAAAGAGGCAAGAGCCTCAGAAATTTCTGGATTTGCTATAGCGCTCGTATGTGCTAACTCTAACTTAGAGATCATAATTGGTACGAGTTCCTTGTATACGGATACAACAGTATCCAAAGAATGCTGCAATCCATTTAAATACACTTGCAATGATATTTCCCATGTATTGTCTAATACCTTTTGTATATCATTGGAGACTGATGCTCCGTAGAGAGCAGTAGAGATTCTAGAAACTTCCTTCAAAAGGGATATCGACGTATTGCGTACCTCACTATTTGCCACAAGATACCTTGAAATTAAAGATTTTGTAATTTGATCATCACTTTTTTTCGGGATTATCTTGCTATCTTCTGTTAACCAAAGAAGATTCCTAGCTGTTTCAAGGGCTTGTGGAACATTTCTAAGTCCAGGTGTGGAAAGAAAATCAGTAGAAACTGACAAAGATTCAAATGCAATTCCCAAATTGCAGTCCGAAAAGTTTGACAACAATTTAAGTGAGCTCCCTAGAACAGAAATAGTCGACAAAACTTCAGTATGTCCTTTGGTTAGAAGAGTTAATTCATCACTAGAGATACCCAAATCCTTTCCGACTGAGTCTAGACTAGGTTCATCAGAGGCCACTTTACCTTGTGATAAAACTGTGGATAGGAATCTCACCACCCCTGGAGATTGTGATTTAAAAAGTTCATGATGAAGTGTTGATATATGTGATCTAAAATGGTAAACTTCCCGGGTGTTCAAGGTGCTTACTAGTCTTCCTATTAGAACAGGGTTTGGGTGTGGTTTATAACGAAGAGCTTGTTGTAACAGACAACAACAAATCATTCTAGCCAATATAGAATCTCTATCAGACGGTGAATCTGGTTTATCTGAGCCTGGGTGTAACGACAGGACATTTAATTTTGCTATATCAGAATCTAAACCTATTTTTTTCGCAAGTTCAGATTCAATTGCGATAAAAGATTTTGATAAACCTACCAGCAATAGATCATCAATAGAAAGTACTTTTGTGGCATCAAGAGTTATGGTAGCCATAATTTTAAAGTTAAAATATCATAAATATTCTAGTTTTCTACCAAAAGGTAGTACAAAATATTGACTTACCGTCCATCCGCCTTCCTAATATCGGATGGGGAAGTATTATCACAAAAAACAAATATAATGGATTCTCAGGATCCTGAATCGCAAAATGAACCATCAGAGATCCTTGGAAATGGGTTGAAATGGAAATCGTTGGAGATTCCACTCGACTTGATGTCTGAGGGTCTGTTTTCACTGGAGGTACTAGAAGAATCCGATTTATCGCCTCCTAGAACCAAAGAAAAGAAAAGTAAAAAGAGAAAGATATCTAACAAGGAAGAATCTATCCTAAAACCTACACCAGAGCCCACTGATGAAGAAATTCTTAGGGATACTTCGGATTGGGTGCAACTCGCTGAACCAGACCATCCAATTCCAATAGCTGTATTGAGGAATCTGTGCAAAAATGATATGGTGTCTCCAACCGACATCCAGAGACTCACTCTCAAACCATCACTGGTGGAGAATAATGACATTGTGATATCCTCAGAAACAGTATGTTAAATGTCTATAATTTTTCAATCCTGTGTAGGGTTCCGGGAAGACGTTGGCATTTGTACTACCTATTGTACTTTCTCTGCTTTCCAATAGAAGTGAGGATGTTATAGAATCTCTGGTCTTGCTCCCTACCAGAGAGCTCGCTATTCAAGTAAAAAACATCTTCATTTCTATCGTAGAGAATACAATTTTACGGGTGGTCCCAATCATTGGTGGTATTTCTGTTCAAAAACAAACTCGTCTACTGAAGAAAAACCCAGCAATTGTGGTTGCAACACCTGGTAGGATAGCAGAATTCATTGAGGAAGAAACGGAAAAAAAACCATTTGAACTTAAGTTCCTGGTTTTAGATGAAGCAGATAGATTTGTTGAAGATAATTCATTCAGAGAACTTCAAAAAATTGTTTCTCATGTTCAAAAACCAAAAATGCGCAACTTCATATGTTCAGCTACCATATTAAGAGTTTGTTTTGATAAACTTTCACAACTCAACTTCAGATGAATTCTAATTTGATCTCATTATTTAAGTTATTGAAGATGAAAAACCCCGTGACCTGTGTAGTATCAGATCGCCAGCAGGTTGCTCTTCCTTACGATGAATTAATAAGCACCGGAGCACTTTACAAAAACAGCTCTGATATTAAAACTTCAATGCCAGAAAATTTGACTTTCAAGGTGATAAAAACCCTTGAGAATGATAAGGTAATTTTTGTTCATATAAAATTATGCCTCAGGAACTGAAATTGATAGCATGCCTTGTCGATCATCTATCGCAAACTGAAAATAGCAGATGTCTTATATTTGTTAATACTATAAGCTATGTATATAGATTGGAGGCTCTTCTGAGGTATTTATCTTTCATTCAC
This sequence comes from Theileria equi strain WA, assembly GCF_000342415.1. Classification (NCBI taxonomy): domain Eukaryota; phylum Apicomplexa; class Aconoidasida; order Piroplasmida; family Theileriidae; genus Theileria; species Theileria equi. Next base: position 3,414,347 of record NC_021366.1, on the reverse strand, counting down.
ACTATTATGTCTCAGCCTAATACTTTGGAAAGACAAACATGAACTGAGAATCGCAAAATCCCACTGCGTAACACTGAATAAACCCACAATTGTAGACTATGTTACTAGTCTTCATTCTAGACTGAAACAAAAGCAAAGACTAAAAAGACTAGAAAAGTGAGTTTTACTGTTCTTCCAAATAATCAAATTATAGATTTACTACACACAAGAGGGCTATACTAATATGTACTGATGTGGCCTCAAGAGGAATTGACTTGCCAGATATTGATACCGTAGTTCATTTCCAAGTTCCAAAAAGTAATTCTATTTTTGTGCACAGATCTGGAAGAACAGCACGTTTGCAGTCACACGGTATCTTTGTATGTTACCTCCACAAAATGCATTCAGGTGTTTCAATTTGTATATGTTCATGTAACGATATGGATGCATGGAAGAAGTTGTTTGCGGATATAAAGAAGGATATCAATCACGTTGAACCTCTGTTGGATTGCGTACCCCCAAAACTTTACCAACGTTTGTTCTCCAACATTTGTATATATTACTGTAGGCTATAAAACGTTGCTAACACTTGCAAACGATATAGAACAAGAAGAACATAAGGTTAGAACTAATGATTATTAACTCAGTTTGTAGTTCTCCAAGGAAACTAAAATTGACTCCTGGTTTGAAAAGGCCGCAAGGGAAGCGGATATAGAACTTAGTGATTATGAAAATGAAGCTGAAGCATCGGCGAAACGATCAAAAAAGTACAAGTCCATGAAATCTGGAAAACGAAAGCTCTTGGAGGTTTGCATGCCAATTCATGAATTTAATTCTACAGATTCGTTCCGAACTTGGAATGCGCCAATAAGTTTCATTGGAAAAGGCGATAGTTTAACGTATTGTACAATAGCTATACATGCTACAAATACTCTATTCTCTCAAATACCAGTACCTTCCCTCCGGTTGAACCTTGTCTGGATCTTCATACCCTGTGAAGGCTATAGATACTTCATCTGTGTCAGGTTACCATGAGTTGCTGCTAGGCACTTCGGTCATTTTTCCAGCGCCTGGTACACAGTAGTGACTCCTACAGATCATTCAATATCAATCAACAGGTCTGTCAAATGGTATTGAAGGTTGTATTTTTGCATGGTCTTATGCAAAATGCTGAAGCATTCAGAACGCAGACCGCAAAATTTGGCGAGCTTTTCTCAAAATATTTGAATATTACCTATCTGGATGCGCCACACCTCCTGACCGAGCATCCAGCCTTTATAGTTCAAGTTAATGAGAACAAAACAGATGAGGAAATCAGAGTTATGGAGGATGAGTTCAGAGAACGCCATTATAAGAGACACGGAAGGAGCGATGATTACGGGCGAACTTGGTACTACATTGAGACCCGTGGCAAATACTCTCAAAGATTGAAAAATGTTGAAGTTATCGGACTAGATGAATCGCTAAATATGGTAATAGAAGAATGTAAAAAGGCTAATGCTGATGGAATAATGGGCTTTAGCCAAGGCGCAATAATAGCCTCAGTTGTGGCAAAACAGACTCTACTCAACCAAAACTATGGATGGAAACCTAGATTCTGTGTCTTGTTCAGTGGGCCAATGCCTAATTGTCTTCCAGTAAAAAATCTACTCAATACTGGCTCACCGATTGCAGTTCCCTCCTTACACATTTTGGGAACCAATGATAAAATCGTACCAAACAATCGCTCTATACCTCTAGCCGGGTGTTATTCTGATCCTATCATCCATTATCACGATGGAACACACACCGTACCTGATAATGACCTCGGTGTCCTCGAGACATTCCTAGGTAAAATAATAGCACAGTACTTGACATATATTTTAAATATTGTAGATATTTATGGTAGCCAAAGCTACTAGTTTTGTTATACCAAGGTTTAGGATTCCTGGTTCCGGTGCTGGTAGAAAACGATCACATTTACTGAGAAGCAAAGCAGGACTTGGTGAGAGCTATGAATCTGCCAATGTATTGCTTAAAACTGTCTATAAATTGACTGAGGAGTCGTACAGAAAGTATGGCGTAACTCAAGGAGTTCTCCCTGATCATCTACTCAATCCGAACTCATTTCTTCTGGATGAAAGTTCAATTTACACTGATTTTAACAACTGTAACATATATAACATAGGATCTATCGTACAATTGGATACAAACGATGTCTTTAATACACTCCCCGAGGGACTCTGTGGTATTTTTCTTATATTAGGACTCAACACTTGTAGGTGATGCCACAAAGGATATAGTATTGTTGCCAGAAGGGCAACCACTCGGTATAGTAAATAGGAAGCAATCCGTGGAACTAATTTCACAGCTAAAGCAATATTCATCCTCCGGCACAAATACCATCAAGTCAAGAGGCGTACTGTTAGATGGGAAAAGAGGTAGCGGAAAGAGCTATATATTGAATCATGTATCTCTCTGGGCTCGTAATAATGGGTGGATGGTTATAATTGAGCCATCACCATCAAAATATGCAAAAGAAGTTGGTACAATCAAGCGATCAAATGCAGGTGTATACATACAGGTTTGTTTAGTTATGAAGTTAAAAGATTTAATAGCTCGAATTCGCAAAGGCATTCTTGGAGCGTTTAATATTGAGCAATAAAACATACCTCTCAGAAATTCCTGTTATCCAATCGCTCTACGGGAGAGTATCACTGGATGGAAATTATGTAAATTATAGCAAAAGATCGTTCGACCCTGTCATTGAAAACATAATCAAGGAAGAACTAGAAATATTAAAAGAGGAATCCCAACCAGATGAAATAGAATGTGCGAAAGAGACACTAAAGTTATGGGATTGTTATCGAAGACAGTTCAAAATTCCAATATTAAAGGAGCGTCTAGAAAATCCAAAGACGTTATTAGATATCGCAGAGTTTGGGGTAAATAACGAAACATTTGCAAATCAAGCAGTTTATGAAATATTTGATCAATTGAAACATCAAACGAAATTTCCATTATTGATTGTTGTGGATGAGTTTAACGAATGCTTTCCCGTTTCTGAATATTTGTCAATAAAGTATGAAGGCACAAAATTCGGAGGCTGGATCCCCAGCTACCACCTATCCATGCCACGACTCTTTTATAAATTTGATGGAGACCAATTCAAAAACGGATACAAACTGCTTGCAACAAGCTGGACACGCAACCCTAGGAGGAATTACAAACCAGAATATTTGGGGATTATGCCAAACGAATTAAGAACGGTCAGAAACTTTACGCCGAAAGAATATGCCAACTATATACACCATCTGCAGAATACACAAGTTATTTTCAACTTCCCAAATGACAAAACAAACTATTACTACATGCTAACAGGTAAATTTAAAATATTTCACAAATTATTCCACAGGAGGGAATGGCTTCGAGTCGAGAAGACTATTGTCAAAGCTATATTAAAACTAATTTTCTGGCAATTTCAAGACAAAAAATTCGTGTTCCATTGCCTCTTCTGGGGAAGGTCTCGCAGATGAGTCCGGGTTCAAAATATACTTTATGAATTCAGCAAAAACACGATGTTCTGGCTTTACTTGGTCCTAAATTATTGTTAAATACAAATATATCAAACTCACCAATACATTTCTACAATCGTTAACCCTCTCAATGGAAGACTTTGATTTTGCTCCATCCGGCCTAAGCAATACCATAAATCTAGTGTTACCACCGTACCAATTGAGTTCCGGGCGATCCTGGTGGACATAATGTTTTCCATCTGTCTTTCTTGCAGCATCTAACATCCTCTCTGGGATTTTTCCAAGAATTTTTTCCTAAAAAAATGTTTAAAGCAGCTGCTAAAACAAACGATCATTGCCAAATGCTCCAAGTGGCTATGTGTTCTAAAAAGTAAATGTCCAGTGTACAGCTCCATTAGAGTGCATCCCAACGACCACAAATCACTAGTATATGTCCATCCAATATCTGTTGCATGTGTAAATTTGAGCAATAAAATTACCTAGTATAACTTCGGGGGAGCGATATTGTCTTGTATTAATAATTGAACTATGATATTCATCCTCATAAATAGCACTACCAAAATCAATAATCTTTATATCAGCTGTTGCTGGACGTTTGGTCATCATACCAGTCTAAAGTTATCATGATTTGCAATTTAGCAAACTTACTGTAGACCTCGGAAACGGAACCTCTATATAATCATCCTTTCCACAGGTAAGCAAAATATTTTCAGGCTTAATATCAGTATGTATGAGCTGTTTCTTTCTAAGGAATGATAATCCCTTAAGCATTTGGTATGCAATATGCTGGATATCTGCGATAAAAAAACCCTTGAAATCATTTTTCTCTAGGAAATCGTACAAAGATGGCCCTAGACTTTCAAAAGCGAGGCACATGTGTCTATCTTTGTACATAAAACTATCACGTAGAATAACGCAGTGGCTTTCATTCTGTTCATCCGAATTCTTGATATCCAATAAAATATCCGCTTCAATTTTAGCCGAACTTGTATACTTTTCTATATCTCTCACTACTTTCAAAGCAAACTTTTCTCCCTCCTTCTCACAGTTTAGTACTCTTCCAAAGGTACCGTCACTGATCTTATTCAATACGCGGTAATCGCCAACCTTCATATCCTTCTCCCACTTGAAGTGAATTATTTCATCGTATGGTGATCTAACTCTTCGATCATAACTTTTCTTTGAGTGGGATTTGTAGTTTTTGTGATGATAATCGTGTGAATGCTTTCTGGGCTTGTGAGAATGCCTCCTGTACCTGTCTGATGAATTTCTTCTATAATCACGATCTCTTCTGTATTTATAAGATGAATATCTCCTATGCCTTTGGTGACGGTACTCTCTGCTGATACGGTGGTCTGAGGAATAACGAGGACGACGATCATGGGAATGATTCCTTCTTCTTTCTAGTCTTCTGCGTGAAGGATCTCGGGAATAGCGACTCATGCTGTAATCTCTTGAATATCTATCATATTTATGCCGGTAATTTGATGGTTTGTGTCTGTGATAGCTTCTACGTTTGTGTGAAGATACCCTTCTGCGGCTGCGATCCTTATCAGATCCGTGATTCGGATGATTTCTATCCCTAGAAATTGAAATATTATCACTATTATGCGACATTTAGTTCTAAATAAGAAAATGTTGTGAATTCCTCCGTTTCAGCCGGAATGTGGTGATGATGAGCGTATTCAGAGTCGCTGTGATTTATTCACAAAATAAAACATGTATGTCGAATGGCCCCAATCAGATGTAGACCGTTTTATTGAATTTGTAAAAAGTACTTTTGATGATCATGATAGAATAAATTTGGAAAAATGTGTAAGGTAACGTCAAGTCCACAAACCCAAAATTGCATCCCCGTAGATCTGGAACTGGAACCGAACACTTGGCTTTTAATCACACACACGAAGAAGGTACCGAATCTTCCCATAGATTCAGCAAAAGTGATGGTAATTTTGTAGTCTTGTCTAACCTCAAACTGGAACAGATGACTTTATCGGCCAATATCTAGATGATCTCTGGGATTCACCAGAAAAACTCTCTTTAATACTACAAGATGCAATAGAATCTGCCTCTAAATCATACTCTAATATAAAAAACAAGGGTCTCAAAGGTAACTCCTGTACCAGTAAACACTATCCATCAGATGGGTTAAAACTTACTGACGATATTGAAAAAAACATAATAGAAACTTCATGGAAAAGATCTTTGAATAATTCATTAAGGAAATCTCTCGTCGGAAAACTGCAAGAAGAATGCCTACAAATTTCAAATGATGGTCATAAATTTGCCCTAGGTATATTCCTTGAGCAATAAATTTGATTTGTAGGCTCCGAACATAACAACCTGGAGGGAGAATTCGTCTACAACTTGATGAATCTTGGATTTGCGCACTGTTCCCCCTTTATAGGAAAAAATGTAGGTCGTAGAAATGCGGTTCAATCTCCCATTCAGACAAACGCTTTTAGTGAAATCGAATTCATGGAATATAACGGGATATTTAACAAGGCAAGTAGAATCTAAACTCCATTATCAATAATGTAGACGGACAAAAACAATTCAATGTATGACCAATGTTACACTCTTTGGCTTAAATCTTCACATTTGGACAAAAATAGGCAAAAGGTATCAAATTACATCCAACCTACAATAAATATCCAGCATATGTTAAACACGTTGGAAAAACTAAAACAGATTCCCTACGAGTTAACACATAAGTGCAAGATACTGTTACAGGTTAGCAACGAAAATATATCAATTTTTCGCAGGCGATATCTTCTCTCTGTGTTGTCTACATGAAACCTAACATATCTCGCATATTACTTCACAATGATGGAAGGTATTTCCGCTAAAACTGTTTAATGCCAATTATCAGTACAAACGGTGTCAAATATACATGCATTTACATCCCAAAAGCATCTGGCAATGACCAGTTTATCAGTCTTGAAATCTGCAAAGACAGACACAAGGTCCCAATAATGGACGATCTTCTCCTTATATTCAGGTAAAAATCAATATAATATTACACAATCACTCAGGAGTGACATTGATTACGAGATCGAGCGAGTTTCTGAAAAGTGTTTCATGATAATGGCTTGGCTTATCGGCCCAAATTAAATAACACGTTTTCGCTTTCTTATCTTTATTCTCTTTTCTTTGTACCGCTTCCAATATGGTCCTGCATCCCGCTTCTTTATACCAATCTTTCCTATTATCCTAGTAAACTGTTCTTTGCGCAGGTCGTCCCTGGGAGAACAGCTAATGTCTTCGATACTCTGTGCTTTTACGATGCCAGGTAGAATTGAACAGTTTTCAAGTAACAAATGAGTGCGATTGTAAATTGTCTTTGGATATAAATCATTCAATTTGTGGCTACCAACTTTTAAAATGTGTAGGTTGGAGCGGGTAGTAGATAAAGCACTACCAAGTGTAAAATCTAAGCAGTTTGTTATGCTGCTAAAGAATCTACGGAAATATGGCTGAGTTAGCATAATTGTAAGTGAATGGGCTACTAGAGTATGTACCACATAAATCATCATTTACTACCTGGTCATCACCAATTTTAGACATGTGCGACTCGTAATAAAGTTTTCTATATTATACACGCAAAAATTTATTATCATAGACATGTAAAATCTGTAGTATGCTACTGGTCTTTCTTGTCCGACGCTTCTTGTTCATCAGCTCTTTTCAAATCTGAAAATTTCATCTTGATATCTTTGTAGTCAATCTTTGGTCTTTTTCGCTCGGAGCCAAAGTCCAGCTGGAGATTTCTTCTTCGCTGTTCCTGTCCATCTCTGCGCTCCTCCTCTGGATCCATGGAGTTCACGAAACCATGCAAGAGAAAAAAACATGTAAAAGCAAAAAACGTGTACATCATTTTATCAACACAAATTAAAACACAAAACTTTGACTCCCAAAGTAGCTAGCTATTTTCCTACGTTGGACTTAACGATTCTCTCAACAGCCTCCTTGTCAATTTTGAGTCTGTTAGCTACAAGAAATGCATCTGTGTGTTATAAACTAACCTTTATTCTGTAAATCGGCGGTCTCTATAGTATACCTCTTGATTCGGTCCTGCAGCGATATATAGACTGGTCTATAAAAACAACAAACCATCTCGTTGGCAATAAGATGAGTTTGAGGATTAACTCCATTCAATTTAAGCTGTACTGTATGGAAATTCATGATATTTTACGACTAAATGTACCAAATTTGAGTGAGTAGAGTATAAGAGCCAATGATCCATAAAACTTCCGATATTTGATTTCTATAAAGTCTATGTTTTTCAAGTGTAGGATTCTTTCGCTATACCGTATCCTTCAGTCGTCGGGGAGGGAATGAGTGTGGAATCATCCAATTTGTCCAGTAATGAGATGAATTCTACCAAGTCCCCATCTATATTTGCGATAATGTTGTCCATCCTAATGGATAGGTGCCAATGAACGAGAATTCCAACTACCTGGGAGATTGAGCTTTCCCCAACTTGCCCATGAACGCAAGGTACACTACCAAACGTTATATTCCGTACAGATTAACTTTGACGTAGAAATACATATCTTTACGTTGAAAAGGTAGAAGAATGTATTTCATTTGATGTAATCTGTTACACAATGACGGTCCTGAGTAGAATTAGTAAGGCCAACGGCCTTTCCTCGCTAATATCAAACAAATGTGATAAGAGGGGCTTTCGTACATTGCCATCTACAAAAAACCAAGTTGTTTATTCAAATCTGCAGTCAAAACGTACCATAGTAACTGATCTAGCAACCGACTTGTTGAAGGAAAGTAAATTACCACCTCAGGTATTAAATCAACCACCATGCCGTAAGTTTTACAAGTGTTTGGATCATAATTATTAGATACGACCACTCTGAAGAATGGTTTGAGGGTTGCAACCGTTACAATGCCCGGCGCCGCCTCAACCATTGGTGTTTGGATCGATAGCGGCAGTCGCTACGAAACACCCGAAACCAATGGAGCAGCGCACTTTCTAGAACATATGATTTTTAAGGTAAGAAGCTTAGAGTTCAAACATTATTCCCAGGGTACAAAATCGCGTTCAAGGTTGCAGCTGGAAGAACAAATTGAGCAAAAGGGAGCTCATCTCAACGCGTACACTTCAAGGGAACAAACTGGGTATGCTCCTTTCTTAACTATCTCATAACATGTCCAGATATTACGCAAGGTGTTTTAACAAGGACATTCCGTGGTGTACCGAATTGTTGAGCGACATCTTGCAAAACAGCCTAATCGATATCGATCATATGGAAAATGAAAAACATGTTATCTTGAGGGAGATGGAAGAGGTAGAGAAATCTGCGGACGAGGTCATATTTGATCGCCTACATATGACTGTAAGTTTCCGGCATAATTTATCATGTGTACAGGCATTCCGCGGTAACCCATTAGGATTTACAATTTTGGGCCCTGTTGAAAATATCCAGAACATGAAACGTGAATATCTTCTGGATTACATTAAGAAAAATTACACTGCCGATAGAATGGTCTTTTGTGGAGTGGGTGACATTAAGCACGACGAATTCGTAGCTCTGGCTGAGAAGCACTTCTCAGGGGTAAGCATACACAGCTATATTTACGCATTTTTAGATTCAAAAATCAACTGGAGAAATCAAACTTGAGAAGCCATTCTTTGTAGGATCCGAAATGTTGAATAGAAATGATGAGATGGGACCAAATGCCCATTTGGCTGTCGCATTTGAAGGCGTTCCATGGACTTCCCCAGATTCTGTGGCATTTATGCTTATGCAAAGCATAATTGGAAGTTATAAGAAAGACCAAGGCTTTATCCCTGGCAAACTTTCAGGAAACAAAACAATTCATGCTATTGCAAACAGGATGACCGTCGGATGTGCTGAAATGTTTACAGCATTTAACACATGTTATAAAGATACCGGCTTGTTTGGATTCTACGCACAATGTGATGAAGTTGCTATTGATCATTGTGTTGGGGAACTACTCTTTGGTGTAACATCTCTTTCCTACAGTGTCACCGACGAAGAAGTGGAACGTGCTAAAAGGCAATTAATGTTACAATTCTTGTCAATGTCAGAGTCTACATCTTCAGTAGCAGAAGAAGTTGCTAGGCAAATTATAGTATATGGAAGAAGGATGCCTGTTGCGGAATTCTTGCTGAGGCTGGAAAGTATCGATGCTGAAGAAATCAAGAGAGTTGCATGGAAGTATCTACATGATGCTGAAATCGCCGTCACCGCCATGGGTCCAATACATGGAATGCCCTCTCTAGTAGATCTAAGGCAAAAAACATACTGGCTCAGATACTAGCTAAATTATAATCTTGTATGTTTATATTCAACTAATTATATAACCCGTATTCACACGACATGTTTCCATATAAAAGTGGTGATAACAGGTGGTTGTTTTGATAAAAACGGTTGAAATCAACTACAGAGAATAACCTTCTACATCCGGTATCTCTAAATTCAAGCTGTTGCAGGAAAAAAAGCAAATTCTTTCTGAAGTTGCTAGCATAACTAACAGACCTTCCTATACTGTGTTCATCCAATATATTTTCATTTAAAAATTTTAAAAGAGAATTTGGGCTATATTGCAATTCCACAAGCGCATGAAGCCCCTCCATCTTTTTCTTATACAGTGGTAGCAGTACCTCAGTAAAATTAATTATATTCTCTAAAATCTTGATAATATCCGCATACTGATCAATTTGGATGGAATTAATGAATCTATTATGATTATCTCTTACCTCGTAAACGGTAGTATTCTTATCAATGCTATTTAGAAATTTTAAAAATTTTGATATCTCAAAGTCTATATTTTGGTTTGACTGGATTATATGAACAAAGTGAGACATTTCAGCTCTATAAAAATTTACTTTATTAAAAAATCCTGATAATCCAAGAATTCCGTTGTTATGCTTAAAGTACCAGATATAATTTTGCAAAAGAGCATCTAAATTCTCATTTGCCTTAAACAATAGATAACGAAGTCTAATAATAGTAGAGTACGTAGGTATGTGATTTTCTTCAACTATCAAGCTATATGGAAAAGAAAACTTTGGTAGATATAAAGTTTCACCATGTTCCAATGATTTAACGAAATCTTCGAGATTCAGAGTCTTACTTGGTGTTGAAAAGGTCGGTTGTAAACAAATGAATTTCATATAATCAACAATGTTGTAATCATTGAGCAATATGGCTGTGATTCTATCTGAATACTTTAAATGGGATTGTATGGTATGAATCCTCTGAATAGAAGAGTATATGGACCAATTTGTAATATCTTCCTCACAAGAAATATGTTTTATTAATAAGGATAAGTCGTTTTCATGATTTATACCATCCAATTTGTGCAAATAGTTTGCAGATATACCAGCTTCAAAAACAGACTTTGCAAACTTCAATGGAATAAATTTGAAGACTTTTAACTCTTCAAAAACGAAGGAATTATCAGAGTCATCTGGAACAACGAAAAATTCATCATATGGATCATGTATATCTCCAAATATTATCCACCTCAATATCATTTCAAAGTACGGAAATAGTGATTTTCTCAAAAGCTCGGAGAATATATCTCTACTAAAAGAATCGCCTCTAGAAGATAAATCATAAACCAAATTAATGACAGAATCAGGTGGGTTATCAAGAACTAAACTTAACAGTCTAATTTTATTATATGATTTCTGTATAAGTGAAAAAAGACCTAAAAGAGTCAATTTGTCGTTATTTGGGTTGGAGGAAAGAGAATTCAATAGACAATCATACTCATTAAGATGTTCCAAAATTGCCTGAAACATAGCATCAATTATCAATCCCTTTTGTATACTGCGATTTTTAATACTATTATACAATTGACCTATAACGGATATTTTATTCACCAATTGACGTACACTAGGTGATACTGATGTATTTGGTGACAATAAAAAGTATCCCCTAGTATCAAATTTTATGAAACGGCCTTCTATGCCCTGTAATACATATATAACGTCCAATACCAAATCATGCTCATCGATCTCTCCGTACTCCACACCACTTTCTACAGTCTCCAAATCTTCCTTGGAAATTCCCTCCGGTAGAGTAAAAGAATGACCAAGTGAATCTGTCAAGCAAAAGGCATTTTGCTCATTATGAAGTGGATTTAATTGGTAGTCATCCACTAACTTGCGTTTTAATCCACTGGTATGTTTGGTTGTGGAATCATATTGCATGGAATTATACGGATCTCCCTTATAAATTGCGTTATCTTTAAGCAAAAAGAGAAGTTGCAGTACCGCAGGAAGTCTGCATAACCTGCTACTAGAAGATGACAAGATATCCTTCACATTGGAACTGGGAATTTTGCTGTCTAGGTAACGCTCAATTTGACCCAGGACCTTTTGAGGATCTATATCCGGCTTCGTTGTAACATCGTACTCGTTAAACAGTTGTATCAGTTCAGCTTCCAATCTGTTGTACAGATTTCGCTCCAAGTTGTCGATATAATTGGAAAATCCCTTTCCGGAGGCCGTGGACCGATTTAAATTATAATATGCCGAATCCAAGTCATAAGATACAATGTCTGCCTTTGATATATTTGATAAGTATTCAGCTAGTTGTAACACATCTCTTTTCAGCGAACCGGGTGCGACCGTTGTCAAGGATGAAGACTCCAAGGGTGTATTATGTTTCATTGTCTAAATTTACCATTACATTGCATAAAATCCTAATCTAATACAACAATCCTGTGTTTCCCGCTAAATAATTGAAAATGTGAAGAAAGAAGTTCGTCCTTTCTACTCTTTGACATCAGACCTACACAGAAGGCAGTCAAAACGCACACACATTGCGACAGCCTTTTATATATTACAACATAAAGAACGTTAAACAATTCATGTTGATTATACAAATAATGTGTTTTTATGGTGCGAATTATCATCTATGTTGAAGGTTTGTGAAATGTAAGAAATCGCGTTTTGAAAAATATCCGGAGAATCATCTTCCGAAAGCCCAAAATCCTCAAGATTATCAGATGTAAAGTCGTGTTCATAATCCATCTCAGCAGAAACTTGGTCAATGGAATTTGATCTCCGAAGTTGAGCGGATCTTCTATGCACTATTCTTTCGGAATCCTTGTGTACAGTATCCACCTTTGAATCGATTGAAATCTGACCAAACTTAACAGCATTTACTGTGTTCAGCCTTCTTGTTTCTGCTAGCGCTGGATTTATCTTAACCGTGTTTTTTGGAATATCAGTTGCATCTGAATACTCACAGTCAGTAGTATCAGAATCACGAGAAAGGGTGGACTCCATATCTTTCTGATTTCCTATTATACTCATAATCTTGTGTGCGGGGTTTTGAGAATGTGGCATATTCATCAGTTCTAATTTTGCCACAAGTTTAATATTTTCTTGGAGGACCTCATTTAGCTTCTCTTTGAGATGGGCATTCACCGCATTTAACTCTGTTGTTTCGTTCTTTAATCTTTCTATCTGATCGCTGTCAATACAAAAGTCCTTTTCCTTTTCTTTCAAAAGGACTAGTTCATTATTAACAACATTCTTGGCATTTATTTCCTCCTTCAATTCTATACCCAAATTTTTGTTTTCTTCCTGAACATGTGATAATTCTAACTTTAGGTTATTGTTCTCGCTATGTAAATCACTTATATCTTGAACAAGTTTGGAATTTTTCTCTACAAGCTCTGCGATTCTTTCGTGTTCAGCATCTGACCGCTTTTTCATCTCTGTCATTTCGGTAGCCAATGTTTCGTTGAAAATGGTAAGATCATTGACTTCGTTTGATAAGGATGATATTTCAGCGTTTTGGATATTGAGTTGCTCCAGAAGTTTGTCCTTTTGTAGAATTAGTTCGCGTATCTGTTCCTTGTCTTGCTCTAGGGATACAGCAGGTACTGTCAAAGATAATCGGTTCTCTAAATCGTCTATAATAGATTTTAGGTTATCGTTTGACTTTTGTAAGCCATCACACTTAACCATATAGACTTTTAATTCCTCAGATAATCTGGATGGATCCAAAGAGTCGTACTGACCTTTCAACAATTCAAAATCTCTTTTGTATGTTTCTATTTCCAATTCTTTTGATTTTATCTCTCCGACTAAATCATCATTCTTATCAACTAGTGTTTTACAGTCCTGTTGGCCGGAAGTAATTTTTTCCAGTAGAGCTGACCTCTCTTTTGAGAACTCATCTACTAGTCGGTCGTTATTCTCCAAAATAGCCTCAATCTCAAGTTTGCACTTGTCCAGTTCTGCTTTTGTTGTGGAGTAATCTGTATAAATTTTTGGAAGTGTAACCTCTAATTCTTGCAACAATTTGCGATACTTGTACTCATAAATTAACGAGGTGTGATAATCATTTTCGTAATCTACATCTGTGTCATTATCTATGTCTGCTATGTTGTCCACTATTTCTCGGAGAGCCGGTGATTTGTTCGTACTAGTATGTTCTACATCTCCTGATGATGTACATGTAGAAACTCTCTCCAAATCGAGTGTATCAACTAAATCATCAGAGTATCTCTTATAGAGGAAACCAAAGACCATATCAGATATATCATCAATAAAAACAGTCTCCTCTTTAAAAATCATTTTTGCATTTTCTAAAACTCTAGCCCAAAACTCTAACAAGTCACTTTGCTCCTGAGATAAAAAAATTGCCTCAAAAAGTTCAGTTCTAGTCATTGAATTACCTTTTTTGAGTATCTCATCCCTGAAAAACCTCATACTGTTCAGATAGTCGTCATTGGAAACTGTGAACTTTTTGAGTTCTGAGACCATTGCTTCCGACATTATATCCAACTTGTTCGATGTAGCATCCTCCACACCTACATAAGAATGAATTATATCGCTAAAATTTATCGTACCCTTCCAAAAGGAGATAAAAGAGACATACTCTGAGGATATTGGTATTGTTGCGAATGCATCACGAAAGTGTTCATACTTGTACAGCTCGCCAAAAAGCTTGTTATTTTCGTACAATATGGTCTGTAAGTTGTGAGCGTTCGCTTTCGTAGTAAAGTGTTTGCTTTCCTTATAGAGAGCCTGTTTATATGTACGTATAAGGAGATTCATTCTATTTTACATCTAATATAAACAGTTTTATCTAGAAAAGAATGTGTAACCGATGGCATATACAAAAGGAGAGCGAAACCTTAGCGGTGAATAGCATCGCTACATAATGAGAGCACAATGTAAACAATTCTAGTATTTGTATAGCACAATACTAAAATATCGCACTTTAAATAAAATGTGTAGGTAAACAGCCGAAAATTTCCTATGATCGAGGTTAGGCCCCTATAGGAGTACAGGTACACCATGCCGAGCTAAACAGTGACCAGTCTGTAATACGTTCACTCTCTGAATATTATTGGCAATCAGAAAGTGAGCCAAAGTAGGAAAGAGAGAAAGGAAGAAGATACATCTCTCTACTCCACCAAGAAGACTTCCACACAGGCACCTAGAATACCAGCTAAGCGTTCTAAAGTGACGATAAAGGATGCAATTGCCTAGTAGTAGTTTGTAGAATCACGATCCTACTCATACACAAGAAGCAGACAGACTGAGGATTTAAACTCCAAGAGGATAGCATTATCGTATAGTTTCGGAAGAAATATGTAGTACTGTACAGCTAAAATCTTGTCTGTGAAGAGATAATTACCCTTTGGTTCGTCCATCTAGTCCTGCCCTATAATCAGCCGCGACGTCACTCAGCTGCGCGCCAGTTGAAATACTCATGAGCAAATCAAAACTTGGTAGCTTTCTATCGAGTAAGTATTTGTGTGATCCTTATATTCAACTATTGCATTGTAAACGAACTGTTCGATTTCTGAAGATCGCAAAGGCAGACGGCGCTCGTATGCTAATTTTGGGCAATAAACATCGACATAGCGTCAATCTTGGACCTCTCCTAAGCCATTCATATAAAGAAACTATCAAAGTCACACCCGAGGTATTAATTAACGCCCCGGGATCTCACGACCTGATCTTGTGCTTCGACCCGGTCTTTTACGCTAGACATTTGTACAACGTGAATTTACCTCGTATAGCCATCTGCACATTCGACGATCTGTATCAGCACAGAGACATACCAGACGCATTTGACTATTTAATTCCCTTGAGGGATGAACAATCGGATGTATCAATATTAGATTCTATAACGGAAGAAGAGAATTAGTAAAATGAAGACCTCTGTAGACTTTGAAAGAGAAAAACGCCTTGAAAGCTCTGATCCTGTAGGAGAAAACATATTCCTAACAGGAAAAGCTTGGGAATTTCTAACACATAAAGTTTTCGAAGGTGAAGCTGGAAGTGCATTTTTAATGACCATTGGATGTGTCGCTGTTGCAGCACTATGTGGAAGGGAACGCAGAGCTGCCACTCTTGCAAGGGCATTGCAGATGGGACCCGCAAGCAGCTTGCGCGTTTTTGGACATCCCAGATATCGCCAGCATATACCAAGAAACCCGCTACTTAAACATTAAATATACCCTCTAAATCATAACATGTATAATTCAAATTTGATAAAACTAATTTATTTCTTGCTGTCTTAGCCATGGCGTAGGCGCAAGACACGCTGGACAGTTAACCAGCAATTTTGCTCATCATCAAGCATCTTTTGATCAAGTCTAGTAAATATATTTGGCGTGTAATCTTGTGCCATATTGCGAAAGAATGCCTTTGCAACAGCAACCGCGCTTTCTGTGCTTAAAAATAAATTAGATGGTTCTATATTCTTTAATATCCAAGGAGGAAGTTTTGATCTTTTATCAATTCTGCTATATCGAGCATCAGCGAAAACCATTAATCCAAAGTCATTTTTGTTCCTGATAATACGTCCTACACATTGTGCAGCCTGTCTCATTGCATCAAATGTGATAAACTCATTCTCAGATATCCCATAGTTACACCTCATAAAATCCAGCCTAGCTTTTAGTACTCTGGAAAGGGTGTACTGAAATGGAATACCAACTAAAACCACACAACGTCCGTAATGTCTATCAAAATCTATTCCTTCGGCAACTTTTCCCCTGCAAACAGACATGAAAACTGCACCTCTTCCGACGTCACATGCTTTGCGATAGTTATATAGAGCTAAAGTTGTTGATACAGCATCTTGTGTCTCCATAAAAATTAGTTTATGCTCCATTATGGACGATAAAATTCCACATTCATACCAATGAGACAATATTAATTCCATATATGCATAACTCGGGAAGAAGCAAACGATTCCATCCGGGATATGTTTGCAAAAGTCAATTAACAAACTGCCATAATTCCTTAAAACAGTGACATCTGTGCGTAAATCGAATCTAGTTGACATTTGTACTTGATTAGCACCTTTTGATACTATTATAGGACATAAGCAATCCCTATCAAAAGACATTGGTAACGACTGTGTTAAAACAGGTGTGAAATTCAATATTTTGGGGTAAAATTCAAGTGGTGATATAGTCCCTGATGTTAAAATAACAGACCTAAATCCCTCTAGTACTGGCCTCATTGCTATAGAGGCATCCAGGCAAGAAAACTGTAAAAGAGGGTCATATATAGAGCCATTAGGATATGGATCTACTATAACTATAAATCCGGCAGAATACGTGCCTACAAGTGTACAAAAATCCACCACTAACTGTAGAGAAGAAATATCACCCACTGATGTCATTTTGAGTGTATTCAACAGAGATTTCATTCTATTATATGTATGCTGCATTGTTTCCGCTAGTATATCAGTTTCATGTTCAAATCTGCAAAAGTGTAAAATGTTTGAAATAAACGTACCTATATAAAAACATAAGTGGGCCCTCCGATTTTGCTTCAAATACTTTAATATACTTTTTAAGATATCCTATGATGATTTTTAAATACGATATAAAATGCTCGGCTTTCCTTATGGAGCCTGGCACTGCTTTCATCAAAATATCATCTGGAAGAACTGGGCTCATATATCCTTCGATATCTAATGTATCCATTTTTAAATTCTCCAGTAGTTTGTTATATTCTTGTAACAGTGCATCTTCATCCTTTTCTCTAAGAACACGTATATTCTCTTCAAGGTGAGCCAGATCAGTGTATGCCTGATCCAACGTCTCACCATTCAACTCCACACTAAGGGCTTCTATACACACATTATCAATATTGTGAGCTTCATCAAACACAACTACAATTGGCAACTTTGACTTTGTTTGTTTAGACTTATCCGTGGAGCTTAATTTGTCAAATGGATTGGATCCAGAATTGCTTGTAAACAAATGTGAAAAAACCGATTCTGAAACCTTTGGGTCAATCATATATTGATAATTCAAAACAACAATATTTGCCATTTCTATACAACGTCGTGCCATAAAATATGGACATATTGGAGCGGGCTTCCCATTTGTTGGATTCTTGAAATTATTACAGTGTTCCTTTAACCCTTCCAATGTATAGACACCTATAAAGGTTGTTCATTTGAAACTTTTCCAAACCTGCAGGGACAAGGGTTCTGTTCCACACATTCTCCATATTTTCATGATATCCACAAAGACCCATAGAATTGTATTCTTCTATGTCTGGAACTCTTTCCACAGCTGAAGTGCTGGGGGCCTGCCTCTGTGGATTTGAATCTGTGCCTTCAAATTCGATGGTAAATTCACGAGCTTTGGTTTGATGTGTTTCCTCATATTGCACTCTGCGCCACAAAGACATTAAATCCGCGCCTATATCGTTTCTTATACAATAGACCGATTAACATACAGCGTTCATCAATCTTTGTGCGATCAGCACAAGCTGAAACCTCTGGGTGTATACACAAATTACGTCTTGAACATAATCCAAACGCCAAAAAATACCCTAAATGTGTGTTTAAATGTATAATGGGCCAGGTACCAGTACGATTATACTTGTCTACCGCAGACGAAGCTTCTGGACCCGGCTCTGTTTTGACAGCAATGTCATTTTTGGCTAATCTGTCTTTTCGCAGTTCTGCGTTGCGATAATTTATGACTTCTTTAAGTTCTAACAGCGATTTTTCCATCTCATGTATCGTACGGGTGCAATATATGAGCTTTCCAACCTCTGGACGAGCCAATTGATAACTGGCGACGAAGCTAAAAAGCGCAACGGTCTTACCTGTAGCTCATGGATAAAAGGGAGATAAAATACGTACCAGTTCCTGTTGGCATCTCCAGAACAGCGTGACCATGGGCGTCCAGGGCATTTTTTAGACTTCTCATGTAAGCCAGTTGTTCTGGATAAATTTTTGGGTATGGAAAAAACACCTCGATACCATCCACCCAAAATCTAACCATTTTAGATTATGTTTAACTTATACATCTTGTAACACTGACACTAATATAGTACATTTTAAAGAATGAAGATGCAATGCTCCGTGGCAGGTACCTACACACCAAAACCACCATATATATAAATACGTATAAATCACAATCAATCTTCGTCTGAATCATCGCATAACGATGTTAAAAGTATGGAGGCGTTTGGTACAAGATTCGCATCCTTTAGCGTCTGAGATTTATTAGAAAGTGCCTGCGATGGATGAGGAATGGACAAAACGAAATCGTAGGGTATTTTGATGGAATCATCCTTGTCTTCCATATACTCTGAAGCTTCTACCCACTGATAAACTTTCTCAATTGTGTCGTCTTCATCAAATAAAGATTCAATGGAGTGCCCGGTTGGCAACCTTACCCTGATCTTTGTGTTTCCCTTGGCCTCGAGATGTTTGTGTTCAACTGCCAATTGTTTCCTTCTATGAACTATACGCTTTATTTTCTCTTCCTTCTCTTTCTTGATAGCTGCCTGTGTGTTTCTTCTTCTCACGTCATTTTCCTTTTCCATCATTTTCATAGAATCAATTTCAACCGCTTTTCTAAACTCTTCATCCTGTTCCTCACGCAACTTCCTACTTGATTCCAAACTGCTAATCGGTCCATCTGCATTGTCCACAGCGTTTACAAGTATGGAAATGAACTTGTCATAGTCTACAAATCCCTCAATTCTATCAATGATTCTTGTCTCTGTAGGAGTCTTGCAGGCCATTATAGAAACGTGAGGTAGGAGCAGAGCATTTGTAATGTTAATCAATCTGCGCATATGAGGCCCTTTATGATACTCAATGAATACGATGAAATTGGAATCCTGGTACGAATGTATGAGGGTAGAATAAACTTACCAGAACCTCTATAACAAGCTTATTTGACAGCAACTCGGAGCAAAACCTCTGATCTCTATCAGAGTGTATATACACAAGCAACAGTTTCCCCGTGTTTGAAGCTTCAGCCTTTGCCTAAAGTCGAATATAAAAAAGGTAGTGGCACAAACCTCTTCAAATGTCCCTGAAAATAACTTTGGGTGTGTAGATCCATATTTCGACTCATAAAACTCTAGGAAATAAGGCTGATATATGCCAATGATGGTACATGCTCTGCGTAGTAGTGATTGCAGCGGTTCAAATATCTTTTTTACAGTTTCATTGAAGAAGCTCACGGCTGTATCATACAGGGATGACATTTTAATGTGCAAATAGTCTACATTTAACTCGCAAATTACGGGGAAATCCACATTTGTACCAATGTAATCTATTAGATATCATATAATTAATCCGTTCTTTGGGTTTGGACAAGGAATGGCGGTAAACACTCAAAACATGATCACGATATACTTTCTGTGTGTTGGCATGTGGCAAGCAGCGGCTGCGGTCTCGCAGGCTGATGCCTCAAAACGCGACAATAGATTAGTAAACGTCTCACGGTTTAAGGTGTTTTTATCGTACAAGTGTGGATATTGGTCTAAAATAAACGGTCTTGACGTAAAAGGGTCCGCGAAACTGATGCACATGTGTGGAAACGCCTACCGACTGGATGACTGAAACTGCGGGAATTTGTAGGAATTTCTGGACGGTTCTTATCGGCAATCGTAAATGTGTCCAGGATATCGTGAAAAGGGTATAGAATCTTCTCGGAGACAATAGACAGGCATAAAGTAGATCCTAGAGGAGTTCTTTATTAGTATATTCCCGTAAATTGGTGTATATGGTGTAAAACATGGTGTATCTTTCTTTTGGAATTCCAAAATACCCCGTTAGCGCGTTATCTTATCCCCAGATGGTATGACCGTTTCCTTTCATCAGTTATAATGTGGAAGTTTATGGCGCGATTTCTGTTGTTTAAACACAATGACGGAATCCAATTTCTTAAAGTGTTTGCAAGAATTTCATGGAGCTGATAAATGGTCGGATTTGTCTAGTAGAACAGTCCTTGGTCAAAATATCAACTTGTTTCGTTTCTATGAATCAGCTAAAAGAAGGGGCGGAGTAACTGCCACCGTTATAATGACGTGTTGGCGTGAAATATGTGTAGAAATCGGAGTTATCAACTCGGACGATTCCGTATCCCTGGAAGAAGCTCGCAAGGCGTCCCAGTATTTTTTGGAGTGTTTTAATAACTTTAATTACCAAGAATCCTTGGATTCTGAGAGTACAAACGACTCTTCCAAGGCGCTCGAGCAAAAGGTTCCTGAGGAAGGTCCTCCAAACGTGATAAGTGATAAACAAGAACAATCAAAAAGTCGTAAAAATGCTCAAGTTCCGGATGAAGAAAACCTTATATGGATGGCGAAACAACATATAAAAACTATAGCACCAAAGGTTAGGGTTTTTTTCAAGAATGGCGGAATTGGTCTAAGAGGCGGAGACGTTCCATTTAATGCAGACACACAATGGATACTACCGTCATATGACAAATCATTACCACTTCCCTATAATACCCAATATAAGGTAGCATATGCCGCAAAAATGGCAGCAGATCTCCCCAATTTCCTGTCGCGTCTAACCACTGATGATGCAGTTCCTGCCAAGGACAACTCTTCAGCTGCTGAATCAATGTCAATTGAAACTGTTTGCAAAGGTATTATTTCAGAGGTTATGAAGTTGCTAATCACACGTCAGGATGTAGACGTTTGCTTAGATGTTATTTTTAAAGCCATAACTCTTTCCAACGTATCTAGGGTTCCCGGGTTGCATAAACAAATTTTATCGATAACAATGGAAATTTCAAAAGAACTATCAGATTCCAACGATTATTTCAGGCAAAGGGAGATTGTCAGCATGTTGAATCTCTCTTGTGGAATCGTTGATGCGCTTGTATTTAATTCATTCAACTCACCAAGTAACCCAGAAGTGTTACCAGATAACCTGGAAAATTCATCACAAGAAACCCTATACTTTCTTGAGTCACTGCGAGCAGCTTCTTGTGCACTGTTTAAGAGAGTGCATCGATTATTTAGCACTTTTAGTAAAAATGCGGCTAGAAACAACTCTATAAACAGAAGGAGGAGTAGAACTGTTGGAAGTATTGGTCCATTTGACACTTACTTTTCACCAGGTGACCATGGAGTACTACTCGAAAGAAAAAATAGTGCAAAGTATGTGAATGATATATGCGATGTTAATGCTGGTATTCAAGTTATAGTGTCATCCTTAAATACGATAATAAATCTCTGTAAATCTGCAAAATCACCATTCCAAATTGATATTCTTTCTCTCTATTTTGGGAATTTGTCTGAAGTTTTTGTTAACACTTTGCAAAATAATAGGGTTCCGAGATATTGGCTCTGGAAAGAATTCCAGTATCTCCTTTGTATTTTTTTAACGTCAGCTTGTGAATATTTTAATAAAGCCTCTCTATCCACACACATCAAGATTGTCAAATACTTACACATTATATCTCTAGCACTCTTGCATGAACAAAAGTTACAAGGCAACACACTTGTCAAAGTCCTGGAATTACTGAATGTCCTTAATAATTCGGATCTAAATGTTGTTGGTTTTATGAAACCTCTAATTTTATGTACTTGTAAAATACTCACAGAGCGTGCAATCGAAATTACACGCGGTAATCTTTTAAGCACTTTAGATTTAAACAAATTCTGCATGAAAGAAAATGAGCCACCAATCTTGCAATATGACAAATGTAGTGATGAAAAATACTTTAATCCTCTTATATTAAACAATGATAGCAATCAAGGATTCTCGTTTAGACTAAGTAAAGCTCCCAAATTAACGGGTCTTGATTTACCTGGATTCTTCAATTGTGAATGTAACCCCTTGTTAAATCCGTGGTCACTACTTTTGGGAGAGCCGTGGAATAGTAAAATTATAAAGAATGAGAACACAAAGAGAAAGTGCAACATATTGCAAAGGCTATTTTGTGATGATGTAGTATCTCCTAACAAAGCTGTACCTGTAGAAGATGCTGTTTCTTATCTACAATTATGCTATAAATATATTTTTGGTTTATCATACAAGATCTCACAAAAAAATTCACTTAATGAAGCAAATAAATGTGAAAGTAATGCAGTCGTTAATCGTACACCTACAGCCAACGAACTCGTTTTTCAATGTCTAACCAAGCTGACAAGGTACGACTTTTGTTTGAGTGAAATTAGTGCCATGGAAAGAACCTTTCTGGAATGTGCCTTTAGTGATAGTGAACATTCTAAACTTGTATGGCCTCTAATTCATATATTAATGTCTGGCACCTGCAAAGGTGACTATAAATGTCCTGATGAGCCCTATCAGGTCTCATTTGTTAATCATATTAAATGATTATATTCTCATTATATGGTAAATGTTAATTTACAAGTCTGGGTTGCTCCACGGTGATGTTGGTGAGAATTCAAAACTCTCAATTGAGTTTAGGGCTCCTTTGCTCCATACTCCGCGGATGACATGGCCGGCTCCCAATGTAAGGATACCATATCCATCCTTTATTCCATTCGAGAAATTTCCATTGTATGTGGATCCGTCTTGTTTGCAGTAAAACAGACCCATTCCATCCCTCTTGTCGTTTGTCCAGTCACCTGAAATACGATATTTTTAAAGCGTAAAATACCTTCATATCGGTTTCCATTCGAATACTCATATACCCCGTGGCCATTCGCATGATCTTCATACCAATTCCCTGAAGATTTATTATATAAACTTATCCATTCCTACCATTAAATCTATCTCCATTAACATAAATGAGTTCACCTATGCCATGTTTCTTTCCTTCCTTCCATTCTCCATTGTACTTGTCATTTCCAGCATAGATAAAAATTCCTGTTCCGTGTGATTTATCGTTGAGCCAGTATCCTTCATATTTTTCTCCATTTGCATAGGTTAATGCTCCAAACCTAGATTTTTCATAATTAGATATTTCTACTTACCCTTCTTTCCTATCTTCTACCCATTCTCCCTCATATGTACTTCCATCGGCAAAGACATATTTGCCACTACCGTGCATCTTTCCATTGAACCAATCACCTGTAAAAAATGTATTCCTTGAAAAATCCACGTACCATCGTAGTAACTTCCATCAGCGTATTTGTATACTCCCTTGCCATTGATGCAATTATCCACCCAATTGCCTTCATAGCTCTCTGGCTGGGCACCCTTTACACTGGAATATGTTACAGTTCCCTTTCCGTGGCGTTTGTCTTGTCTCCATTGGCCCACATATACATCACCTTCAATGTATCTGTAGGTGCCGTGACCATGCATCAAACCATCCAACCATTCTCCTTCGTATACATCACCGTTTGCGTATGTTAACGTTCCCTTGCCGTTTATTCTCCCATTTTCCCAGGTACCTAGTAGCATTTATCTGGATTGTTCAACAAACCTTCGTATACGTTTCCACTGGCAAAGTATGCAATGCCGTGTCCGTGTATTCTGTCATTCATCCATTCACCTTCATAGATGGATCCATCGGAATAGTAAAATTTACCGCGGCCCTCTCTTCTTCCCTGCACAAATTCCCCTTCGTAGCGCTCAGAGTCGCTGTAGTAAAAAGTCCCGGTGCCATGAAAAAGGCCGTCCAGAACCTGACCTGCGTAAGTATTCTTGTTTATAGTAGTGGTGGACAGGTTAGATATAGAGAACTCAGAACGTGAGTTTATAGATGTAGTTTTCCTGCTATACATTGTGAATAACGTGTCGAACAAAGTAGTTGCTATTTTAGGTTTCAGTGGACCAGTAATTTTATGCGATATCAAACCAACAGATTTTGCAAATTAATCTCAAGGCAACTACGATCTTTGATCATTTTCTGCCCAGATTTCAAGTTTATTAGATCTCTGGAATTTTTGCATGCGTCGGAATTTTCCCTACCAAAGACTAGATCTGATATAAAGGAGTAAATTACTAAAAGGGAGGACGTTTTGGATAAATTTATGCGACAGAGGATAAAGATCCTCTCCCTAGGCTACAGAGGGATAGTACATACTCAGCCTCCTGAGCAAATGGACGAAATAACGTGGACATTGGGACAAACATGGACTGTTCAGAAACTCTGACTAGTAACACATACAGCTCTGTCGATGAATCCGGGCTGATGTGGGCGAAGGATCGCCATTTAGAATATACCTCTCAAAAAAGTGCAAAAGTGGAATCACAGTAGGTAAATCCACGTAATTATAGATGATACACAAGAAATCTACCGGTATTGAAAGGATCAAGTCTCTTTTTCGCTCACTTGAAATCAACAGACAGCTCTCCTGCGGATACATTAAACAGTTTGCCGAAACAAGGAACCTAATACTGTAAATATCTATATTTTCATCTTTAAATGTGTAGGAATGGTAATAATAACGCATCTACCTTAGAATCTGAGGTACCTCTTAAATGGGACATTCTCAACGTTTCAGGGGATTTTGATCGGTAAACTAGAGACAAATACCAAGGAATCTGTATGTTTATCCCCGTAACTCAAACATTTTGCCACAGATTGAAGATTTGAAGCACGCTGAAGAACACATTACTCTCTTGGAACGAGGGAAAACAACCAGCGAATTGGCGATATTAAAAGAAACACTTAAAGAATGGAAGCGTGATGTAGTTCTTAGGATCGTATTAACCTCTAATCTGGTAAGTTATAGTACGAGACTCTTCATGTCGATAGTCACGACTAGACACTGACGACCTACAACGAACGTTATTCATATGGCTAGATGGACCATATATTAAAGATTAATATTAATACTACTGCTTTTCAATGTTACTTAACATTTCCGTTATGTTTACTTTGCGATTAGAACGTTTAGATTCTTTATCTGCTTCTCTTCCGGTAAGGCCAGTTGTTTTCTTGGCTTTTGCGTCCTCTTGTTTCCGTTTGTTTCTCTGTGTTAAATCAGTCTTTATCTTATTAACCTGTTCAACAGTCGCCTTGCCGCTCTTAACCAGCCCTTTCAGCTTGTTTTGGAATTTTCTCTTTTTAGCGTTCCTGGAGATTTTCGCAGGATTAACAGATTTTTCTGCGTCGTTTGTTTTAATCGCAGTTACTACATTTAATGGTGTTTCTATTGCTATTGTAGGCACTTCAGCTGCCTTTTCAGATTCACTAATTCTCTTTGGTACAAAACTAGAGTTTGTCAAACTATCCAGTTTGTACATTAGTTTTGCAAATTGCTCAGTAAGTGCCTTCTTGTGTGAATCCAGTTTGTCTATGGCCAAAAATTGTTCCTTATATTTCTGGGCGTAAATATCACCGAGACCCACAGAACTTTTGGTGAAATCTATATCAACATTGTTATTCTTCTTCAAGCGCTCTATGGCCTCCAACTGATCTTCCACAGCTGTCTTTCTTTCAACATTATCAAATATTCCAGACTTTATTCTTTGCACTATGATCAATTCCAACGGCAATGGCTCCTCAGGATCCACTCCATTTCCTATTTGCTCCTCCATTTTTTCCTTCTCATAAACTGTCGAAGACATTTGTGGTAGTTCTAAATCAAGGTCCAACAAGCTGTTTCTGGGTCTTTTTGTGGCTATACTTTCTCCCATTAAACTCCAATGCTTGGGGGCAGCAAGCTCATTCTCTATTTTGGAAATCTCAGAATGTTGATCCACTTCCTCCATCATATCCTCGTCCAAATCATCTCTGTATACCTCCTCCCCAAATTTAGCTTCTTCAAAATCATCGTTTCCAAGATCATCCCTGTATTCGTCTTTATCATCTTCATCATCGGTTACACCGTCATCTTCCACACGCTGAAGAAGCAGCTCCATTTCCTTCTCATCATCGTCCAACAAGTCTAAATTGCTATCACATGAGAGAGGCTTTATTTCATCTTCAGGACCATCTGAATCTTCCATTGTGTCCTTAAAAAAGTCAGTATACTTCATGTCTGCAGCTGCTACAGATGAGTCCGACTCTTCACCAAGTGAATCAAAATAGTTTATACCTTCTCCATCCGATTCAAAATCTTTGTCTGCGAAAGCTTCCATTTCCTCCATATTAAAGAATTCATCTTCCCCTACAGTCTCTTTTGGTTGTTCTTCATCTTCTACGTCGCTGTCACTGTCGCTTTCGCTATCTTGGTTCTCTTGTGACTCTGAGCTATAGGATGAACTAGGCTCTTCTGGGATATCCTCAGTAACATCCGTATCATTTTTGAGAATCTTGGACAAATCAGCCTGGAGAATATGGTCGAGCCTCTTCTGAAGAGAAGATGTTTCTGTAGATGTATTCTTATCCAAGATGGTCCACAGCTGCTCCAAATCAAAGCCGTTCAGAGATTCTACAAGCTTGTTTGCATCATTTTTTGAGTATCTATATGCCCTTCTAACCGATGCGCCCTTTCTCGACCTCTTTTTATTGAATTCCTCCTGAATATACTTGCGAAACAGACGTAGCTGGATGGTATGCCTCAAAACATTTGACAAGTAGTGACGTAGAAAGACGTTACATCTATCTTTCTCTTCCCAAAAGTACCATGGCTGTTTTATCAGTTTTTCTGCAGTTATTTCGGGACTTTGAGGGGATCCATTCGCCACTGACGCAGATTCCAATTGTTTTGACTTTCCTTTCATTGTTAAACTAAAGAAAGAACAGTGACGTAGTCAATTGCGATAAATTAAAACTGGACTTGTAGCTCAAGTTCCCTACAAGTCCTCGCCAAACACATGGGATCCACAAAAGTTTTATTTCACGTTTTTGCCTGAAAAATGAAACTCTTTGGTACGTTCTGAGATGTTCTTTATCGGATTTGGCACTTTGCTACTGTTATACGGATGTAATCTGCACCAAACTCAGACACTAGTTGTTAGTTCGTATTACACTAAAAGGCCATTGTTCATAAAATCTCAATCTTTGTCTCAATTAAGAGGTACTTTCGCGAAATCTGTTGGTTTTACTCGCTACTCTATCAAAACACCCGAGGAATCTCCTCATTCCTACTACAAATCTGACCATTATAATAGGCTCCGTAGCTATTTTACCGCACAAGAGCAAGAAATAGATGATGCTGAGTACAACATACACAAAAACGAGCACGTTTATCAGATAGAAAATACTGGATTATTTGCTCCTCTATCCTTGGATTTCGAATCACTTGCCGCCGTGCCAGAGCTATTTCATGAAAACTTTCTACTCAGGGGTGAAGATCACTGGGAAACACTAATCAGGATCCGTGAGCTCTGTTCTCTAAAAAATACAGTTGGTCAAACTCGGCAGCTAATATCAGATAAACGCTCAGATTTGGCAAACGTATTTAGAGATTCATCTGAATCAGATAAGACCTGTTTGAGAGATTCAAATATTAGCTTGAGAAATGAACTAAGGGAATTAAACTCACAATATGCTTCAATAGTTAATGAGCTTGAATTATTGAGACAGAAATTGCCAAACATTTTATCTAGTCAAGTTCCAGAAAACGAGAATGTAGTTAAAAAGGATCTTTCTAGAAATTTTACAAGTACAAACTCGACAAAACTTACACATTATGAAATTATAGAACGTCTAAATCATGATTATATACAAAAGGCCGTTGGAATAAGTGGTAAGGGATTTGCAGCTTGCGGCGGTAATTTATCTCGTTTGGCTAGAGCATTAATTAATTTGTTTTTAGACACACACACTCAATTGTTTAACTATACCGAAATTACGGTACCATTTATAGCCAGTGAATCAACATTTAAATCTACTACTCACTTACCTTTCTTCGAAGAGGACTTGTTTAAACTAGATTCGCGTCACCAATTTGACGGTGAAACTGGTTATTTGATACCAACATCTGAAGTTCCGTTGCTAGCTCTTCATCAAAATTTGAGGATACATCCCAAGAACCTTCCTCTCCGATTTGTTAGTTATTCTGAGTGCTTCAGATCAGAGATACAAGATTACGGCTTGGACACCCGTGGACTAATAAGACAACATCAATTTGGGAAAGTTGAATTAATTTCTATTGGAGAAGCCGCTGACTCCGAACATATTCATGAGCTTATGCTCTCACATATTGAACATGTTTTAAATTTATTAGAGTTACCTCATAGACAAGTAATCTTATCTGCCAAAGAAACTGGGCATTCTTCATCTAAAACCATCGATTTTGAGGTCTATTTCCCATCGCTTGATAAATTTATAGAGGTTTCGAGTTGCAGTAATACTGGTGATTATCAGACCTCGAGATTAAATCTCTTTGGAGCTTCAAAGGAGAAGTTACACGCTATAAACGGCTCTGGATTGCCTATAGGCAGAACACTGTCTGCACTATTGGAAACACATTGTAGTATTAGGGATAACGGGTTGCTGCAAATAAACATCCCAAAGGCTTTGCAACCCTACTTGAATAATGAAACTGTAATTCTCGAGGATATACCATAAATTTATAAAATGCCACCGCTGTTGTCAAAAATACTCTTTTCGTCCACCGTAAGGGGTGGGAAGGAGATTCAAAAGGCCAAAAATTTGCTGCGTAAACCAACAAAAGCTATAAGCACAACCAGTAAATCTGATGTAGCATTTTCTCACAGACTATTTTCTGTTTTTCCAGAGTCATGGAATTCTGAAAAGATCCCTTTGGTACAAAAGTGTATATCTACAACGTTCTTATCGCTAGTAATCGGCGGAGGAATTGCAGCAAATTACTATGATGGTACATTTTTGTAGAGAAAATAAAATGTTGTAGAATCAGATGAAGAGTTTTCCAGGTCAATAATCAGCTCAGAAATACACATTTTGAGCACTTACTTGGCATTTACGGTAAGGTTTGCTACATTTATACATGCACATTTAGAATGGAATACACTCTGGATTTCAAAATTATTTGGGATGTGGCATAGTCACGGTAAATGTTCTCCCTCATTAACAAGTTTCTTTAGAGGAGGTTTAGCTGGATTCCACATTACAGACAAATTTGTTCAATCACTGGTGTTGCAGCAGCTGCTTATGCTTCAGGTATTTCGTTTCGCCTACATAAAACCTTTACAGCAAATTCTTTCACTGCGACAAAGAGTGTCTTGTATCTGCTATCATCAGCCTACATCTTTACCGCGATCAACGAGCACCTCTACCTTAAGTGGAAGATTACACCCAAATGGTAAGCATTTCCATGTCTACACAAGACGCTTCTAGGATGAGATACTACACTCCAAGGCACATATCTGCTGTGTTAATAGGTAAATTATTCCATCATAAAACTAATTGGCGCCGCAGGAATCGCATCACTGCTACTCTGTCAATCGCAAACTCTGCCCGGGAAAGTACCAGAATTGTAGTAATCACTAAATTTTAAAAACACAGTTTAAAATGTCAAATATTTAAATTCATTTATATGTGCAAACATGGCAGGACAATCGACTGACATCGATACGTCAGACTGGACCGTTATATATCCAACTTATCTCGACAAAAACGCGACCACAACCCGGGGGAGGAGAGTTAGTCTCTCTTTAGCTGTACCAAAGCCAACCGTAGAAGAAATTAAGCTCGTATGCGAGAGATTAAATGTCAAACACGTCGTAGAACCGGTTTGTGACCTCTCATTCAAGGATCACTTTTATAACAGGGAAAATGTTATCCTAGGGATTGGTTAGTGCCCGGACGCGTTAGAGTGCTCTTAAAAGACCCTGACTCTGGAGAAAAGACTCGGTCAAGTTTGTTCAGACCCACTCTATATATGATTCTTGCAGAAAAACAGCTACTCAACGAAATCGCATCACTAATTTCGCAGCTCAAAACCAGGCAACAACCAAAAGAAACACCAAGCACATCCGCCACAAAGAAAAAGGCTGGAAAAAAGAAACGCTGAACATGTAATACTACATTTTAAATCTCTGAGCATATCTGCTACACGTTACTTGAACATGCGATCCAGGAAAAGAATGATTTGCAATTCTTGCTATTCATAAAGGTCTCCTCAATTTTACAGGCAAAAGTATCCCTCGAACATTTGTTGAATGTTTTGGCGGAGTTGTCAGATTCACTAAATGTCATTGACCAACCTAAGGGTAGAATGTAACGTATAAATATCAAGCTTACCTCCAATAAGTGTAGAACTCGGTGGACAGACATTTTGGGTCACCACCGCCTCCTGCTTTGATGAGCATCCCATGCTACTTGTGCTAACTGTATGGTTTGTTATTTCCGATAATTGAGGTGCACCATTCTCTACACATGCAATCCAAACTGAGTTTGTAGCTTTTCCGTCTTGAGACTCGTGTACACAAGTCTGATTTGTTGCTCTGCATGGATATGCATCAGTGGGCTGAACGTTGTTTCCCTTTGGTATGGAAAATGCAAATCCATATGCGATCGAAAATCCCATTGGGCATGAGGCCATTGCAGGGGATCCCACACTTGTAGCCGTCTGCTGAACTAGCAAGGGAATTGGGTCTGTGCCACAAATGATCCATATTCTATACTCACTGTCCGGACTATCATTGGAAACGATGCACTTCTCTTCCCCGACTGGACAAGCTGATATCTGTACTGGGAACCTATTTTTACCAATAAAGTGTTTGTTCTTATTTATAACCAACGAAAAACCCATAATTACGGTCGTTTTGTTAGGACATACAGCACTTCCAGGACGTGATCCGCTATATACAACCTGATGTCCTTTTTTAGCCAATGATGCCACGCCAAATTCCTTGCCATATTTCTTATAGATATCGTCTGGTGTTACACCATAAGTTTCAGAGTAAAATTTTAGAGCCTCATCAAATGCAATTCTTTGTGTCTCATTTCCAAGTAATGATCTGATACTCTCCAAACGTATTTTGATTGGCATTGGCTTATTAGATAAATCTTTTGCCCAGTTGTGAAGACTATTAATATCCTTACTATCGACCAGGGTATCTCCACCAATAACAATGACCTGTTTATCATACTTGAAGTTTTCATATGTCTTATTGCTAGAGATGTCAGTAGTGCTACTAAAGTTTCCACTAGCGCTATCCAAGAGAGCAGGAGAAACGGCAGCTTTGATAGCAGAATCAACATTCATACCGCTTTCCTGCATGTGTAAAACATCTGTTTTCTTAACTTGGATCTGGTGTGTTATTTTTCCACCCAAATGTACAACGGTTGTAAAGTGGGTACCAAACATTTTCAAGAACTGTATCCATGGCTTAACAGAAGACGCACATACTGGGTCATTCTCATCCGCCTTAAAGACATCCAGTGTACAAGTTGTGGCATCAAATTTTTCAGGCAACTTGTCGACAGCGGCTTTGAATTCATCCGTGGTTTGCATCAAGTTATAGTTGACCATCCCAGCCACGTAACGCAGGCAATATGTTTTCGATATGTATGTGCGCACTTTATTGGTGGCAGTTGATTTCACAAAATTCTTATAACCAGTTGAGGCTGTAAAACTAAAGAAAAATGGAATACTTGCTGATGCTTGTGCATCAACCGATAGTTCTTTTTTGAAGTCATCAATTGAATTTACATGGTCAATCGTTTCCGATTGTCTACATGAATACTCTGGACGAATCCAACTTCCGTAAGGTTCCTTTAAGTTTGCTCCATCTTTATTTGAATATTCTATATCCCAATTTAGTTTTATAACTGGGTTTCTGTATCCTTGATCCATCATAACTATGGGATCACCGAGTGGATTTCCAAAAACAATATCATATCCGGACCCCAAATAGCGTAACGACGCTGACAGGCCGGGATTGCTTGAATTATGAACATCAAGTGGCTTTATATCTAGATCCCTTGTATGTGACACAACTCTGGAGCTCTCCTTGCGTTCATGGCTGTGGGACCTTTTCGCATCAAATTTAAAATCATCGTCATCCAAATCAAGGCCCTCGTCAAAGTTTGGTGGGTCAAATGTCTCTAGCGAGTCTTGAAAATCATCTTTGTCCTCAAGACTCCTCTTTGTTCTCGCGAGTGATGATTTTGTCCCCTTTGGTAAATACAAGGAGCCGCCAAAAACATCATCTCTTGACTTTCCGCGTGGCTTTACCGCTTGTTTCGGCTCGGGTTCCTCGTCTTCAGAGCCATCAAAGAATTGATTGAAGAGATCGTCATTGTCCAAATCCTTTAAAATGTCCTCATCCTTAACAAGGTCACCTTCCTGGGCTGCAGGCTTACGTCCTAAAATGGTGTAAATTGGCACACATTTGAAAAATACCTGGAACTTTGGATTTTTTAGCCTCTGAAGCCTTGGAGCCACCCAAAGTATTGGACTGTCTTGGTCCAGCTTTTCTTGTGGGTTTGCCATCACTTGTCGGGGAAGGATCTACGAGTCAATGGATTACAAGATGCTGTGAAACAAACCGCCGGTCTTATCTGAATCTTTTCCGCCTGATAGAGGTGAATTTTTTCGCTCAGCCACCTTGCCTGGCTTCTGCTTAGTCTTCTTTAGCATACCGATGGGAGAGAATTTCTCCGTACCAGCCTTTCCGGATGCGACATTTTCGGCATCGCAAAAAGGTCCGAGCGATGTCTTTAAAGCCAAAAGGTACAAAAGCGTCTTAAACTGCATTTTGTTGTATTAAATCCGAGTTCTATAATCACGAATGACCCCTAGAACTGTGAAAACACTATTCTATGAAAACTTTCATTCAAAGGAAACACATTTCAGCATCGCATCATATGTTTGCCTATTAAAACACGAAATTCATGACCAGTCAACTGCCATGTTAAAACAAGAGTGAATGAAGCGCCTTCTTGCGCTATAAATCCGAAATTAAATCTGTTCCCAAGAGGTTAGTGAGCCATCGCCCAGCTGAGGAGATGTGATGTCATTTTCCGAGATTCCTGTAGATCGGTGCCGTGCACCTAATGCATAGAATCTCGTGGCTACCCAGAACACCGGTATCAGATGTGTCCGGCAGTTTATGCATATTTCAAATGTTTAGCGGGGTTGCTAAATATAGGATCTGCGATTGTGGAAAATTTGCCTTCAAAACTGCGACTTTGTCTTCATCTTGAGTTTACCGATCCCACAACGGCCGGAACCTCTCGATTCCCGTGACTTGCAACCACACCATCCATTTTCAGCCGAAATTCTCGGGATGCAAAAGGCCCTAGGCAACACACTCGCTCGTACACGGGCGAGTGGTACATCAGGTCCCTTGGGTTGGGAGGCGTCACAATTCTATTCTGTGCCAATTTCGGGGTCAATCTTGCTATTTCATGCTAGTTATCCATAAGTTTATCAAGTTGCTGCTATCGCATCTAAAATGTAGTTTTGTCACAAACAACCGCATCGTTAAATCAATGATCTACTCCCGTGGACTTTCCAATGTTTAAGTTTTTGAGGCCTTCTCTCCTGTTCCTCGGCCTCTCTGTACTCTTCTCTTCTCTCTCGTACGTCCCTTTTGTTTCACGGACGTTCGACTCTGTAGCTAAACTCAGTTTCTCGGACTTGTCAAACTTTGTTGACAAGTATGATAAAGGAATCGCTGAACTGCACTTTAACCGTGCAGTCTGGTTGAGGGTTTGTTTGTCATGGCAAAAGTAAATAGACATACAGGATGCTGTCATTCCGCATAAAGACTTGCCAGAAGAAGCAGATGGGACCACAAAGAAACCGCAAAGTGTACAGGAATCTACTCTAGCTGAAGGTATACGTCTCCTGCTCAGGTTTTTATTCCTGCACATAATTACGCTCATTGTGTTGTGCATCATCCTTCTGAG
The DNA here is from genome assembly GCF_000342415.1 of Theileria equi strain WA. Lineage (NCBI taxonomy): Eukaryota > Apicomplexa > Aconoidasida > Piroplasmida > Theileriidae > Theileria > Theileria equi. The sequence goes on along the minus strand of NC_021366.1, from coordinate 3,379,944 downwards.
ATATGTGCGTTTATTCCGTGATACGGCATTTCTACTCTTCAAATTGGTACGAAAGTGTAATTGGAGGACGCCTATCAGGATCATAATTGCATTGGTTCGCTTCAGTTCATGGATGGTATCTATTGCTTGGTACTACAACTCATTTTTACCCGTAAAGACCCGGCTATTAGTATACCCTATACTAACATGTGTTTTAGCTACAATGTTTTTCAAAGTAGGAATTGGCAAAAAACGCCTCTTTAATATCGTTCCCCTGGTAATTGGGTTCATTTCCTATTCTGCAATGGTTCTTACATTTAATTCAATGGCTCACGCCACAAACAAGTTTTCCCTGAATGAATGCATCATTCTAACATGGGTTTCATTCATTTGTCTTCGATGTTTTGACATAAAGAAAGCTGGTAGTAGGCTTAAAATAAGAAAAGATAAGGCAGAGTCTGAAAGACTATCACATGAAGTATCATGTTTGCTAGAACTCTCTCTAATATTTGTCTTATTTAGAGCATTAAAATCACTGCCAATCATGGGACCTCTGTTCATTAAAAGGGCATATTTCACGCATTTCATGTCCTTTTTTACACTGGTCACCATAATACACTGTATAATAGTATACGTTGCTGATATAAAGATAAAAACAGGAACACCCCTCGCAAGGGTAAAAATAGTCATTGTAAAGGCTCTGGATAGCATAATTCTGCAAGTTTTAGGGTTGCCAAATATCGTATCTGGGAGAGCAAACCATAAAAACAATGCAAATGGTATCCTATCAAAAACATTAAAGAGGTTCAAGTATCTGTTTGATATGATATTTGGGAATATTATGGGACCTATTTACAAAAATGAAAAGGTGCGCTTTGCGACCAAATTTTCAAAGGCAGTTCCACAGCTAATGTTACTCTTTATGCCCACATTAGTATCAAAAGCATATTTCAATTACTGTACACTAATCACGCCACTACTAAAATTTCTAACCTTGGATGAATCCAGTCTAAAGGCAAAAATACTAGCAATCATACTCCTAATTATATCTGAAGCAGCAAGATGTGCAATAAACTCGACAATTTCTCACATTATTTCATTCAAAACTATACAAAGAACTATAATGTTAATACTCATGGACCATACCATGGTCTTTCTTAATAGTGTAATGTAAAATCCATGTTTAATAACTTCTTCCCCAAAAGGACCATCTCTTTGCTGGCTTACCAGTCCAGAAGCACTTTGTGCCCTCTGGCATTTCAGGTTGCTCCAATGGAATGCATAAGCTCTTCATTCCGCCGGTACGCCCACCCAAGTTCTATAATGTATGTATAAAATCTATATAAAAATACCTGAGCTGATAATTTCTGAGTTTCAAGCTTAATCTCATCCTCCGTTGATGAATCCTCACACCATGGCAAGAGCAATAACTTGTCAGAATTCAGAGCTGGCATTACTTCATCAAATGTATACGCCTTGACTATTGACGCGTTAAATGTTTCCGTAGCCTTTAATAGTAGGGTTTTTTGAACTGTATCCAAAAGGTCAGATACGGTGTCATCTATTCCATCGAGGCTCACATCAATCTTTTCACCAGTGTCCCTTCTAACAAGTCTGCATGTGTTATTTTCAACATCCTTTGTTCCAATTTCAAGACGTAGTGGGACTCCCCTAAGTTCCCAGTGATTAAATTTATACCCAGGTGTATATCCTGTTCTATCATCCACACTAATACGGATACCCGCCGTCTTTAGTTTAGCTTCTACAGAATCTACTGTCTGCATAATTCCATCCTTATTAGCGTTCTTGCTAATAATTGGTACGATAATAACTTGCAACTTGGCAACCTTTGGTGGTAGTACCACACCCTTGTCGTCACCATGAATCATAAGCATAGTGCCAATGCTACGAGTTGTAAATCCCCAACTCGTCTGGTGAACCAACTGCTTATTTCCATTCTGATCTTCAAACTGAATGTCAAAAAGTTTTGCAAAGTTTGTTCCAAGTAAATGGGAAGTGGCAGCCTGGATACCTCTTCCATTGGCTGGTATAAATGTCTCTATAGTTGTCGTCATTTTACCGCCTGGGAATTTTTCTGATTCACTCTTCATACCTTTGACAACTGGAACAGCTAGATACTCCTCGTAAAACCTTTTATAAAGATCCAAGGCGCCATAAACCATATCAAGGGCTTCTTCTTCTGTGGAGTGAGCTGTATGGCCCTCTTGCCATAAAAATTCACGACTGCGAATGAAAGGAGTAGGTTGTTTAAACTCCCATCTGACAACAGAATTCCACTGATTAAGTTTCAGAGGTAAATCACGGTGAGAACGGATCCAACGAGAAAACTCTGGATACATGATTGTCTCACTGGTTGGTCTAATTGCGATAGGATCCTGGAACTCAGAGTCGCCATAGCGTGTCACCCAGGCAACCTCTGGGCTAAACCCTTCAATGTGATTTTTTTCAGCTTCCAACTTATCCTTGGACACAAACATTGGGAAGTAGCAGTTGTCAACACCCATCTAAAGATGCATTAGTGCATTTAGAACGACTCACCTTTTTAATTTCTCCATTGAACCAATTCTGGAAAATCTCCCAAATAAAGTAACTCCATGGGAGGAATATATAGCAGCCGGAAATATCGTAGTAATCGATCATCTCCCCGCGAACAATTACCTGAGGCTTATGAAAAAAGTATGAAGAAAACACACCTGTGTAAACCATTCCGCAAAGTTCTCTTCCTTCTTTACTGTGATTCCTAGAATATTCAAATCGTTTGATTTTGCGGCTTGTTTGGCTGATTTTGCCTCGGTTGGTTTTGCAACAGGTTCCCCGAGGGCGGCAGCATCCTGCTCGTTCATGGGCATGAACGTTGGTTCATGGTTAACTTCACGCAAAAACTTGGTCATATCTTCAAGGCTCATTACAATAGACTCCTCATTATGCAATGGATGGGCAACAATGTCCTTCCTCTCCTTGAGCCGGCTATCAAAGAGGAGGCGTACTTTATTCCTAGACAGTCATTATGCCAAGTACATTGAATAAACAAACTCTGTATCGTTCATTAGACTGAACGGAGAGAGGGAGCCCCTGGAGACTCCGAGGATATGCTCCATATCCTTCTCGTCGCCCATATGCAACTTGTTCACGTTCAATCGCTTTCTCAACACCTTCCAGTTGACTTCAGTGTCCTGTCAAGTGCTATTTTGTGCTTTTAGGCTCCAAACTTACGTGTAAGGCCGAAATCAAGTAGCATCTCTTGGAAGAGTCGAGCATGAAGATATTTCTGATAAAATCGTCCTTTACGGCGGCAAGGGTCGGTTCCTCGAGCATATCCTTTACTGTGACGACATTAGGATGCTTTATTACCTAAAATAGCGTCAAGGAAACCTCAAGAATGCTTACCCTGTAGCGCAGGCCGAGATTCTGCAGGAATTTGTACAACTTATCGGCCTTTGATGCGTCTGACATTGTGAATTCGACTTTTAGGTAGAAAAGATAATGAATGAACGGCCAAACTCTGCGCACCTCGGGCTATGGTGTATACACACTGCCGTCGTTTCTCATTCGAGTTGTTTATCCGTCCAGTCGCGCTATATGTGCTTCCATGACATCCAAATTTTCTTCTAGTGGCCAAAATACCCGGGATTTGCTGTCGACAAGAGGGATATCGAGTTCCGGGTCTTGGCTCTCATAATCCATGAAATGCAATCGTCATCCGTACGACGCTAATTCGGCAATAGTCATCCCATTTATTCTTCCTCTGAGGTTTACAGGTCACCAATGTGAAGGAAATCTTGTCTGGCCGTCGAAACTGTCATGAAAAGGGCAAAAACTCAAGAATAAATGTCTCTCAATAAAGATTGCAAACTCAGTCTCGACCATTCACGGGTCATCATCAAAGGGTTTATAGGGTAAATTAACGTCACCGATTAGTTTCTAGACGAAAACCGTTTGCATGCAGAAGTATTGAGCTTTTTAAAACTTGGCCCCAAAGTCATCCATACGCTCCATTCATCCACCAAATAAAACAATATACAAACATGAAGAAGAAGAAGAAGAAGAAGAAGAAGAAGAAGAAAAAAAAATCCACAAATTAAAACAAAAGGTTACTACATTAAATCTGTACATGAAAATTGTCCTTGCGGACAATATACTGCATTTTCACTACATCAGAGGTCGATACTAACTTCACGCTCCTTTAAACGGGTCTTTTCACGAATGCATTCCGCATCGGCACCTAGGCATCTTTAACAAAGAGAATTAAACTTACCGAATGAAAAACATAATACTATGTACAAGAGAAGAACTATAAAAGTTGTTCCCACGTTTACAATCATAATCGAATTTCTCAAGGCGTATGCATTTTTTTCAATCAATTCCATCGGTACATATTTCAAGTCAATCGTTATAGGCACATATCCATATACTCTCTCTATTAGTATCCCAAGTAGAGGGGCAAACGTTATGCTACTCCCAATTCCGGCAATACAACGACACTACAAAGTATGCATGCAAAGTAGATCAACTTACGAATCCAATGGCTGAACTCTGATATCTTGGGTGAACAACATCCGCCAAAATAGCACGGTCCACACAACTTACCGTCGCAAAACTTGCCCCAATGAGAAACAAAAGTTTTGCAAGAATGGGATAGAATTGGTAGACGTTGTGTCTATTAAAGGCGTAAAATGCTGTAGACAAAGAGACCATCCTCACAGCAGTAGCTACAATTCCTATACACTTGTAAATGTGGAACAGACACGTACCAAAAATCAACCTTCCATACTTCTCTGATCTTTTATGAAGGTAGTCAGAGGTAAAACCCCCAATTACACCCCCAACCAAACCTCCGATAATTATCAATCCCGTAGATACACCTGCCCTGAGGTCAGAAAGACCCTCGTATTGAAAGTAGAGGGTGATGAATGAAAAGGTCAAAAACGGGCCATCGGAAAAAAATATCTAAAGGGGATGTATGAAGACAAAAAAACGTACCAAGACCAGCAAAATCTTTGAGGTTGTCGTTCTGAAAGCTTCACGCAAATTGTTATACAAAAATTTCAACAGTTTCTGTATGCGTAACTTGAGGGGAACCTTTTCGGTATCACTTGGATCTGGAGGGAGGTCTCTATGAAACTTTGGCATTAGGAGAAGGAGCGGTGATATCATGATGCAAAAAATACCAAAGACTAGCGAACAAATTCTCCAACCGTATATCCCAAAAAATACAGTCGACGCTAGCTTTGTTATAAGAATGGAACATATCAATCTAGCAGCACACATTGTTGCATGCAGTATACCAAATGCCAACCCTAGGTCGATGCTCTTCATTCCAACAACGTACTTTTGTGTCGATGGAGTTACACTTCCCATTGTTGCACCGTTGAGAATGCGAATAAACAACATAAATCCATAGTTTGAAATAAGACTCAAGACAACTGACAGTGTGCCAGACATGAATAGAGCAAAACCCAAGAGATACTTGAGCTCGTATATATCAGAAAGGATACCCCAAACTGGTATAAACGAGACCAAGGAGAGTTCCTCAACCATGGCGAACCTCGAGAGCATTTCAGGTGAGAAGCCCAACGACATCTCCAAACCTCTCATTGAGGCAAACAGAAACTGGACGTTGAAGTATTCCACAAATGTAGCCAAGTTAAAGATGGGAAATATGACCCTTTGCTTGTGAAAAATGCTCGGCCTGGTCCTAGACCGATCTCTTGCTGTCCCAATCGCCTCCATCTTCAGTACCGCCAAAAGAGTGTAAACAGCCTATTTCCAGGAGATGTAGAGGTGTATGTGCTATGTGTTTCGAGTGAGAGCTTAAATCATGTCGAATCTGAGAGATTTGCCCTTTTGGCAAACAGAATGACGTCTATGGGACAAGGAAATGACATCAAACGCTCAGAAACGACAAACATGTAGCCAAAGACAAAACTTGAACTTTGCAGTGGCGTTGATCTCAACGAACCGGGAGTTTAGTGGTTTAGACCCGTGCACTCCAGGGGCTAACCCGGGACTCTCGTTTTATGGACTCGCTAGTTGGAATAAAGAGTGCACACGTGAGATTGTGGATGGTTTATGTCTATTTTGTCGCTTCACGGGCTTACTGGGCCAAGAGGAGCTCCGCTGTTGGAGATTAGGGACGTTCACGAGCGTTGGTTCCTGGCGTCCATGCGCAAGTGTCGATAATTGTCCCGAGTTACGATTCTGTCTGTCTATTAGTGTCAATGATTTGCATAAACGTGAGATGTGCGCGCGAAAATCTTCTCTTTAGCGCTCCGCTCTCTGGAGCTCGTCTTTGGTCCTCTTTTACTTTGTGGAATTCTGGTTAGCGGTGTATCTGGACGTATAATTGGCGTCTCTGGGTCGGTAGTCCTTGTAGACTCTTGATTTTATGCGTTCAGGTCTCCAGTCAGACTGTTTATCCCTGGAGTTGTTTGTTCCTCATCTGTCCTGGTAGTTGAAAATGGGCCAATCTGTCCCGATGAATGGAGTTTTGTGGGCATAATGGGACTTTTATGTTCCATACTTAGAAGATGAAGTAGTACAAGACTCTGGAATATGCCATAGGCTTCCTTCTAGAGACTCCCTCCGGCTAAGGCCTTTGGTCGCTATTAAGACACTCACCAATATGAATAGAAAGAACAAGCAAGTGACGGGAGTACTCTCAAAACATGTACCTTCATAGTAAAACGAGTAATGTGGTATACCAAGAGTTAAAGTGAGAGACTCTCTAACATTCCAGTATACCAACAAGAGAGGAGTCTAGAGGGAAGTCTAATGGTCATAGTACTGCCTATTGGCAGGTAAGTAGTCTATTTTACAGACGGGTGATTAGTCGTGCAATTAAAGCGGGTCCCTTCCATACGGCAAGAGCGCCAAGCCCTGCTCCGCCTAGTCCAGTTCCAACAGATGACCCAGCTACAGTACCTGTATTATGCGACTCATTAAGCTTTTCCTTTAACTGACTAAGCTCAGCCTCTAACTCAGTAAGTTTATCCAGCTTCTCTAGTGTTACCTTCAACTCCTTGAGCTCATCAAGCTTTTGGGTGAGACCTTTCCCCTGTAGTCTAGTAGTTCCTCCTCCAGATATAGAATATTCTGCCCATTTGTCTGCATCCTTAGTTCGTCTGTAAAAGTATGAATATTTGGAGTTCCCACTAGCAACCACTTCAATCAGAAGAATGTTAGACTGATCTGTAGGATTATTTCCTCCGTAGTAATATCCAGAGACACTAGTTAGAGCATCTTGAAAGGATATACCGGTAAGAGGAGTACTATTATGCTTAACTCCACTGATCATAAATGGTGCACCTCTCAGAGAATACTGGTATCCGTAATAACCCTCACCTATGTGACTTCTTAGCACAGTTATACTTATACTGCTACTTCCACCATCGTATGTTATACCAGACGATGAAGAGAAATCTAGAGTAGTAATAGTAGGAGTTTGTCCATTAGGAAGAGAACCAGCATTAGAGACTTCAATCCAGGAAGTTCCATTGCCAGCGTTTTTTCTGAAGTATCTCTGATTTCCAACTTGTTGATAGACAATGAGGGGATTTCTACCAGACCCGTTCCAGTAGACATTTACACCGCTGGCACCGTTTAGAGATGGAAGTCCGAGTTGCCAACTATTAACATCCTTATCCCTGAAACTATTTACTGAGAGTCTATAACTAGAACGACTAGTATAGTATGTGGTACCTCCGTAGGAATTGCTGTATACTTGGATTTGTTTTTGACAACTGAGACAAGTATAGTTACCATTACTCTTGTTGGAGAGATCTATAACATGTGCCTGGTTCCTTTGACAGTTTTGTTTGTTAAGTTTCTTCCTGAGATTAGTGTCGTTTATATCACTCTGATTCTTCCAACCATCACCACCTTCAGTGATATAATACGTATTTCCGCTACCAAGTTGTATGAGTAGTGGCTTACTACAAGTATTATCTAATGACCAATAGTAGACTGAAACACTCTTCTTATCAGCAAAGCTACCAAATCCAGAAAGAGAGTTTTTATTGTGCATAATATTCCCTATTTTACCATTCTCTGGAGTATGAGTAAACTTCCTGTAAGTCCCTTCTGGATCAGGATACCACTCATCCGTTAGAAGAACCGTTCCACCAGTGCTCTCATAATAGTATCCTCCACCGTCTTGTTTGACTGTTTGGCCCCCAGGATAATAACTAATGTCAATAGTAACACCCTCATTAGTCATCCTCCATCTTCACTCACCAGTATACTACAGCAGTCCCTCCACTGGCTTCATTCTATCCTCCAATCATCCTTTCATAATCCTCACTATTCACCCATGGTAATACTCCATTAATGTCTCAACTGGTGTGAACAGAAGGATCAGTATGGATGAATGAATGATCAGTATACAAGGATGAATGATAACTATGTAGGGAAGAGACAACAAACAATACGCAATAGGTGTGACAAAAGACTATAGGTCTAAACAATGGATAGTCCAACTAGATGTTGTAAAGGAGTATCATTCCAGGGACTCTACAGAGAATAATGCATGTTCAATTAGGGAGGATTCTGGAAATCAGACACTGTTGTTAAGATGGTTGTTGATGACCATGGGACTACTACGGGAGGAACTTTGAGGACTTGATTACTGAAATGAAGGCTCCATAGAGAGGATAATGAGTACTTCTTCCTTGACTTGTTCACCAGTCTACCGAAAACACCTTTGCATAGAGAGGAGGCTTTAGATACTAGAAAGACGGTAATTATGTATAGATACCCTGTGAAGCACTAGCTTAAATACCGAAGATAAGGAAGAATGTTTTACTACTCGGGAGAGTATGAGGTATCTCCCCAGCCTATTTCTCCACAAGTCATGCTTATAAATCTGGATGTTCATCTAACAATGGAACATTATTGTGACTACTAGCCTATCCTTATGAAAGTCTCGAGGTAGTATCTGATGAGAAGGAAGAATAAATGCCTGTATAATCTGTTATTCACCCCATCTATCTCTCATTCCTGAATTCCATTCCCATCATGCTTTTTCATCATTAGAGGATCAAAGATATCTTGTGTTTTACTTTTTTCATAACTTGTCAAGACTTGTAGTCTTTGCCTCCTTGTTCTGCCTTCCCTGTCACACACTGTGTGCTTTAGCCGTATATAATACAAGCACATTATTGCTCTCGTGTTGACAGATGAAGAGTTTACAAGATGAAGACAGTCGTTTTACGGTTGAACAAGCATCTAGAGGTATGGTTTAATGGAGATTAGTCCATTCTTTATGGTCATATATTAGCAGTAAACTGGAGTATGTGACCGCACTTGGATACTAGTCATAAAGTCTGATATAATAATGGATGGTGAATGTTGGAGTAATCATTAATCTTAGCGCAAAGCCAAAGAAAGATCCTCCTGAACTTACTACTTATAATGGATATGGTTCTACCGGTAGATACATTAAGGTCACAAAAACCACTTACCCTACTGGATCTGACTTCCTCAAGTATACTCATAAGGATAATGGAACACCATTCACACTAATAGCAGTTAAAGATGATCAGAAAAAAACTGTGAGCGGAGCTAGTGGAAACCAGGTCATCTCCGTTTCTTCTTATTATTGGAAGCATAATCTTACTAAGGCTTAAGTCGAAATCTTTTGGTGAAAATATCGATTGTTAGATATTTCTTATTTTAGAGATATATTCTCTAAAATACATCATCTTATGCTCTTTAACTACGATGAATAAGCATTGGAAGTCCATTCCGATAGAGATAACGGCAATGCCTACCTGAATCTAATCAAAAAATCTTTTCTAAATGGGTACGAGCTTGCGATCATACAGAGAGTAAACAGGGAAACATATTGCCTCTTAAAAAGCAACAAAAACATGATGATAGTGGAAGAATAAGACCCAAACTAATCGTTAAACAAACTGGTACAACCTACTGTGCATCATTCCAAACTGACGACAAAGAGTTCAACAATGACATACTTGGCACTAGAAGACTTTATTATAATCTAGCTGACGTAAGGTTAGCGTTAACCCTGGACGAATTGCAATGTGGACCTGAATTTAATCGAAAAAACTTCTTCTTATATAAACAGGTGGCGACTTGTAAAACTACCCAGTGTAGACGGGGGATAAACATAACTTTTAAAAAGCAAGGCGGTAATAAAACTATGGCGCTTATAGTAATCGTTGAAGAAAGAGCTCCAGAAGAAAAACTGGAAGACATCTTTGGGAGATTCGCTGGAATCCTCAGCAACAAATTACCTACCCCGTACGTACCGGATTGTTATATGTGCGTGATTAGTTCCTACACCCTTGTAGACACTACAGTTTCCTGTAGGTTTGGGGAATAATCAGAACAGGCCTTTATAAATAAGATTTTTCGATTGTATTTCGACCTGACCTTGATTTCTTGACCATTTGAGTTTATCCTCTTACTGAGGATTCCAGTAAGTCTCTTTGGGAGATCTACTGGTTCTTCAACGATTACTATAAGCGCCATAGTTTTATTACCGCCTTGCTTTTTAAAAGTTATGTTTATCCCCCGTCTACACTGGGTAGTTTTACAAGTCGCCACCTGTTTATATAAGAAGAAGTTTTTTCGATTAAATTCAGGTCCACATTGCAATTCGTCCAGGGTTAACGCTAACCTTACGTCAGCTAGATTATAATAAAGTCTTCTAGTGCCAAGTATGTCATTGTTGAACTCTTTGTCGTCAGTTTGGAATGATGCACGGTAGGTTGTACCAGTTTGTTTAACGATTAGTTTGGGTCCTATTCTTCCATTATCATCATGTTTTTGTTGCTTTTTAAGAGGCAATATGTCTCCCTGTTTACTCTCTGTATGATCGCAAGCTCGTACCCATTTAGAAAAAATTTTTTGATTAGATTCAGGTAGGCATTGCCCTTCAACGAGGGATAACGTAGACCTGTTGTCAGCTACATCACTTGTTGATATTAATGTTGGATTTGTGACACCTTTTATCGTTTCAGCTCGTGAAGTTGAGATTTCACTCGCTGCAGTTTGCATTCCGACGTTGTCGTCCCCTATTGTTTTATTCAGGTGTGATGACTTCCTCTGGAGGTTCCCTCGGCTTAACAACGAGCCTAAAGGAGACCTTTCCTCGGAAATCATTGTTTACGTTGCCGAATTTTGGATTTTAATGGTTACTCCCCGACCCTCTGGTCGTTTACGTGTCCTGAGTCCTTCTTTGGAGTCAGAATACAATGTTCCTTTTGGAATTAACCATTTATCGATGCCTGTGCCGTTTAACTTTTTGGAATAACCGTGAAAATGGCCATTGCCGTTATCTCTATCGGAATGGACTTCCAATGCTTATTCATCGTAGTTAAAGAGCCTAAGATGGTAAGTTTTAGAGAATATATCTCTAAAATAAGAAATATCTAACAATCGATATTTTTCACCAAAAGATTTCGACTTAATCCTCAGTAAGAGGATAAACTCAAATGGTCAAGAAATCAAGGTCAGGTCGAAATACAATCGAAAAATCTTATTTATAAAGGCCTGTTCTGATTATTCCCCAAACCTACAGGAAACTGTAGTGTCTACAAGGGTGTAGGAACTAATCACGCACATATAACAATCCGGTACGTACGGGGTAGGTAATTTGTTGCTAAGGCTTTACTGGTTGAAGTAGTATATAGTGGATCAGGTGGAACTAGGTATTATAAGTATAATGGTAGTCCTAAGTGGTATCCATTTATTGTATTCTCAGATCCTTCTACATCTAATCAACTCCAGCCTAAACTTCTTGAGGAGGAACTTGACTACATTAACTGCAGATTCAACAATGCAGCTACCATGAATCTAACCTTTCATAATTCTAAGCATAATGCCAACAATGATGACAAAAAGTACTGTTGTAGTTATCATAGTTATAATGGTGGAAAGAGGATCTCCGTAAGTAAACAAGAAGTTTCTTGCACATCCCACAATACAGGTTCTACTTCATTCTTCCAACACACCGTTAATTCTGGTAGTAGAGTGAGGCTTGCTGCTATTAAGTATTATGGCATTAGAACTCCCAGGAAGAGAATAAATATTGATAGCCTTAAATTGCCTACTAAAGAGTCGGCGAAAGTTACAGTTTATACATTTTACTCGTTGGAGAGAAATCCGGTGCTGATATATGTTGACTTCAAAGGAGGCATAGCTACTACAGGATGGTACCGAAAGGGTGACTCCTCTGCTGGTGACAATGAAGAGTGGACAGAAGTAAAGGATCTCAAAGATAAAGCACCTGATAAGTTAACTAATCCTACAGGCTGCAATAGTGAAGGCTTTAAAGAACTTGCGGATAAACTAAAAGATCTTGGATGTAAAGGCTTGGAACAATGTACTGCTGTTCGAACTCTTGATCCAGAACATCTCGGACAAAACGGAGTTCAACGTGAGGAAGTCCCAGCAGCTGACTTATCTGACCAGGTTCCTGATACAGAGTCTGAGACAAAGATTCTCCTACAAGGTACTCCAGTGGCTCAAATGGCTGAAGATGCTATAGATAGCGAAGACAAGGAAGAGGAAGAAGATGGTCCTGAAGCTCTTCCTCAAGTTGGAGGACAAGATCCTGGTACTGTTGGGGGTACTAGTGATCTTGAAGCTCTTGCTCTTCAAATTAAAGATGCCTTAGGCCTTTCTGATTTAGATACAATTTTTGCAGTCATCTGTGGAGGTCTCACTAAAGTTGGTTTGACATCTGCTACGACCTATCTTGCAGTATGGAAACTCTATAAGTTTTGTAAGAGCCTAAGAAAAGACCCTTGGGTTAGACAGATTTAGTAGTCTCCTAATCCTACTCCTAGACCAAGTTTATCACAGTAAAACGCTTTAATTGACAATATAATGATAATTTAAAGATCACTCATCCATCTAAAGGACGGATAGACTCACTAATGCAGTACCATACTTCACTATCTTGTTCACACTCTGTTAGAGTGTATATACTTAATTAATGGTAGTCTTTCTTACATGCATAGACATCATTATGAATGTTACATGTCTATAATCCAATATACACCATCCATTATTCACGTGTAAACAGATAACCGATGAATACCCTGTAACGACGAGAAGAAAGATGTACTGCTTGGAGGAGTAGGAGACACTCTTTGGACTCCTGCAGAGGTTTTGTAATCTGCAAGAATAAATCATCCAGATACTACATGCTTATAATACCATAATTCAGCCAAGGACGTCCGCGATGAGTAGAAACATCAATCGTATGATAGTGTTACTCTAGACATATCTAAAAATCTATGAGACCAGTGATCGCATTATAAGAGTATATAGTCATAAATTGGGTTAAAAGATCCATCTTCCTTTCTTCCACACTGAAACATTAGCTGAGACTCGCAATCCACAGGCCCACTATTCTCAGTGCTATAACGCTATTAAAAGGTGTAAGATATACTCAATAATCCTCTATTCAACCCTTCTTTACATGAAAACAGAGAGCCCTGGGCCGATACTTTTCCCCACCTGGAGGAAGATGTCCAGGTTGTCGTTACCATGTTCTACCTCTTCAAGTAGATTTGTGCATTCCAAACACGGTTATAATGCTTGTATACTGGTGTATTAGGTCATTAGATTGGCTCTTGTTCTTTAAATCTTTGTACCTCGACCGGGTCTAACCTATCCATCCACATCACTACAGCGCATTCTGCTTTTAAAGTGCATAGTTTTGATCCTCTTTGACAATATCATCCCGTTTATAAACAGAAAGTGTCTCGAGAACGTACGTTTCTGGTAAAGCTGCCTTCACAGGGTCCATATGCCCTTTATTGACATCACCACAAGGTCAAGGATTTTAAAGTAAGAAAGGCTATAGTCACATGTCGATAAAACTTTGGTATGTAAATTACTAGTATAATGTAAAAAGTTACTTAGTATGACTTAAAAGGTTCTATCTAAGAAATTATGTATGCATGCATTATTGTACTATTTGTGGGAGTCGAAATCTTTTGGTGAAAAATATCGATTGTTAGATATTTCTTATTTTAGAGATATATTCTCTAAAATACACCATCTTAGGCTCTTTAACTACGATGAATAGGCATTGGAGGTCCATTCCGATAGAGATAAAGGCAATGGCCATTTTCACGGTTATTCCAAAAAGTTAAACGGCACAGGCATCGATAAATGGTTAATTCCAAAAGGAACATTGTATTCTGACTCCAAAGAAGGACTCAGGACACGTAAACGACCAGAGGGTCGAGAAGTAACCATTAAAATCCAAAATTCGGCAACGTAAACAATGATTTCCGAGGAAAGGTCTTCTGTAGGCTCGTTGTTAAGCCGAGGGAACCTCCAGAGGAAGTCATCACACCTGAATAAAACAATAGGGGACGACAACGTCGGAATGCAAACTGCAGCGAGTGAAATCTCAACTTCACGAGCTGAAACGATAAAAGGTGTCACAAATCCAACATTAATATCAACAAGTGATGTAGCTGACAACAGGTCTACGTTATCCCTCGTTGAAGGGCAATGCCTACCTGAATCTAATCAAAAAATCTTTTCTAAATGGGTACGAGCTTGCGATCATACAGAGAGTAAACAGGGAAACATATTGCCTCTTAAAAAGCAACAAAAACATGATGATAGTGGAAGAATAAGACCCAAACTAATCGTTAAACAAACTGGTACAACCTACTGTGCATCATTCCAAACTGACGACAAAGAGTTCAACAATGACATACTTGGCACTAGAAGACTTTATTATAATCTAGCTGACGTAAGGTTAGCGTTAACCCTGGACGAATTGCAATGTGGACCTGAATTTAATCGAAAAAACTTCTTCTTATATAAACAGGTGGCGACTTGTAAAACTACCCAGTGTAGACGGGGGATAAACATAACTTTTAAAAAGCAAGGCGGTAATAAAACTATGGCGCTTATAGTAATCGTTGAAGAACCAGTAGATCTCCCAAAGAGACTTACTGGAATCCTCAGTAAGAGGATAAACTCAAATGGTCAAGAAATCAAGGTCAGGTCGAAATACAATCGAAAAATCTTATTTATAAAGGCCTGTTCTGATTATTCCCCAAACCTACAGGAAACTGTAGTGTCTACAAGGGTGTAGGAATTAATAACGCACATATAACAATCCGGTACGTACGGGGTAGGTAATTTGTTGCTATTTGTGGTGTCTGCAAAATACCATCGTCCACATCTTTATGGATAATTTGGCACTAGACTTATAAAAATTAAACAGAAATCTCAAAACAAATTTTAGTAAAATACAAGACTGGGATATACTCTTTCATTACTTCAAAGGTATGAAGGTAGGACTACATTGTGGAATACGTGGTACATTCTAGGACTATATCTATTCCATACCATCCTTCCTATCATTCCTATGCAAAGTCCTGCCACAACTACTCCAGCAACTATGCCCACTGTAGAAATGCCACTGTAAGAGTATGACTTTTTTGGTTTCCTTTTGGGTTTATCCTTTTCTTTTCTCGCTGTATCGTCGTAGGTGTTATGTTTATCTTCGTGTGTATATTCATCTTCAGATTCCTCAGTACTTTCTTCATCACGCTCTAATTCATCTAGAATTTCTTTCTCTTCTTCAGTAATTGGTTGTTCGTCTTCTCCCTTAGATATACTCACAAGTTTTTCGTAGATGGCTTTTTTATCATCTTTGTTCAGAGTGCTAGTTACTCTGTGCCACAAACTTGTGTAGTCTTTTGTAATCCTGTACCACTTGTCGATGGGTGAGTGGATGTAAATGAGTGAAGGATAGCTATCGTCCTTATACCAGTAAGTGGTAACCTTTGAAGTCTTGTCAGTTACGAATAGTCCAAGTTGTATATGGTCTCGGTTCTGAAAACTACCAACGTAATTATTGTAATCAATCACACCCTTACGATCCAGGTGCTTATTATGGTCGTTTCCTTCCTTCATTTCATGGGTAACAGATCCATATTGGTAGTTAGTTTCATTTATATACGTAGTATGTATGTTACAAACTCTACAAGAAAGACATGAGTATATGGTTGAAACCTTTTTAGAAGTGTCAATTACATGCGCATTATTCTGATTGCAGTTCTGACGACTTTGCTCATCCATAAGTCTATGGTGTAAATATCCACTATCCCTCCAATGATCCCCTATAGGTGCATAGTAAACGTTTGATTTATGTCCAGAAGTGTGCATTATGCCTAATTCCAAAATTAGCGGATTCTTATATGTTCTATCTCCTGTCCAATAGGAAACAATCACATGTACGTATTCGTTCTCGAGGACACCTTTATCGAATTCTATAGGGCTATTATTGTGTCTGATTGATACAACTCTAATTTTTTGTCCTCCGTAATAGCTGTGTTTGAACCTTTTGTAATAGCAATTGTAGGATCTGGAGCTATCATCTGTGATATTAATTCGTGGGAGATTCAAGGAATTGGATGGAAACCCAGTGATATAATAGTCCTTATTAGTATCCAAAAAAATCACTACAGGACAAGTAAGAAGGCTGTGAATTACTGAGGATAAATTCTTGGGAATATCGTTTCCTGTCGAAGTTATATGTTTTCTCCAGCTATTTTGACCGTTAGGTACGTATATTTCCGTAATACCATTGGATTTACAAAGTTGTACAAGAAGTGGTACTGCGTTTGTTTCATCTTCAAGAAGGTAGGAAACGGTTATTTTCTCGCATGTGCTAAAAATTGTGGAAAAATTTTGTTTGGTTCCATTACGCTCTATATCAATTTGAGTTTTTTCATTACTTAAATCTTTAAGAGATAGAGTATAATCTTTATAACCACCTGCTATGTGTTCCGTCTTTCCAATGTTTCTAGATTGTCCATCTTTGTAATAACACGGTATAGCCGGTTCATTGTAGGATGATTTAAACTTTTTTCCAATATCTATGGTAATTTTGCCGGTAGACATTCTTAAATCTCTCTTGTTTAACTGGGATAAAGTAGAGATATCTGTTCTAGCTGATTAAATGCAGATGACTTTGCTTTAATTTTGTGCATTCATCAAGAGTCTGTTTTTCTCTATTCGAATTCCTTCGAATCCAAATAACAGAAATTATGCATACAATATGTTACAGTTTATGCTATACTTTAAGATCAGATTTACGGGAGGTTTCTCGCTATTAAACTTGACGTTCATTTGCAAATTAAATAAAAAGACCCCATGATATGGACACCTCTTTGTCGTATTTCACGTGGTTTGACGGGGATTTGAAGGTATAAAGGGCTGTAAAATAGCATACACGTTGCATTTAATGTTACTAAAAAATGATCTTCTCTGTATAGCATGAAATGTGTGTCTAATGTGTGAATGATAAATGTGGCATGCAGGATTTTGAACGAGGTATGGAGTTGGGTATTGCCCTTCCATATGATTTTTACAAGTCACAAACATCATTTAGATTGTCTAATTTGTGGTAATTTGATAAATTAGAATCCTGATAGCGAAAATAATGGTCCAAGGAAAGTGTCTATATGTCTAGTCATAGATTTGGAAAAACGGTGGCTACACAATATATTAGTGCATGTAATGTATAATTAAGTAGATTGCGTAGAGAGTATAATACTAGTAGAATAGCTTTGACAAAAAATTTGTTAATGTCACAATTTCTCCTTTCAAACTTTACAAGA
Source organism: Theileria equi strain WA (assembly GCF_000342415.1). Taxonomy (NCBI): domain Eukaryota; phylum Apicomplexa; class Aconoidasida; order Piroplasmida; family Theileriidae; genus Theileria; species Theileria equi. Next base: position 3,362,317 of record NC_021366.1, on the reverse strand, counting down.
GAAGTGCTGTGCTTCTGGGTCTATTTAGATTTTGTCCAGCTCTACAAGCCATTTTTATGCAATAAATCTGGCAAAGCATATGCATGTTTGTGCTTTAAAAGAGGGAACTATCCCATAGTGTCATGAATGAGAATCGCCTAGTACAAGGAAAACGGAACAAAATCCAAATAACAACCTAAACATACATAACCATGAACCAATGAGATGGTAACAATTATCGTATAGTATGCTATTGTAGATCAAAGCAAGGTACCAAGTATATATTCGATCCCATGGCCTTGTCAAGACAAAGTATGGCCAATGCCTGAATTACATCTCAAGTTTACAAAAACCAGAGTGGCCATATTCCGTGGTTATATAATAACACACTGGCGGATTAGAGATCAATGGAGGCTGGGCCTGCGTTATCGAGGACGTCGTTATCAACGAATTCCTGGAGCATCTTTTCGAATTCATTCTTGGCGAGCTCCTTGACTTCAGCTCCCTCCTTCTTGAAGAACTTTGTTACATCCTTGCCACCACCACCATTGATAACGGCGGTAAAGATAAAGCTTTCAGCAGCTCCCTTTGGCTGATAGACCTTGGACTCCTTGAGCTTATCATTCCCGTTTGCCCATACGGCAGTTTCACCAACGACGAGACTCTTGATTACGGAGCCAGGAGCGACTTTGAAGACCTTGGTGGGAATGTTGCAGCTGACGAAGGTACTGACTTGAACGCCCTTGGTAGCAGCGGCGGTGATATCGAGTTGGAGATCAGAGACTTCCTCCTCTGGAATTGGGTCCTCACCAGAGAGAGGACTTCCTGGCTGATCTGGATCATAGGTACCTCTGAGGGCCCATGAGTCTCCCAGGAGGTGGTAGATGTTCATCTTCTCTTCAGATCCAGCTTGGAAGTGGACGTGTACAATGCTTGGTGCATCGGCATTGAAGACAACAACCTTGGTAGCCTTTTCACCTCTCTTCTTGAACCAGATTGGCTTTCCACCTTGCATGATGGCCTTCAAAGCGTTGGGGTCGTATGGCTTGTAGACCTTGAGATCGCCCTGGTTTTCAGTGACGATGTCAATTGGGTCGGGGAACTTGTCGATGTCTAACGTCAAGTCGTTGCTTCCTCTCAGGGCGCTGCAGAAAAGGTTGGGATAACCCAGAAGCAAAACAGAGAACGCAAATACCTTCATTATTGCAAATAAACTAAAGTAGTTGAGATAAACTGGCTAGAAGTGTGTATTGACGCCAATGTGTATGCACCGTGGGGGACTTTGTCTAGTGTGCACCAAAAGCTCCGGGTGAATGTAGACATACATGCAGACTGCCACGATACTCTCGAATAGACAAAGGAATAAAGCGGCACGAGTCCCAGGAGCGAACGGAAACCGCCGCAAAGGCTCACTCTCCAAACGTACCCGCGCCTTAGTCCCCAAACTGCAACTCCGGGTCCGATGTGTAGAGAATTTTTTAGACATTTGTGATTGGTTAGTCATATAATTACATAGTATGGCTCCGGGAACGTGTGTATAAACGGCGAGCCGCTCATTTACCACATTTTGGCGTGTCTAGTGCCCAGATTCCACCTTACATTGCACACAGTTGCGCGTTTTTGCGTCTAGACAACTAATTAAAGTCGCATGTAGCGGTAATGGGCAAAATGGCGTACATTGAAGAGGCTCCGCCAGTGTGTACCGCAGCCCACGCGTGTGTGTAGTCATAGCGCTAAAGGGTAATCATGTACGTTAAGAATTAAGAGCTAAACTTTTTGGCGAGGTAGTCGCGAGTTGACTCAAAAGTCGGTTTCATGGCCTCGTCGCCGCTCTTCCAGTTGAGTGGGCATACGTTGCCGGTTTTCTCGGAGAACTGAATGGCGTCGAATACGCGGAGAGTCTCGTCCACTGACCTTCCAATTCCGAGGTCGAAAAGCGCAATGTGCTTGACCACGCCGGACTTGTCAACGAGCACCGAGGAACGGTGAGAAAATCCCTCGGACCTCAGGAGGCCAAAGTCCTTCGAGATGCTTTTTGACAAATCGGAGACCAGGGGGAACTTGAGGCTGGAGATGCCGCCTGCCTTGGCGTCCAGTCCCTTCCAGGCCTTGTGGCTGAAGGCGGAGTCGACTGAGATTCCGAGGACCTTGATTCCCCTCTTTTCAAACTCTGCAATCCGCTCCGAGAACCCCAAGAGCTCGGACGGGCAGACGAAGGTAAAGTCCAGAGGGTAGAAGATGAGGAGGCCGTAGCTGTCCTTGAAGTAGCTTGCAGAGTCAAAGTCTACGATGTCGTCGTTGACCAGGGCGCTTCCCTTGAAACTCGGCATGACCCGCCCTATGAGAGAGGAGGTGGAGATGTGACAAGGCTCCGAGTGCGTGCCAAAGTGACGGACAGCAAATCCAGCGGGCCTGTAAAAGACAGGAGTCTTAACGTAGGCACCTGAAGCCAAAATTGAAAACTTTGCCAAGCGCTTGAACATTTTGGAATGAATAAAAAGTGAAAAAATTAGTCCCAATGAGGAGTGGTGGCCATGCTAGGCACGGCGGCTTAAATCTCAACGTCGTATGCATTGTCCTTGTTGAATCTCCATGATTCCTGCTGACGAAGGTACTCGTTACCAAATCCGGCCTGAATGGAAACGTCTCTGTGTGCGCAAACTCACAATTCCTCCGAGCGCAAGTCCCACTGGGTATGTGTAACGTTCCTCCTTCATGAGCGCCAATTGAATGTGATATACAACCTCGTCCTCGATGTCCATGAGCCCAAAGGTGAAACCGAATATTGCTCCCATTGTCACTGCGATTGCTACTATCAAGTGGACCTGAGTTTTGCTTGCGTTGTAGCCATTAACGAACCTGTGATTTTGACTCGACAAGAGGCTTGGAGACGGACGTCTCCAGCATTGTCATGAAATAGTTGACGAGGTCGATGATAGTAAAGGTTAGCGCAAACGAAATCGACACTCCCAGGAGCGTATAGACGAGTGTCTTGGCCAGAACTGGCAGGTGTATGAACCAGTTCCTTCTGAGGAGGAAGCACATGAGTCCGGATCCGACAATCTGCATATCTTTAGCACACACTTTGAAACAAACCATTAGGCCGAGTATCCTCAGGTACGACTTTTGACTTTGTCCACTCGTATGTTTGGTTGAGTTTAGTCTCCAGAGAATGACGATACCGATGATGAAAAAGGCGACACCAAAGTACTGCGGCGTATGTCGTTGTTTGCGGCTAAACTTACGTTTGCAAAAAACGGTGAGATTGAGAGTTCGACCATGGCGCAGTTTACAATCAGGGAGCAGATGGCTCCGATTATCGAGCCGACAATGGTACTCACTGTCGCCGGAAGAATAGAAACTTTGCTTAATGGCAACTCATGGTCAAACCATTCGTAGTTTTTAAGCGCTTTTGCGCCTCCTAGTCCAAAACTACGTTTCATTATTCAGACTAAAGCAACGGCACACGCCGCGCTCGCAGCACAAGTCACCCAACCGGTAGCATCTCAGACACGGGCCACGTGTGTAACGTTTAAACTCTAACTTTTGTGCATCATGAATTGGTAACATTTAGAGCTCGTTGATCTGAGCGTTGATACTCTTGAGTTGGATCGACAGTCCGACCAGTTCGTCCATAAGATGTCGTATGCGCTGTTTGCCAGAATCCTACACATTTGGCTGTTTCACAACCCAGACGATAAACCTCGACGTTCTTCTCCTTTGACCTGCTCTTGGCGTACTCGTCCTCTTCATTCTCCTGCATTCCAGTGTGACAGTCCCTGGGCACACACCTCCTCGACGGACTCCTTGACCCCAACGTCTGCGAATTTTGGTACACAGGAACCAAAACTTACCCTCTGCGTCCTCTAGCATCGACTCTTCCTCTTCCTCCCTGAGCATCGTCTGTGTAACTTGCGCGGCGATTACCTGTCCTCTGCGGCATCAAGCTGTAGATGTTTGTGAGGGATTTTGGGGACTTACGTCGTGTTCGACTTCTTCTTCCTCCTCCTCGCGACTGGCGTGTGTAAAGGAGGCCCCTGTGCGATGTCGAGTTGATTCCTGGAGACCGGCGGTAGTCTGTGCGCCAAAGCAGAAACGTGTGAATATAAAAGGAGTAACTAGAGCATAAAACGTCAACAACTTGACCATGATGGACAAATTGAGAGTGTTGCGCACCAACGGGTGGGGGACTGGTGTGTTAGTTCGGGACGAAGGAGGAGTCGTCGACCATAATTTTGTACATTATCGAGTTGTATGGGTTCTTCAGGCGCAGGTTTGCGATAATCTTCTGCGAGATAGTGGAGTCCAGAGCCTTTTTCATGAGGTCAGCGTTGAACCACGTCTGGATGCCCACGTACTGGTAGTTTGCCAGCGGCCCTTTGGCGTCCTTGTCCAATCGTAGCACTCGTGTATACCCATAGCCTGTAGACGTGGTGTGTAGTTGGGATTTGCCAAACCTTCCTGGGTCTGGAGGAACCTGGTCAAGCACTTGATGTTCTTCTCGAAATGGTCGGAATCCTCCGGAGCCACCTGGTAGAAATTGACAAAGGCGTAGCTCTTTTGCTCAAAGGCCGGGTGAACCTCCCAAATTCGGTCCAAATCTGGGTTCGTGAACGCGTATGTCCCTGCGAAACCGATTGAAAACGTCACCATGCGATTGAGAAACCTCCTAGTGAGGATGGTACCGTATACGTTTGTCGATACCTTTAACATTTTAAGATATGAGTGAGATTTTGGCGCCATAAATGGGTGCTCTTCCCCATTGTAGACAAATGCCCCTTAGTTTACATTATGGACTCGGCAACCCTCCGGTTTTGACGATGCGGTTTCTAGTAAATTTGTTGCAACGCATACCGTTGAGAAACCTCGGCTCCAGGCCCGCCCTTCCGAAAAATGGAAGCCACAGGAGATTCCTGACCACCTCCAGCAACGACACGTTCGTTTCCACTTTTCAACTCATACACATCCAGGGTGAGCGTGGTATTCGTACAACACGACGAAGAGATCGATGTAACGGTGCCGGTTGGCACGAACATACTGGAGGCTGCACATCAAAATAACATCGAACTAGAAGGTTTGCCGTTTTTCACTCGTATACGTTCGTACAGGAGCCTGTGATGGGTGCATGGCATGCTCCACTTGTCACGTAATTCTGGAAGATCACGTCTACGATTCGCTCCCGGAACCCTCGGAAGCCGAAATGGATATGCTCGACCTGGCCCCCTGTCTAACTGAAACGTACGTGGAATTGCCATAAATACGCATTACTTAGGTCAAGACTTGGATGCCAAGTGGTATTACAAAAGGAGCACGAAGGCATAAAAATACAGCTTCCACGTATAACTCGCAACTTTTACGTGGATGGGCATGTACCCGCTCCGCACTAGACGTGATTTGGGTTTATCGCAACGGGATATGGCACCGGTAACGATGTGCTTGGAGTTGTGTTCTTTCCGGACAATTTTAAACGCGCAATCCTCCTGTAACATTTAATGTGTGAATCTGCATTCTCGTACTCTTCAGTGCCTAGCTCAGCTTTCAGCGCCTCCAACTGGTTTATATTCGCTATAAGGTCGGTGATCATCTCTTCCGGGGTTTTGTTCTCGAATTTCGACAGGATTTCCTGGTACAACTCCTCCGTGCCTAAATCAGAATGTGGCCATGTGCAGACAATCTACCGGCTTTGATGGTCTCGTTTTCCTAAAACGGCAATGTTACTAGATGGCAGAAACGTACCAGTGCAGCTTCAGCGATTTGGTGCACATTTTCCAGCAAACTGGGACGAATGTAGAGAAACGGTACCGGGAGCTTGACGTCCATCAGAGCACCTGCAGACACGTATAATCCATGTGTGGACAAACCTGTGTATTCCCCCTTCACTTGACCTATGGGACCGCTGTTTGCGTAGCTAATGTCGATATTCAGGCCCTTGTGACTCGTTCCATCGTCAGAGGGCTCCGCACAGAGACCCGACGCGATTATCCATAACAAACGTATCATAATTACACATTTCCAAAATTTCAAGAAAATGTGTAGGGAATAACCGCAAATAAATTGACGTTGCAGTTGCAGCGCCCGCTCACCACACGTCGCCCTTGATGTCGTCCGGAATCTCCCCGTCCAGTCGAATTTTTTCAACTAAAATGTTAAAGGCCATAGCAAGTCGTTCCAGGTATGAATTGGAGCTCTCTAGACGTCAGGACCGGGACGATAATCTCATAAAGTACAATTTGCATTTGTTATCGCTGCAGTTTGTTTACACATTTGTAGGAAAATAACATTTTCAGGAGATCCACGTCGTCCATCATAATCGGAATCGTTGTCGGCATACTAAACCTCTCCTCTCTGCTAGGTTTGTCTCGATTCTTGTCTTCACTTTCTAATCGCCCAGGCATCGCCACTTATATCGCATTCAACGGCCTCTCCGGACTTTTCGTCTGTATGAACATAAATTACAAGACCAGCGACTACTTTGTAAAGGGGAATAGCCCCTTCTTTCACAATTTATTCGTCGATAGTTTGGTGAGTTTTAAGCCCCTAAATCACACAAACCCTCAGCTATTCTTTCTCTTTTGGATCATTTCTTACGACTTTTGTCACATATTTTTGCTCTAGATGACCTATACATTAATTAGGCATGGATAGGTTGAGTGAGTACTTTAGGAAATTTACAAGTTTTGGAGTTTCTGTATTATGCAAAGATGACGGTCCTAGCTCCATCGGCATGCATTACGAAAAGTCCTTCATCTGTGGATCGTTTTGGTCAATCTGCGGACTAAAAATCCTCTCTGGTGAGAATATACCAGACGAGTGTCTGGCAAAGATACTGGCAAAACTCAAAAGGTGTCTCACAGTCGTTAATTCTCGATCAAAAAGTACAGAAATTTCCACCGCCAAGGGTTTTAGACAGTATGATAATGAGGAATTTTATACTGCAAATATACAAAGCACACTTTATGCAGTACAAATTTATCATCTACTTGAAAAGACTGGAACTGACGAAAATGAAATGATAAGGGACCTTATCATCCAAGATTCCGACCTTGAATCCATCTTAATGTTCATAAAACTGCTATGGAATGACAAGGCTGGCTTCTTTTACAACTCTCTAAACTACAAGAGCAGCCACGATTTGAGACACACGATGTCGTCGTTGTGCACATTTGTGCTAACAAACGAACTTTTGAGGATAGAGAGAAATGAAATTTTGGAAAAAATGCAAGAGTTTGTAAATTTTGACCTGTTTTTCAAGTTTATAAAGAGCCATTTCAACCAAGATGGAGGTGTGTCACTCGTACCAGGGGGTCAGAGCCACGCAGCTGCCGCTTTTTGTTTAATAGGAATATTTATTCTGATTGACAGACTGCACAAGATATCAAAAATCAGGATCCAACTACTGGTAACGTTAGCCTACCACATCTTTTTTACGACTATACAGATGGCTATTGGGGCGTATTTCAGTTTCGGGAGGAGTGAGCGGAAGAGTAGGAAAATCCAATGACATTTGCTATATTTGGTGGTCATTGGCGACATTAATGCTAATACAGAAGAATTATCGCAAGAAAATTGTCATTTTTAGGGATGATTCTGTGCCTTTGCAGATTTATAATTTCATTTTAAACTCGCAAAATAAAGATGGCGGATTTTCATCCAATACTTCATGCAGTAAATCAGATCCATATCATTCATTTACTGCACTTTTGGCCCTGTGCTTAATTGATGAATTTGTCGACGGGGCCAAATTCTCAAGAATTGATCCCTTGTTTGCACTACCGGCATAAATAAATGATAGTTGTTGTTTTTCATGTCTATAAACTAGAAAATCTCTCATTCCATCCGGCATGCATTTTGGGTGAAATGGATGGTCACTGTTAAATGTGCTCTGCTCCATTCGTGGAAGCATCTCAAAGCCGTGATCCCAGAGATGTCCTGGTTGTATCTGAATAGAGCCATATAAATGGTTCTACAGGATACATGGAACCGTTCAATGAATCTTTATATTAAAGCCTGAGATATTTGTGTTATGGTACAAGCATAGACAGATTCAATTCAAAGGGTCTTAAAGAATGGATTATAGATACCTATCATCTCTATTATTCATTCCCTGGGTGTATGTCCTATGTGGATGGTTCACCCCCGGAGATATTATGGTTTCTCACTATCCATGTACCCAAAGAATTACCTCCTCTTATGGACCTGTAATCTATTCATACATGAATAATAGGAAGATATAAAGAGACTATCATTAATTAAGATGTACACTCTAACGGAATGTGATCAAGATGCCGTCATAGCATTGCATTGTGTATTCAGAGTATCCATAAGGAGTCACTATTGAGACTCTTCACTAGGAGGTGCTACAGTAGAAGTAGATTATCCTGACCCTGTCACAATCTCCTTTAGCTTATTTAAAAATACGTCCCTATTAACACTCGTCCATGTCTCACCATTTACCTTTTCAAAGTACTTGTACCATCTTGATACTCCCTCGACTACAATCACCTCAAGTACCTTTTTATCGCCATGTTTATAAATAATACAAGAAAAACAACGATCGTCATATCCATCAAAAAGTCCCGCGTGGTGTTTTTTGGATGCCCATAACTCTTTAGCATCATCGTTGACTTTCATAGCAACATATCCAGGTTTAGGATAAAAGTGCTTTGTATTGCCCATTGTTCCATTCCTTTCTAGATTTGGGAGTATGGCGATCGCAGATATGTTAAACTCTATTTTGAGCTGTATAGTATGCATTTTTGATACTAAAGCAGGATGCCAAACGCTAAGTGGTGGTGTCTAAACTCGGGAGGTGTTAAGAGTCACTGGACCCAAAAAGTCATGCATGCAGATATCATGGGAATCTTAAGAATGTATGTTCCCTTTAAACATTGAAATGTTCCACATGCTTAAAATCGTGGCAGAGTGCATTTAAAATGACAAATCTGAATGACCTGAAGATGGTCCAGGGGAGGTCTGTTTGCCTACCTCCTTTAAATCCATGGTGTATACGGATTATAATGACCCTTTAAACTGCATTAGTAGAGCATTTACAGTTTCGATTGATAAATCGCCCTTGTTGTTTCTGAGAATATATTCTCTGGAATTTTTGTGATTGAGTATGAATCTTTCAGTAATGTTGGAGAATAGAGACATTAAAAAGCACATGATGTAATCGAAAGAAAGTGCGATATCGTTAATGATATTGTCAAGTTTTATGATATCATCTCCTATAACTCCCTGTCCATTATAATATTCTAGAATGGGAAAGCAACAATTTAGTCCTCTTCCAGTAAAGATTCCTCCGATAAAGCCATTTATGGATGCCAAGAGGAGGAGGAAGAACGAAGAGTTGGTGAATTCAAATTTGCAGGTCCAAATGTTCCAGACGATAAATGAGACCAGGGAAATAGTTGATATCCATATAAGATGAAGAGTCAAATCCCTTGTGATTAAAAATAAAAAATGAGATTGAGAGGGAACCTTTTCAGATGGGTCAATAGTTTCATCAAAGTTTCCGGCATAATTTACGCCTATAAAGTCAAAGAACATGAAAGAAAGCGAGATTACAAGTTTCTCTCTGTTAGACAAATCTATGAGGAACGGTATGAGACAGGGATGAAAGAACACCCTCAGGACAGTTCCAACGGTCTGTATAACAAGACGAGGTGAATAATACGGCACAACCACTATGACCTTGCCTAGCAATCTTACCTTTGTTTTTCCACCCCCGCTACTACTCTCTTCCTGGCTTTGCTTCTGCTCTTGCTTCTTCTTTTTCTCTTCCTCCTTTTTGACACGCTCGTTATACTTTATGTAGAGATAGGTGACCCAGAGGGCTGTGAAAATTCCGACGACGGCCTGGACTCCATAGCATAGAGTTGCGCATAACCTCATCTGAGGTATACTGCTGGTACCTACAATGTACTCCGTGACTAGCTGGAACAGTCCCATGGAGATTAGCCCAAATGGGTAGCCGGAATAGAGAGTTGAAGCTGCAGAATTTAGGAATAGCTTTGATATCACAAATGTAGATGCCTGAAGGATCGGTGCCTCGAGAATTCCAACTATTCCACAGAGAAGAATGAAGATCATCTTGGCTATTTGTCCGTTCCCAAAGTATATGACTGGGACAAATAGAACCAGAATAGGCATGAGCATCCAGAAGTAAAGTACCCAGGAGGCAAAGTCCATTTGCAGCCAAATGAGGGACGTCATGGTGGAGATAGAACCAGTGATAATATATGACAAGTAACACTTGTTGGCGATGTTCTCGCAGTGGAAGATGCTTTCGAGAAGCAGAGAAACACCGGTAATGGGTGCCATGCAGTATGCAATCAACATAAAGACATACTTGTGGGTGTCATGGATTCCCTTCCTAAAATCATCATCTGTACTTTTCTTCCCCTTTTCTTTTACCTTCTTTGATTTGGCTATTGCCATACGAAGTCTTGACGAGGATACCCACATCGTGCCCGGGTAAGGACGGCGCTTCTTCACTTTCTCACCCTCCATGTGTCTTCTATCTCTTTTTTTCCATCAACCGAGTAATTTTACACATGGCAGTCCATCGTTGCTAAAACGTAGGGTTTGAGACTGAGCCCGTTAAAACCCCCATGAAGAAGATGCCAAGAATAAATATCCTTCATTGTTCCTGATATGTTTCGGCTTTAAAAGCCACAGACTCTTGGTTTTACTTGGCCATTTATGGTTGTAACTTATCGCTTAGGCACTAAAGGCTAGACAGAGCGAGGAGATTACCTTTGACTTCTCTAACCAGAATTATTCTTCCAAGCATATAGACAAGGTATAGACCTCCGTACAAGGCTTATGCTTTGAGAATGATGGTAGATAAAGGGGATAGAACCCCGGAAGTGTATGATCATCACTTTTGGGAGAGTGAACCTTCCCTAACTCTGAGGAAGGTAGTGAAGCCTGACGGCACAAAGTTTCGGTACTTTGACGAAACGAGTATATTCAGCTTTATATTTTTCACATGGGCATATAAATGGACCAAAGCGGCAGGGGAGAAGTATTTTGACCCTTACATGCTTCATCCTCTTCCCTTGGCCGACCAGATACTCCGCTGGCAGCCTATTCTTTCTAAGCACATTAGTGATGGTATCGCAAGTCTTGAGGCATATAAGACCCTCAGTGAAGAGGTAAAGAAGAAGGCCAAGAAACCGCCAAAGTACATTCTGGCATGGGCCATTTGGCTAACTTTTTGGAAAAGGTTGGTTGGTATTATAGTGAGCGTAGTGGTAATGAATGGTGTTGGAATGAGCGTTGCTATTTTCCTTCACAAATTGCTAGGTTTACTACCAAAAAAAGGTTTCAAACTCATTACACTACTCTCTCTAGCATTCTCTATCATCGCTGTTGAGTTATTCAAGGACGTTTGCATGGACCACATCAACTACTACGTGCAAAGACTTGCCATTATAATGGACTCTTCTATCCGTATTACAATTTTTCAGCATGGACTCTGTTACAGAAGGAGTCTGTTTGGGCATCTCTCTGACAACCCTGACGCTTGCAAGAGCATCATTCATGGTTGTTCTGGAGAGGATAAATGTTCCAACGACCCATTCTTGTGCCGGGCAAGGCGTTACAAGAACAATGAGGTCGTTCCCAAAATATATCCTCTAGTGCTAAACGACTCGTACTACATTCCCTTCTTTGTGGAATTCATTACGGGTATGATTGACTTTTTGACTGCGTTCATCTACGGCATGATTCTCATGAACAGCCAATTTCATGTCAAATCTTTGAACATTTTATCGGTCTCCCTTTCCTTTGTTGTATGCATGGTTGTTGTGGAGATTACAAATGGTTTCCTCATGAGGTACTACTTGGGTATCAGGGATCACAAAATTGCAAGGGCCAATGAGGTCATTGTCTCTTCATTGAAGCTGGTTGAGACAATGTCACTGGATGACATCGGTCATAATATGATAACTGAGACTAGAAACGACGAGCTAGTGTTGGTATTCATCCGTTTCTTTTTATCACTCGTCAACAAGGTTTTCATGACATCTATCATGTGTGTGAACATTATCATCTTGGTCACTGACTTTGTCGGACAAGTTAAGGACGCCACCAACGTTGAGAGCATTGATCCTTCGGGACTCTTGGCATCCATCTTTGTCATCATGAAGATCATCGGCCCATTGTATCTACTCCCATTCAAGCTAAAATCCTTTGTAACTAGCATGACCTCATTCCTGAGGGTGGAACGTTTCTTGAGAACTTGTTCTCCAAACTTTTATCTTCCGGATAACAAGTTTACTGGGGATACTCCTTTGCCAGAGGCACTACCTGGTGAAGAGAAGACACTGCCAAAAGGCCTAGTTGTAATGTTCAAGAAGGCCTCCTTTGCGTGGGTAAATAGCAGGAAGGATCTTCTAGACAATACTGGTGTTACTTGTCTGAGAGACCTTGACTTTGTCCTCAACACTGGTGACCTTGCCATCATTACTGGTGCTCAAGGTTCTGGTAAGACCAACTTTGTCAAGGCGGTTCTTGGTGACATGACTCTTGTTGAAGGATCAATGGCTGCACTGCCTCTCTCCACCAACATGCCAATATTCTATGCTTCTCAAAAAGTGTGGCTACAAAAGGGTACCATTAAGTCTAACATTACCTTTGGTCACAGATTTGATGAGGATATCTACAAGACAGTCATCAAGACAGTTGAACTTGAGCATGACATATCCACCTGGGAAGGAGGTGATATGCGTAAGATCTCTGAAAATGGCTACTCTCTCAGTGGAGGTCAGAGAATGAGAGTTGGACTTGCTCGTGCCATCTATGCCTACCTCATCTTCAGTAAGACTAATAGGGAGAGTGAATCTGACCATTCATTCCTTGTGGTAATAGATGACTGCTTCACTGGACTAGACCCATTTGTGGCGAAGACAATCTTTAGGAATCTCTTTAGTGTTAATGGTGGACTATTGACAAAGGGTGATGTTGCCACAGTACTAACCATCTCAAGGCGTATTTTGGAAGCTTGTGTATCATCCGAGTCATCGGAGTCATTCCCAGATGCTCCGATGTACGCATTGAGGAGTGAAGCCCTTGTACAGGATAACAGGCTCAGATCATTCATGAAAAACAAGACTGAAGATGTTCGATATCCGGTGACTTCAATAGATAAAATGGAACTTCAGTCTGTACCATTTGATGTTCTTAGGAGGTGTAGTTCGGATGATTTTACCAAACTTGGACGAAGGAGGTCTACGGAGTCTAGATATTCCGACTCTCCAACAGTTCAACATTTGTATGATAAGAACAAGACTAAAAATTATAAAAGTGACATCATTAGACAATTTAAGGTTTACTTCAGTGCTGCCAGTTGGCCGGTATTTTTGTTCCTCTTCCTTACTTTAATATTTGCAACTTTGGATAGCACGAAATTTATCATTACCTCAAAGGTTTCTGACTCAATTGTCAATTATACAGATGAACATGATAAGACATCAGTTTCGCTGGAGGATGTTAAGGAGTACTGTTATAAATCTTTGAGATGGATTCTTGTTCTTTCCATCGCTGTCATGATCGGAGCTTTCTTCCGTATAGTTGCCATGACAAAGGCCTCTTTTAATGTATCTAGGAGAATCCACGAATATTGCATTGACTCTGTTTTTACCAATAATTCTGCAGCATTGGCAATAAAGAAGTCTTTGGGTTGTGTAATCACATTCTTCTACAATGAGACGCTCTACATTGACACTGAGATTAGCCATTTCGTTCACGACTCATCAGTTTTGTCGATTGAGACTGTGGTCCATACGTTGACACTCTTCTTCATGATGCCGTGGTCTACTCCAATTGCTGTTATACTTTGCTTCATCATTCTGAGGTACTTTGTTTACTATTTTGTCAAGTCATGCAAGCACTCATATCTTGCTTCCATGGAATCTTTTAGTCAAATCAATGCCATAATTGAGACGGCTATAGTTGGATCACCTATATATCGCAGTTTTAAAAAGGAATGGGAGTTGATACATAGCATGTTTGAACATATAGACTATAACCTGAGGTGCGATTACCTAACCTATTCTGCAATGTTTGGTACTTCTATCGCCTTCAAGTGTCTACTCGCGCCATTGGCGCTATTCATTCTCTTCTTCCCTATCATCCGCTCACGTTATTTTGGCGTGGAGATCAAGGTTGGTTATTATGCCATGGCATATTCTGTCTTCTTGAGTCTGACTGGCACATTTTCCAATTTCCTCAGACTTTATTGCTATCTAGAACTTTACATGGGATCAATCAGGAGGTTCGAAAATTTTGTCCTTCCTGGTGCAGAGGTCAAGTTTAAAAAGAAAAGGAACATTCATCAGACCGATGTTATTGTTGATCGTTCTGCATCAATTGGAGATGAAAGCCCATCCGATGAAAATATTAAGGACTCCCTTCGTAGAAGACGTTATAATGAGCATGCCAAGAGAAGAGCTGCTAGATGTACTAGTCTCAAGATGCTCTTCTTTAAGCACCAGGTTAATATACTTGACATTTCCAAGTATGCAGTTCCAGGTCAAGTCAGAGTACAGCTAAGAGATGTCAGTGTACATGTGACGTCTGGCAAGTCTAAGGAGAAGCATGCCATTCTCAAGAATGTTACCTGCTCAGCTGATACCTCGGACATTATCGGTATTGTTGGTAGAACTGGAGCAGGAAAGTCTACCCTATTGTCAGTACTGCAGGGTCTGGCAAGGAATAGAGGTGGTTCTGTTCTCCTAGATGGTTGTGATTTAAATGATATGCCAAAGAATGTGACTAGGCAGATCATCGGAGTACTTCCTCAACTGCCCTTCGTATTCAGAGGTTGGACTGTTCGCAGATTCATTGATCCAAGAATGTTATTTGATGATACCAATATTGAAATGGCTCTGGAAAATTGTGGTTTACTCAAGTTTGTTGAGAACCTCTCAGGTGGTGAAGGTCTTGACACCATCATCATACCTGACCATTACCACAAGGATATGCCAAGGTATTACAAGAGGGTATACTATGGACCTACTTTAAAGCCACATGATTCTTCTGTGGATAATGTCAACGTTGACCATGGCATGGTGCTTTCAAACTCACAGCTACGCACACTTTCAGTAGCAAGACTAGTGCTCTACAGGGAATTCTTCAAGGTTCTCCTGGTTGATGAACCTCCAGAGGATGAACATGAGACCTCGTTCGCTACAATTGGGACCCCCATTTATGATTTAATCAAGACACATTTTGGACATTGTACAACATTTATAGCAGCTCATGATGTGAGTATGTTACGCTTTTGCACTTCAGTTTGGGTCTTCCACAAAGGTTCTCTCATTAGGACCTGCAAGACTGAGGATATCGTAGATACTGGGTCACTCTCCAAAATTATAGAAGACTGCATTACCACACACGCTTAATGCAGCATGTCGGTTTTTAGACTTTAAAAAGCCACTGTTTTGCCACGTCGGCATTATCATTTCAACTGTTTTAGAATTCACGATTTCTGGTATGTAGAAAAGAATAATAGTCAGCCTCCCAAAGGGTAACTACTCCATCCACGGTGCTTTCATACTCTATAGCCAAGGAGGGATCGGGGGAAGAGAGATCAAAGACAACCTCAGTAGCATCAGAGTCTGTGCCCTTACTCCAATACTTTCTTCATCCCCTTATCATCTGGAAGACCTGGCCTAATCGTAGAGAGCAGCCTTCATAGCCATCATTGTTCCTGAAGCAAGTGATTTTGTACCTTTGGGAAGAGATTTCGCAGCAAGACAATCCCATTTCTAGTGTAATTTCTGCTCCTTCCTTTATACTGTGAGATGCTTGCCAAATTTAGTCCTCTTGAGCAATATGGTCATTCTCCTCCCTATGCATCCTTCTAGGTACCCCCAGTCATCCGCTCCAAATACTTTCTATTCGCCCTCCTGTTTTTCACCATCCATGGGATTCACCATCACTGCAAAGATTCCACCTCGTCTAGTCTGCACACACTTGAACATTTTCTGGCTACAAGAGCCCCTCCGACCGCCACTATCGGTCGTTGAATTTTCCTCAGACTCCTTCCACTTTTCTCCTGTTTATTCTTCCAGGTACACTTCCTGCTTATGAACCCATAGGGGTCGCAGTCCAGTGACGGGCCTTCCATAGGCACCGTATAGACCATCTAGTTGCCAAAACCGGACAAAGCGCCAACAACAGCCACACCAGTGTTCCTTTGATCGGTGCCAATGGCCGTGTGCCGAGCATTACGGTGAACTTGCGGCTCCCCATAATGAGTACTTGACCATACACACGGGAAAATTCTTCAAAGGCAAAAAATTTGTAAACAACAGATTAGATCGACAAAAGTCTACACAATGGCGTTTACACACATTAGGAAGGATGCGTACTCTCATAGAAGAGACGAGAGCAAACTTTGGGGCGTCAAATTTGGCTCAGTTCGACATTATTTCAAATGCGTGTAAATGATGAAGAACATCAAGTTTTTATTCTACCTCGCGGCGCTATTCACCAGCGCTGTCTTGGCCGATGGCGAAGAGAAGGTTGTGGTACTCACGGATTCCACACTACATGATTTCGTTGCAAAGCACGAACACGTACTCGTCAAGTTATATGCTGATTGGTGAGTGAATTGATACAAGTATCGGATGTGCGATCATCAAGGGGTCTGTGTGTACAGGATGGGTGTTACGGAGATATGTGCAGTGTATCCATACGCCTTTCATCCTCAGCGTCTAATAACCTTGTGCACTGATCATTCATCCATACTGACCGTTCTGCTCACACCAGTTGAGAGGTTGGAAGAGAAAGAGAGAGGTGCATGATGATGGTAACCATAGAGAAAAAAATGTAATGGTATGTAAAATATGAGAGAAAGTCTGGATCATTATCTCCTAATCCTTCTTCACATTCTTCTACTCAATCTCAATAGTGACTCCTTACTCCCCCTATGGATATCTACCAATAATGCAGTATGCTATCCCTACCCTTGGTAGGAAGTAGAGACCCTCCCTCTAGACTACTATCTTGTTGGTATACTGGAATGCTAGAGAGTCTATAAGTTTAACTCTTGGTATACAGTATTACTCGTTTTGTTATAGAGGTACATGTCTTGAGAGTACTTTTAATATGTAGTATATGTTGAACAGACTGTATTTTGTGGTCCATTATTCCATCACACAATCTACCACAAACCTCCAATGGGGTGTGCATGCAGAATTAAATGATGAGATATTTCCTCAATTTACACAGTAAATGCTCAGGGTGTGTGATACTCATAGTTCAACATTTAAAAATGGTTCAAAATAGTCATTCTTGTTTGCATATTCGCCTTGTAATGGTGCTAGTTCAGCAGATATTCACCCCCTTTCTGCCTCTGCAAAATTCCTTCTGTATGCTTTCCTGGAAGAATACGAACCTCTCAAGAGTCATTCATATTTATGCTTAGACTCTAATCGTGCTCAAAACATCACCCATTCTACCCTACCATTTCCTACAAAGTGGCAGCAATGATAAAAGCCTGTATATCACCCCATCCAAAGGCTCTAAATGGATGAGTGCGGCAAATACCAGAGACAAAATGGTAGTCTTTTACTTGTTCTTGATCTCTAACCTCCATATGTTATGCTCCTGTGGAGATACGGAAGAATGGCATGATGGACCTCAAGAGGTTAGCTCAAACACAAACCGCATGTCCAGTTTTCGTACAATAAACCTTGCTGATCCCAGCCCCAATGTTTGTAAAGTACTCGACTTAATCTCTGAATATGGGCCTGTAAGAGTACATGTTCCGGTAAATGAACGAGTTGTAGGAAGGGTGATTAACGATCTTGAAACCGTATGGAACTCATCAGAGCAGGGTGAAGTATGTCTATACTGCATAACATTTCCCAAGGGTACCAACCATTTAGTTGTTATTATCGCAAAAGAAACACCTCTAGGGTTAGATCACCTTTATTTCAAGAGAAAAGGAGGTGGCTGGAAGTCGTCCACAAAGGGGTATATAGACAAGATACCGAAACTAAAGCACAATAAGAACCCGAATTATACTACGACCCTGAACATTTCTACCGAACTACAGCACTGTCATATTGTAAGGGAAAGTTTGCATGGAGTATCCGTATCATTATACTTTTCCAGAGAAGACTACCAGATTCAGAAGGTCGTCGATGATACCGAAACAATATGGCAGGCAGAGGACGAGAAGAATGAAAAATTATTCATAGCACAGTTTTATTCCAGACAAAACGCCCCTCCAATGCTATTAATTTGGATCATGAAAAGGTATGTCATGGAAAGGTTACACTACGTAAAGAAAAGACGTACGTGGGACAAGGTCCCTGCAGTTGTTTTTAATGAAACATTTGCTGAAATGAAGAGGGTTTAGAGATAAATCTGAGAGATTTGCAAATGAATGTGGAGATGGAATCAGATTCCCTAATTTTCGCAGTTTATCCCCATGCACTAAAGTTGATGTCTGGAACATCGAGATGATAAAAATCTTAATGCAGGTTATCTATATTTGCTAATTATTTACCCGTCATTTCGTCAATATGCACATTTACTTTCCCCGGCCTAAAGTCCGTTATTTATCAGAATTTGCGACATGAAAGGCTATACTTTGAATATGCTTTACGGACTACTGCCAACTATTTTAATGCCATTTAAAAGCGGTCAAGTGGCTCTTCAAATGCAAAATTCCAGGACACATCTCCGACAGGAAGAAGCACCATTTAATTCACCTTGTACTCATATAGAGAACATAGACTGCACAACCTAAAACTGCACAAGTGCACCAAGGTAGCGAGTATAGACCCGTTAGAGATAGCTGCAAATTCCCCATGGCTGTAACTATACTAATCTTTCTGTTTGAATTCAGAGAGAAAAGAGAATATAGCAGGACAGAATGAAATTAATAGGGGTGCTCTGTTTCATCTCTTTTCTGCAGAGGAATGTACTAGGGGGAAATGCAGAGAGTAAGGAGGAGGAAAGATCTCTAACGGGTGAAAGTAACAGTCTATATTCAAGAGGACTAGACATAGCGAAAGGTACAAGGGAAAAACGAATCAGACACTTTAAGCACACTATAAATGGGTTGGATTATAATTCCTATGATATGGATAGGAGTCATTTTTTCAACATAGTTTTCGATGGAGGGGCACAAGTGTGGAAGGCTGGAACCGATCATGAAGAATGCCACAGCGTTGAGCACTATGTAAGACTTTTGTTTCCTGAGCTACTTGTCCTGAATATTCTCCGTCGTACCGGTTTTGATCACCTATACTTTGGAAAGGTTGACGGTGAATGGACCGAAATTAGCAAGAGCAAATTCAATGTTATCTTAACCAAAATGAAATATACAGATACTTTTGACCCTGAGTCTGTGTTGCAGAAAGAAAAGAAGAGGTGCCCGGTAAATTATCCTCTGGTTGTTTTAGACATTTCAGAACCAGACGCATCAAAATTTTACATTAATGAAAACCAACATGGTCAAGTCTCCCATGTACAATACATTGGAAATGTTGGCGAATATATAACAGCTGTCGTAGACGAAGTTGACGAGATATGGATAGGCGGGCCACGTGAAAGATGCGCAGTTGTGGCATCGTACACGAGGGGAGAAGATGCACTGATTACTCTATGGATAGTCAAGACAAGGTTGGAAGTTTTGCGATTCAAGAAAATAAATGGTAAATGGAAAAGCATCCCCTGGGAAGAGTTTAATGTGGAGTTGACAAGAATGATGAAAAATAGGAGGAGCCAAGAACCAGTCGTTAGTTATTCCGCCTCAGATGAAAGTCTACAAAACATTCACAATGAAAACCTCAGGGGTACAAGCCAGAGAATTGTTACATGCAGACGTTATTCGTTTCAAGATAGTTTCTCACAAAGGAATTACTGGCATTTAATTGACAAGCATGAGAGCTATGGGTCGGATAGTGGTGAGGAAGAAAGACGTTATATCACTTTGAATTTGGCCAATGCAAAGTCTGGTCCATTTAGCATTTACGAAGACATAATAGGTGATACTTTCTGCAGATCATACTCCGTGTCCAATGTTTACTGTATAGATCGAGTAATTTACGGAGACGAACTGCTTTGGAATAGACAGGAAAATACAAACTGTAAAGGGGTACATTCCTACTCTTACAACGGTGAAACCGTCTTTAAATTGAACATCCACAAGGGAAACGTGTTATGCCCTAGATACTTTAGAAGGAGAGACTCTAGATTTACAGAGGTATCTGAAGATGAATACAATATTTGTTCCGGAAATGGCGATGAAGAGGTATCGATTGAGGAGCCCCAATCGCTGGTATCGGTGGATCTTGCATGCGAGCACCCCTCTTCTTTCACTTTTCTAGAACAAAATGTAATCGACGGCTATCCGTATAATAAGTACGCTCCGCCACTAACTTACTTTTTTAATGTGATCAGAGATAATGGCAATGAAGTCTGGAGAGCTAGTGGGAATGAGAAATGTCTATGCGCATATTCCTGTTCTGTCAACGGAACGACAAGGCTCATATTGGAAATATTAGGGGATGAAGAAGCATTTTTCAAATTTTTTGAAAAGGGTGGTAGAACATGGAATGAGATCGAGTACGAAGAATCTTCCACAGAGACCCTGTCAGAACCAAACAGACCTACACTCGACGGTGCTGGATGTTCCAAGTGGAATTCTTTCTGATTAAATGGATGGAATCATACCTTTATAGCATTCCATACGCGTTGGTTTATCAGTATGCATATGGGTTATAGAGCAACTATGGCTCCAGGAGATAGTCCTTAATGACTATGCATTAGGAAAGGTTGTCAAGGCCATACTCGATGCTCCCATAAAGATGGGTCAATGAACTAACAAGGGCAGTTTAAAAGGAGGATAACCATCCTCCTTTATTCCTCCAGACCTGGCAATCTTATAGAAAAGATTGTGGACGGAGAGAAAGAAGTGTGGACTGCTGGTAACAATCAAGTTTGCTATCTCTGCGAATATTATTCCAAGGATGACTCTGGAGAGATAAAGTTACATGTCAGGAAGAACGAAGACTTATTACCATTTTCTTCTTTTGAGAACGTTGGACAGTGGAAGGTAAAGCATAGCAAATGATGGATCCAGGGTAAATTCTTTTACACCCAAAAGTGGTACTAAATAAAGGAGTTATTTCCCTAGAGAGAAGAGAGTGAGAAGAATGTTATCTATGGAATTGCCCCGAATTTAGTAGTAATGCAGAGGCATTCTAGATGCTAGCATGTTACCAAGAGGTTCTCCAAAAGTTTCTCATTCGGGGATGATAATGGTATTTCATCTAAACCTCGTTTAGTGACATTTGTGGAGTTAATGCGGGAACGAATGGTTCTTCTTTGCCCCATCCATTCTGTCTACTCTTCGTCCTTTACCTTTTTGGTTTTGATATCGCAGGATGAAGGTTCTAGCAGTTTTATGGACAGTGTCTTTACTGGGAATATGCAGTGCAAGTTGTTGTGGAAGCGATGTTACAGATGGTGAAACACTTGATATCGCAAATCCAGATAAGAACAACTTTCTCATACAGGGTGGGAAATTAGGAACACTTTATCTCCACAGATCTGGTAAAGAAATAACTGAGATATTTTACGGTAGAAGTAAAATATGGAAAGCTAAAGATGGACAAGGGTGTAAATGGGTTGAAGTAGCTATTGATAATAAGGGAAATGGAATGGCATATCCTACTATGAAAAACAAAGAATACACAAAAATCCCCTTTAACACTACTGTAAATAACACTGAAGATAGTTCTGTATCGAATCCATCAGGTGATAGTCCAGCAAATGAAGACAGAAATGGAGGAAGTAACCTAAATCTACAAGGTAGTAACAATGGTAATAAGACTCAGAAGGATACCAAACAATAATGCAGTACAAGATGGTAGGGGAAAGCTACACATTCAAAATGGTAGAAGCATCTTTAAGTAGACAACTGTAACATGTTTTCACTATCTGTACACGCCATATGTATCATTATAGCCTATAAATAATATAGAGTAGGTCTCTATAATCCTTCCTCTTACCACCTAGAACGAGTCTCCTCGGAATCCCATGGTTATGCTAAATCCAGGTGACCTATCATACAGATAACTTCTGTCTCTCAGAACAACCAGAGAGTCTCTAATTAATGTGTATGTAGTACGGATGAATGTGATTGGAGAGTGAGTCCATGAGACCAACTTGTCGTCTATTCACAAGAGACTCAAGAATGGTAGATCCTCCGTAAGTACCCTAAAGTCTCTCAACAACATTAAAGTATAGAAAATCTTGTGAAAGTTTCCACTCAAAAGTGTTTAATGTGTAGCATATGAGGAAGGAAGAGGTGGTCTCACAAGTAGGGATAATTATCACCACTAACCTCCATTATTTTCTCTGAGAAGAAATTTCTTCTTACACCCACCAGTTTTTTGCTCATAATATTCAGTCACTATCATTAATGGATGAGGATGTGGTAGGTATGGGAGTATCATGGAATTAGGCAGGGAATGTCTTACACATTTTAGGCGTTAGCCAGGATGGCTAGTAAAAGCCACTAATGCAGTTTTATGAGGATGAAGAGTGGAGTACAGATATAATTAGGAAGATAGTACAGTTGGACGGAAGCATGATTTTGGAATCTTGGCTTACAGTAAGTGATGACCCAGTAGGAGAGCTGCTGGGCTACAGATTCATCTCCCAGGGGTTCCTATAGAGCCTTTTATAGACCTTTAGTTGCTCTTCTGGTAGCCTTTACAGGTGTCTATAGTTGTACTCCGGATAGAGGCTCTCCGTCAAGTGCCTAAAACGACGTCACGAGGGGATGGAGATTCTTTGTCTCAGTGGACTCATCAATGATGCCATAGAACATCACAGGAACAGATACGCTGGAGACGATGAATGTACCCATTATATTCCAAGAACTCAGAGTTGGGATGTGACTAGAAGTCTATCATGGAAGAGGTAAATCACCTCAATCCAAAGGGTAATCCGGAATCCAGAGACAAATGACAGATTAAAACCAATAAAATGACTATGTAACCCATTATACGGAGCTATATCGAGCAGATTTACACCAAAGATTGGCGATATGTGTCGGCATTCCTCACCTTTGTGTGGTATTTGCAGGGTTACAGTCAAACAATGCGTGTAGCTACTCTGTTATGAGATACTATAGATGTGCAATGATTTAATCTCTCTGGTTTTGGCTTTTAGGATTCATCACTCCCTTTAGACACATAGAATAACTTTGCATGCATGTACTCTAGATAGTAGGTTTAAGGGATTTACAGTTAAGGGTAAATGTTTAAAATGAATACGTATCAGATAGATATTTGTCCTACTGTTACACCTTTAAAAGGACTAGAACGTAAAGACGGAGAAAATATAGGTGACAAATACAACTCCTATATATTTACTGCAAAATCTGAAGAAAAATTTGAAATATCAGCCATAATTTACAATGGAAAACCACTGAAAGGCATAGTATTGTTAAACACTATGGTTGAAAATATAACTATATATTTAGACGGACATAATAAGATCTTACTAATACACACTTTGGCTTTTGAGGTTGGTAACATTTACTGGATAAATCAAGACATTACCAAAGGCACAGAAAGCGTAACGTTTGCCGAATTTTTACTTAAGGAAACGTCACATCTAAACACAGGTGAACTTGGCTGCATACTATCTAACGTAACTCAATATGGTGGATTCAATCTCGCTAAATTTGGAGAAGACCATGTAGTGATGAGAAGGAAGAAGTAAAGGCACTCTTTTGACTCATTGAGAAGTAGGAAATCTTAGGATACGCAAGGATAAAGTAGAATAATCTACACCTCTGACACTTTAATTAACAGGGATAAATAATTTTTAAACATTTTACATTCATAATTTCTATGCATGCAAAGCTTATAGTTACAAAAATTAAAGTGTCATGGGTGTAGATTATTACACAGAGATTAATTTATATTCATCTTAATATGGTAACATGTTTACACAGACAAAGGTTCAGAGATGTAGAGTGCGTTTGTATTACTAGTTATTGGATATTTAGTTTCATGTACCTGTTTGCCGTTTGGTAACTACGATGGAGGGAGCTAAATGGCATCCATAGATACATTGCAAAAGGAAGCCATTACTCGGCCCTGCTATTCATTAATCTCGTAAACATTCCCATACTTTATTGTGGCAAGTCTAGTATAAGCACGTACAATAATCATGGACCTTTTTTAGCACAGTACTCATGGAGTACTTGTATAGTTTTTGATCCTTTATCAGCATCTTTTCCCTGTTGTACGGGCATAGCGATGGGCATTCCGATCCTGATGGGTTCCAGACAACTGGAGCATATGGTAGTTCCATCAATTTTGATTGGTGGAGCGGATGTAGACTGATATAATGAGCAGCTTGTCTGTAGTTGTAGTGTCTTGACAAGGCCCTTTTTAATGGATTTAGTTCGTTGTTCGTGTAGTATTTTCAGTTGCAAGTGTTTAAAAAAGTCTGAGAATTGACTAAAGTTCCAATCTTCTGGCATGAATTCTAGTATATTTAGGCCATTGAGAGTTGACTTGTGTTCAAAGAGATGAATAGACTTTAGAATAATATTCTTTGTAACGTCTGTACATTCTTGATCCGTTTTAGTATGGGCGGCTACAACATTTAAAAGATGCATTATTAGCTTGTCTATTGAGGTTTGCGATTCACTGTCGATTTTGTAGAGGTCCATGTGGTCACTTGGCCAAGTTTTGGCCTTTTCTACCCAGTAGGAGAAATTGGTAAATAAGCGTTTGTATGGACAGTCTTTATTTAGCTGATCAAATGTAAAGAAGTCACCGAAACAGAGACAGTAAGCCTCACATATTGAAACATTACGATCCCAACATGTAAATATCGTCTCTATTGCTTGATAGTGTCTTCCCAACTTGGCATTTAGGATTACTTTTATTTCTGGCAAGTCGATTCCTTCAGCAATGCATTCCAGTTTTGGAATATCAAAAGTATAATTTCCCTCTAAAAGAGAAAAGAGCATCTGCTTTTGATGTTCCACGACATCTATATTATGATCCTTTGGAAATGTTGGAGAAAGGGAATCAATGTAGTATTGAGCTAACAGCGTATTTTCATCAACACCCCCCGATTTGTGAGTGATAACCAAGTCCTCCAGGTATTTGATTTGGAGTTCATTTTTTACCATTCCTGGGTGGGTTCTATAACAATGTTCATCAATCATGGTGAGAATCTGATTTGATGTGATTGGAAGTACAGAATGGTTCCTCGTCAACACTTCGAGGGCAGCTGATGGCGAGTTTTCCAAAAGAATAGGAAGGTACTTGAAAATCATTTCCTTTACATGTACAGACGTGAATGTAGACGCAAGACCAACATCTTGAGATTTCGGTTGCCCAAATGATTCCAATACTGTGTTTATACACGCGGATAATTCCATACAATATATAGAAACATCACCATTAGCAAAGCTCGAGTCTATCGGTCGTCTTGTTATTAGATCAGCCAGAATATCCATCGCTTCGATAAATTGTCCATCTCTAATCAATAATTTGGAATATATATTGCTCTTGTCCATTTTTATTAGGTGTGATCGTGAGTGCTGAACATCTACTAACGAGTGTAGCTTGTTTTTGAGAATGAGATTATATCTAGGATCATCATATTCAGCCAAAAGAAGCAGGGTAACTGTTACTAGTATATTTTTGAGGTTTTTAGGATGCTCAAAATTTGAGCCTTGTTCTAAATCCATATTTTTAATCCTTTTTAGTAAAAAAAGAGATAATGACCGATTTGCGATTTCCAAAATTTCTTCTTGTGACTTTTTATTTTTGATCTTGTAGGGATTTCTTGATTTTCCATCATTTTTCCCTTGAGTACTTCTAACTACCGTTTTACATTCTAATCCCTGTTTTACAAATTCAGATATGTTTGTTGCCCTGGGAATGAATTTCAAGAGAATATCTGGTATAACCTCATTGCTTTTGCACGATTGAAAGAACTCAGATGGATAGTAGGAATCCCAAAATTTCATCAAATATAAAACGTCCACTGTGCCAAATGAAAAATGTTGAAATGCACAGGGAAAGTTCAGCTCAGAGAATCGAATCCATCCTGCAATTGTATGACAAATTTTTATTTCCGAGCGTTTGCGAGGATCATTGGGAGCAAAGTAGAGATTCACAAGTTGAAGAGCCTCCGAAATCTTTCCTCTCTCAAGAAGGCTACAAAGATTGTCATAGTAACTTGAAGGCTCAATCGCAGAAACCGCCCTAGATGAGGATGCCAAGAATAGACACTTGTCCTGCATAAAACATATGCTCTTAATGTTTGATTGATCAATCTGCTTATAGAGAAGTTGGTCTCTTATACCGTAAATTTCCACCTTGCCATGTGATACAAGGCCAATGATAAATGGAGGACAGGACCCCAAAAATTCTAGTTTACCACTCCATTGGATGCTATTCTTTTGCGAAAGGTTCATTGTCTCTGTGTTGTAGAATACACCAATGTTCTGGCACACTACCATAACGTCGTTGTCCAGACACGTAGCCGCCAGGATGTTTGAGTGTGAATACTCCGTGTTTAGTCCCTTGTTCTCTATCATGAGTGGATCGTTTGAGCAAAGCTCGTTTTGTGTAGTTCCATCCTGATCTACTATCGAATAGGCTTTTGGAGACCCAAACACGATCGCATTATTTAGCCAGCATATACTTGAAGGTGTGTCTAGAGTTGTAATATCCCTTTGATGTACAATTTTTTCACCAATTGCAGAGAAAATCTGAATTTTTTGCCTGGAAGCAACGCAGATATTGGCCATATATGTGATTGGCAAGATCTTTGATGAACCCAGGCTCGGGGGAGAGCTTTCTTTGTCTCCTACCGAACATTCTACGGCTTGTCTACAAAAGCAGGTCACCTTCTTGCAGAGTACTGTAGATTTGGAGTCTAGGAGAGTGCTAAAAATGTGTAGATTACCATCAGAGTCGAGGGCAAGTAGCTCCTTTCTGGGCTCCAGTGAACTCAGCCGAGTGATTCTTTTTGTAGAGACACGTAGCTGTTTGCGGGTCTCGTAGTCAACCGGACTCTGTACGTTGTTGTAGACAATGTGTATGTAATGTAGAGAGAAAGTTAGCCGTGACGACAGCGCGTCTAAACGCTAACAAGAGCTGGTACATAATCCTTACCTTGATATCGTCTGATCCAAACGAGTATACGATTCCGCTTTCCGCTCCTACAAAGAGTTTGCCGTGGCACCAAGCAACGGAGGCAATTTCCGGCCCATCAGTCCATCTAAGGACGATATTACTGTTAAACGTCGTCATTATATTGCGACATTTCCTGCTTGCGTATTAAAAAATTTTATTGTTGAGATTTAGCCGCGAGTTTACCCCTTTGGTTTCATTTTTCAAATTCAGAACCCTAATAACGGAATGTGTTGACGGGATTTAAGGGTTAAAAATGTGTAGAGTACTGTTTCGCAAAACAGTGGCGAATGAACCGATAAAAGGGACTGAAGATGAAAAATTAGTACACGACAGCACAGGAAGATCTTCGAGGTACCCCTCAGAGAAATCGGCAAAAGTGCAAATTCACGCGCCCATATGATCTGAAACGCTGTACAATAAGGGAATGAAATGTTAAGTTGTCAATATATGTGCATCAGTCAGCAAGGGTTACACATGTCCATGTATGCGTAGTGAAAAAGGTTAAGAAATTTCGTTTGCGATGTTAAGATAGTAGGCATACTTGTCTATATCGTTTAGGGAGCCGAGATTGTCGTCTAAAGGGTGTTTTTATAGATGGAAAAAACTTACCGTCACTGTCACAAAACTTGATGTCGACTTCCTCCTGCTGTTCATAGTCAGCAACACCCTTTTCAGTACGGCGGATCTTGTTGAGGAGAATAGTCTCGAGATCGCCCATGAACTCGACTGCACACCGAGATTTCGGAACGTTTGTTGGCACCAGGGTTCCTACGAATGTGTGAATATATACGCATAGACGGAACAATGACATACCGTAATTTATCTTTATCCTCCTCATGTATGGGAAGCTTAAAAGCTCCTCTATCGTTGGTCTTGCGTCTACATTCACGTTTAGGCAGATTTTGAGAAACTCTCTGGTGACATCATTTTCGCATGTGTCTATGCGAGAAATATCCAATTCCTGCCTGGTGATTGTCGTTGGAGATGTTGCCTCGTATATAATCTTCCCAATCATCCACGTATGTGCCTTTGATATCAGTGTTGGATCAGTCGTATATGCAGGATTATTGTTTGCTTCTGGAGGTAGATACCTGAAAATTGATTGAGACACAGAGTATGTGGAACTCACCAGTTTATGTGTTTTCCCCAAAGAAGACTGGCGATTGTTGGTTGTGCGATTTTCCCAGCAAGATCAATGTACTCTTTGCCAAGGATAGAAAGTGGCACCCCCGCTGAAAGAACAATTTTCCCACTGCTGACAAATACTCTGCTAGATTTCAGAGGAAGAATAAAGTTCAGATCTTTTATCTGGTTAACCAAGCGGACTATTTCTCTCACTACCACCTGAGTATGAGCAAACTTTTCGTTGGAGTTCAATTGCATAGATTTTTCCATGAACAAAAAGAATGGCGTGTAGTTGACAAAAGGCATTTCCTCTATAATCATGTTACCCTTGATGTTCACACTGCTGGAAAAGAGAATTTGACGCCTCTTTGAGAGTTTAAACTTTAGTCCTTTAATCTTTTCAAACGCCGTATTATACATTTTTTTTAGAGTTTCAATCGTTCGAGAATCAGATTCTTTTAGGGCTCTAAACTTGTACACAATGGGACGGCACTCTGCCGTATTATACATCTTCCATACTATCGAATTGCAGGAGAGTCCTATGCACTTCCATGCTAGACAGTCTTCTGGTTTGTATGGTGGTCCAGCAACCTGCATGAAATTATAAATCTTCAAATTTTACTCACCGTAAACTCAGCGATAGTTTGTAGCCTGTCCCTACGCACTTGTAGCTGGAATGCCTCTTGTTCCTTCTCTTCTACGTCTTGCAGCGACTTTATAAAGTAGATGTATTGCCCTTCTTCCATTGGAATATGTGAAATTGGAGAATCCACACAAGTCTTTATATTTGATCCGAACGCTTCTTCCATCCTCTGTAGCGTCTTTATCTTGTTTTTTGATGCCATATCCTGAGCAAAGCCCTTTTCTCGTATGATAGGATCGCCTTGTTTCCACGATGTAATGTTTTTTATTCTTCCCCATTGTAGATATGAATAACCACCTTCTAGCCTGAGATCTTGTCGTGTTGTTTGCAGGAGATCTTCCACCTGTGACGCAAAGTTCTCCTTGAGCCTTGCAAAAACATTAGTATAGTAGGTATGTTCATTAATTAGTTTCTTGTGTATTCTTCCCAACCTATTTAGTTCTTTTAATATTTCGTGTTCTGGATCCAGGACTTGTCCCATAGCGTTTGTATTTACGGCATTAAAGTTTTGGAGTTGGTTTATAAATTCTTCTCCGCCATAGTTGCTCATTAGATTTGAAAATTCTTCACCACTCATTCCAATTGGCTTTAGGCATAGCAAGTCAAAGACCTCCTTATCCATTGATTGCGGACGTATAGCTTCTAGGGATTCCAGAATAATCTCTGGATTTACAATTTCTGTACCATATAATTCTATGGAATCTACGATATTGTCCAGACAGCATTCAATCTTTTCTGCAAGACTTTTCGGCGATTCTTCTGAATCCACTAGCTTTAGTACAATTTTGTTGGAGCTTTCATCACCTCCCGTATGGGCTCTCTTGTAGGCAGATTGTGGAATCTGAACGCGCTTCTTTTTTACTCCATTAACATTAACATGATTTGACATCAGTGTTATTACGTTTTGAGTATTTTTTTGGGCTTGTGAGATTTTACTTGTATGTATACGTTTTTCTGGGAGAGTAGAAAACGCATCAAACTCAACACTTGGTCGTTTGGTAGACATCCGATCAGTATCTGATTCCGAAAGATCAGGAGCCAGTGTAGAATCTTCAAAGGATGCAACATTCCCCTTGAACATGGATGTAGAGTCTCCTACAAAGTCGGATGACACCTCCAGGTCTTCTGTCCTGGTGTCAGTACTTGTATCCATAAAGTTCGGGTCAAGTGTGAAATGTGTAGTTGTGCGACCAAGCACTTTTCTCTGTGCTTTTGAGGTTGAAGAACTATGGATATGGGTATTCCGGTTCACATCTCTTCCAAAGGGAACTCTGGAGCCAGGATAAGCCCCCGGCTCTACAAGTTTCTGCAGAGCTTCCAACTTTGGTGTATAGAGTTTGCTGTAAAGGTACCGTTTTGAGAGTGTGAGGAGCTCATTTTCGCGTTTTAGGTCATGCAGATCCCTAAAATTGTTGTCAAAGGTCTTTGTCTTTAGGGAAGCAAAGCCCGCCAGTCCATTCTCTGAAGTCTCCAACCTAACTGGAGAGTCGATGTTGTCACATTTGTTAAAATAGTTGAGAATCGAGTTACTGTTATCATCAGATGCCATTGATTGGTCCAAAAACGAGTCGAAATCGACGTTTTTCACCAAATCTTCCTCCTTGAGGAATGAGAGTTCCCTGGCAGATTTATGCCTGCCGTTATACTGCACACCTGTAGCTTCATTGCCCTCTTCACCGCTCATTGTATCCTTTTATCGCAAAAGAACAAGATGACGAACACTTGGAACCAACTAGACAGACAAACGTTCCAAGCGACTGTCTTCGCCCGGGTGTAGATGATTATGGATGAATATGCATGGAATATGACAAAATTTATTGTAGTACATGCTGCAAGTTTACCTGACAGCCGAGGAAGAACCCGATTGGCTGCTACTCGTTCTCCTGGAGGGTCAGTGTGTGGAGTTTTTATTCTTGGCGGGGACAGCCAAAAGTCCGAGTATAACTTTCCTCTTTGGCGATGGTTTCCCTAAAGATTTTGGCAACATGCCGAGTACGACTGGTCATTTGAATGTCTTTGCAATCTTCTTTACGATGGAGGCATATCTACTGAATGGAACGCAGAAGAATAGCGCATGCTCTGGGAGTATCTTGAACTTTTTTCCCGTTTCGTTTGCGTCTGTGTAGATCTTGTTTGACTCCCCAGTAGCCCACATGAACTTTACAGTTGCTTCTTCCACGTAAAACTGCTCTTCCGGCTTTAGATATACATATTCCCCCTCTTTGCCTTTTCCAGATTCCATGTAGACTCTCGTGATTCCAATGAGGTGCGTGAACTTGTAGAATTCTCTTTCTTCCTCTTCGTCCACAGAAGAGAGTGACCACTTGATGTCGTCCTGTAGGCACTCCTGAAACTGTCCGATGAGCTGCGCAGGAACATTATGCATGCGCTCATTGATAACCAGGGCGATCTGGTTCTTTTTGTCCGATAAAATGTCTTGTAGCTTTTTTGAATCGTCTTTGGCACCATGGACTTTTGCGGCTGCGATTAGTGATTTGCCTATGCCATCCAGACCATCATATTGGTTAATGTTAAGAAGCGTAAGCACAGCCATGACGTAGGAGCTTTCCTCATCCTCGACCTTGATAAGCGTGCCAATATTTCCTTGGTTAGAAATGAGTTCGGCGAGGTACGAATAGCTGCTTCCATACTTTTGGGGGACTTCCCAGCTGAACTTTTTCATGGAACCCTGTATGAGGGTCAAGATTCCGTCCTTGTCTTCTTCACTTGGATCGTTGAAGAGGAAGTCTGCTTCCACTTGCTGTTCATCTTCAGAGCCCTAAGAAGAAATGCATATGTGTTCGAGAAGCATGAATGGAGAGTATAAGACCACTTAATGGTATAGAATACACGTATTGCTGCTGAAAAATTGCATTTTAACGAACCTCTTGGTCATCTTCTGGGTTTGGCTTATGCCTCTTTGGATTATCCTCCAAATCTGAACTCATTGACGTATACTTTGGCACATAAAATATAAATTTACATGCAGCTACTCCAAACTGCTCAAATATCGCAAAGTATGGAATATGAACCCCGGAAAGGACACCAGAAGGCCTACACATTCTGGGCCCTCTAACTCGGACTACAAGCACATTTCAGAGAGCATTTCACATTTTTGTTTGTATATACAATTTTCCCGAGCATTTACTCGTAATTGCCGCGAGTACGCTGGGAATATCGTCGATTCATGAAACTTTTGGTTTTTATCGCATCATCTGTGCTAATTTTCCGTTACAACGCATTTTATATCAAATATACTACAAACGAGGGATTACTATTTCGACCTTCTTTGAGACATGTTGCGTCCAGTTATCATGGTTGGTCATTTATTCGTTCTATTACGCTAAATTCACATTATTCCCCAGGTAAAAGAGAAGTAGATGCATTTAGAGATACACATAACCTAGAGTCATTCGGTAAAAGTAAAAAAGAGCGGCCTTTGGCCGTTAAAGCTCTCAAGGATTCACAGACCTCAGATAGTTTCACAGATTGTGATTCCATTCCCTCTGACTCCTCGGACGACTCACAAGAACAGTTATACAACGATGGAATCACTAATAAACACAAGGAACTGCAGTTGAAAAAGCTAAGAGATGAACTGATAGCACTGGATTCCGACACATCCTTACGCGAATTCTACATCAAAGGACATGGACCAGGTGGTCAGAAGATTAATAAATCAACTATTTGTGTTCAACTTGTGTACTCTTCAGGGAGCACAGATAAGAAGATTGTTGTCCGTTGCAAAAAACATAGACAGCTATTACTGAATAGGATAGAAGCAACAACCATACTTTTGAATAAACTGAAGGATTTAAAAAGAAGACAAATGATTGAAGTTTTGGAAGAACAAGGGAAAGAAGACAGGAGAATACTAAAACTGTCCGAAGCTGATAAGGGACGCAAGAGAATTATTAAGGAGATCAGGTCAATCAAGAAAATACAAAGGAGAAAGGTTATGCCAAGTGATTTTGATTAGTTTCATAGTAACAAGAAATCCATATAAATTGTACTAGGGAATGTGGAAAATTTTAAAACAATGGGTAAACCTTCAGATTTACTCTTGTGCTATTCAATCATTTTATGGTTGATAAGATGCACTAGCCTTCCAATTATCCTCCTTTTTACTGCTACACACGTGTCAGGAACGAGAAATATTTTAAAAGTTCACGCAGCTTTTATCCATGGATATTCACTGGTAAGAGATAGAGAACATGGCAGGCCTAACTTTGATAGGAATTTATATAAAGCAATTCCCAGTAAAGCTGATAATGTGGCCTCAAATGAACACGAAGATTCGGAGGAACAATCGATGAAGAAAAAAGTTCACACTAGCGATACACATAGAGAGCTTCGTAGAACCTCTAAGGTAGTAAACTCACTCCTTGATAGATTTGGGATATCAAACAACCTATCTAACAGAAGAATGAGAAACAATTATTCCAACAAGTCAAGTGAGAATAGACCTGACAATACGCAATATTTTAATACAGAAAACAATGGACAAGGTCAAAGAACGAATAGAGCAAAATATGATGAAAGAGTCTACAGAAATAAACCTAAAACGGAATTTATGGATAACGATTTACATAAAGAACAAAATCAATACAATTATGGATCCACGAAGAGGTGGAATAACTTTAAAGATAATAGTAGGCCAAACGCACCTAAACAAAATGTAGAGATAACTCAGAGTGATATGGAATCCATTCCACTTTTAACTCCTGGGATACGTGATATCTCATCTGTTGGAGGTAATCTGGCGGAAAACAAATTAATCATGGAAATGCAGAAAAAAGGATTTTGCGGAATCGTTGACCCAAATTCTTTGTTCAGTTTATCTCACAATGTCTTTGATAATAGTGGCTCCACATTTGAATCGATTGGTATTTATGATAAATCTCTACTAGGCGTATTGAATTCCCATGGAATTACCAAGCCAACGATAACCCAAAAAAAAAACATTCCGAGATTGATTGATATGTTTAAGTCACAAAGTTCTAAAGGTCTAGAAACATGTTTCATAAATGCAGTCACAGGGTCTGGAAAAACCCTGGCATACCTATTACCTATAATGCAGCATTGTCTAAACAGCAAAATACCATTGCAATCTCTAGATGAGCCTGACTACAAAGCCAAACTTATGTCATTTTTCCATCAAAATATCATAATCTTTTGCACATCCGCAGAGCTCTCTATTCAAACTCGCGATGTATTTAATAGGATATACAGCACATATGAGAGTATTAGGAAGAAAAAAGATGCTAGCATAGATTTAAATCGGGATCATAAATCACTCTTTTCCTCAATATGTTCAGATATACTAGATAAGAATAAAGAGTCCCCTCTAAATGAAATGGACGTAACAACTCATATTGTTCCTATAGTGCTATTCACCCAGGCGAATGCAGCAAATCAGGGATCTCAACTTAAATCTTTACAAAAACAGCAAAATGAAGATATGCACAACGCCATGGACATGATATCTCAAAAAGACAAAAGTAAACCTATTAACCGTAGAGTTGGATTGTTTCTTGCGGATTTTAAGAGGGCACACCTTCTCGCTTTTGTCAAGCGCGTTTTAAGCATTAATGATATAAAGTATGCCGTTATTGATGAGTATGACGGACACATTTGTTATAAAAAAGATCGTGATACTGCCGACATAGAAGAAGGGAGGAATATCAACGAAGTTATACAGAAATTTAAATCTTATAGAAAATACAATGACAAAGATACAGAATCTGATTCTCGTTTCCTCATAAATCTCTCTGCATCAAACATTAGGGATAATACACCATACATCATTAGAGATATGTTTAAGGACGGTAAAGATAATGATGCTACATACACTGGGTACAAGTGCCCTAGTCTTCCAGATACAATTCTGCATACTGTGATCATCATTCGACGGGATTCTCAACTGTACACATTGAAAAGACTTCTATGCACAGAACCATACGAGAAATCAGTCATGATATTCTGCTCTACACCTGTAAGTTTTCGTCTCCATGGGAGATGTCTCATCATTCAGCCTTCATCCGCATTTTCAGAGGTGCTCCGAATTCCTCCATCACAATCTTCCTAGGATAATAAAAGACACAAATATTGATTTGATCAATAAACATCAGGGCAGATTGAGGCAGAAGAATCAATTCATGAAAGTCATGCAAAAGAACATCCAAAATACGCTGGAAAGTATTGACAAGGAAACTGGTGGAGGAGAGAACAAGGAATCTGTAAAGTCCACGAGATTTGTGAAAAATATCCTCATTTCCGATTCTCGGATTGCCAGGGGCATTGACCTGAGCGGGTTTACTCATTTGATCAATTATGACGTTCCACACGGTATGATACCACACAAATCACTCACATTTATTTCTAGATATAAATTTTTATCTCCATCTAAGCGGAAGGATCGGCAGAGCTGGAAATCCAGGCATCGTCATTAATATGGTAGAGCATAGACTACTTCCGGCGTTCACAAGGGCAATAGCAAACAGATTACCAAAGAAGGTATACAACTTGGACTTTCACAGAAGATATTTGTGTATCAAAGCAAATTGACCATCAAGCGACCAATTCTTTGGGCTGTCGCTTCTCTTTTACACAAAATCGCAACAATGGATGTACTACCCACCGACGTTTCTTCATTTCGTAGCCCTCAGTACTGGAATCAGTTTTATTCCAACCCTAAATTGGTGAATTTCGAGTGGTACGGGGATTTTAAGCGCATTCTCTTCGCATTTCAAAAGTGCCTGGAAGAACAGAAGGTGTTTGCGACTGAAACTGGCACTCTTGGAGGGGCTAATGACCATAAAAATGCTTTAATTGTCAACGTTGGCTGTGGAAACTCAAATACATCAAATGTGCTGATAGATGAGGGATACCAAGTTGTATATAATTTGGATTTTTCAGAGCAGGTCCTCCAGGATATGCGCAAAACATGCAAAGGAAATACTCACATGATAAAGGTTGACGTTTCGAGTAGCGAATACGCAGAATTCGGACGAATGATTAATGACAAACACAAGGGACAACGGAAAATTATAATAGACAAGGCATTTTTAGACGCATTTATTTCAATTGGGGAGGGAGAAGGTGAGGAAACAATTAAACAGCGCGCCAAGAGTTACATTGAAAATACACTAGAAATGATGAGCTTTGGCGACGTCTTTGTGATAATTTCTCTGGCTCAAGATTATGTCGTCAAGGAAATTATTCGCAATGTTTTATTCAAGGATGTTTTTGTTGACATTTACCCACTGGACCTTGATGATGGAAAGAAAGATAATAGGATAAAAAAGTCTCGGGCGAAAGCAGCTCATTTGATGCAGTTTTTATTTGCAATTTACAAGGTAGACAAGTCTAAACATATTAATCGCAAGCAGTGTAAAATGGGTTCCATTGGAACGTTTGGTGTAGAATACTTTGAAGTTGGACAAATAGCAAAGATGATCAAGAGAACAAGAACAACATTTTACTTGGGCCCAACTATTAGAGACTACACTCCTGGACGTCGCCTAACGTTTGACATTTACCCAAAGGACAAGGATTCATCATGCTTTACGGCAGCAGTTTATGATGTGGTTGATGTTGCAGATGTTAAACTTTCTACATGTGCCATAATAGTACCAACTGGACAAGAACAACTGTGGATGTTCTCAACTACAGAGGGGAATGAAGAACTGGCTAAAAACGCAAAATCAAAGAGGATAATCATCGTATGGCTAAAGTATGACACATTAGACATTGCTGGAGGAGAACATATTGAAAACCCTCTGGAATCGCCCCAAACTGAGGCGATGAATTATATCCAAAACAACCTCGGCGAGGTCCTAAACAAGTTATCCCTAGAGAGTTCAGGTGGAGTTACTATTATGAAGATTGGTGAAACATCAGCTGTGAAGAGTTGGAAGTGTGTAGTACCCTCTAAATATGCTGGAAATATAATTGTTCGTGACATATTTGACGACTCTATGCAAGATTGCTACAAGAGGCAAATGATATTTTCATCAAGTCCTCAGGTTATCCAATCTGAAGTCATGTATAGAGAGGAATCTGGTGTTGAAAAGTTTTTATTCAATTACCCATCAAATGAATATCACGTTGCGGTAGCTCTTTCCATGGCCTTTTTACCATCACAATCCGGTTCAGTTGCCATTCTAGGGTCTGGAACTGGAGTGTTAACGAGTATACTTTTGTTATTTTTAAATAATCGCATGCATTTGGTTGAGTTGGATGATGCAGTCATCAACATTGGACGTGAATACTTTGGACTAGACGTTTCAAGCACGATTTATATTAAACAATTTTCCAGCGATACAACTTTTGCACATGAACAAATTTTGCACATACACGGAGATGCCCTAGGGTACTTGGAAAGGTGTGGCGATTGCGATGCTATCATCTTGGACATTAACAATGGTGATGAAGGCGTTGAAGATGTTAATGATGACGCTCTAGTGGGTAAAATTGGCGAAACCGAGACTACTCCACAGGGTAAACCATTAACGCAGGGAACAAGAGACGTATTTTTGGAAAAGGGGATTCTAATGTCTCCAAATCCGAGATTTTTGGAGAAGGACGCACTGGACAATGTGGATCGGATTTTGAGCAGCAGCAATGGACTGTTCATTGTAAATCTTCTCACTCGCTCAAACACTGCAAAGAAGCGCGTTTTGGAAATGTTGGATGAGAGATTCAAGTGGATTGCGGTTATAAAGACGCCGAATGACCTCAATGATGTATTGGTTTGCTCAAACTCGTCGGTTCCGTCGGCGCAAGAGATGTATATTAGACACGCTCATGTTTTAAAGGACGATTATTCTCTAATTTCGGACTTTGGCACTTGGACCAATGGATTTTCAATTTTAAAGAGCGATGGACAAGGCATGGTCCTTGCGGACGTAGAAGATTTTGGTAAAGTATGAAGAAAATTTAAAGTCACTCTGCAATTTTAGGGACGTTCCCTTTTAAATTCATTCTGAAACTTGTGGAAATGCTTCAAATTCCTTTACTAGCGCTTGTCATGTTTCATTGGCTCACAGATTATACGCTTTTGTGGGCGGTTTGGCTCTTGAATATGTTTTGGCCCTACAGTAATCTAGTGGATGATGCTATTTGTGCCAGTTTTGGCAATGTACTCGTGAATAATCTCCAATGGACTCTGGATGGTCATGTAGCAACGCTCTGGAATCTTCCGATATCATTGCCAAATGGGTCATCCATTACCTCTTTTTTGCTTTTCTAGACGCCACTTACTCCAATGGCGTACTATAGTGACTGAATGCCCCGTTGTTATGCCATTAGACTTGTGTTTTTCCTGCATTCTTTTCGTGAGAGTCCATGTAGCTCGCCACTTTGATCCTCTGGGAGGTGACATAGCGCTTTATACACGTCTATATTCCATAAACATGCACTGGTAGTCTCCACAAAGTTCCCGCAGTCGTTGTTCGCCCGTCCACCTTCCGTTGCACCAGGTGGTTGGCGTCATTTTAATTAATCAACCATCGGAGCATGGCGTTTGGCGGTTTGTTGTCCAGGACCCCTTTGAGGGCGGCGAGGAACGTGAGTTTCTCCATCTTTCGCTATACTCCCAACACTAAGCAAAAGCCAAAGATGCAAGACTTTACCATCGACGCCGACAATTGCGGACCCATGATTTTAGATGCGCTCATAAAGATAAAGAACGAAGTGGTTTGTTAAATTTGACCTTTAATCCCCGAGTTTAGGACAGTACACTCACATTTCGTCGCAGTTGCCGCGAGGGGATCTGCGGGAGTTGTGCCATGAACATAAACGGCGAGAATGGACTCGCCTGCCTCGTAGAAATCGACAAGTACGCCTCCACAGGCAAACCAATCGAAATCCAGCCTCTTCCTGGCATGTATGTGCTCAGGGATCTCGTACCGGATATGACCAACTTT
The DNA here is from genome assembly GCF_000342415.1 of Theileria equi strain WA. NCBI lineage: Eukaryota > Apicomplexa > Aconoidasida > Piroplasmida > Theileriidae > Theileria > Theileria equi. The sequence continues at coordinate 3,323,426 of NC_021366.1, read as the reverse complement.
TATGAGCAGTACAGGACCATACAGCCATGGCTTAAACGCAAGACTGAAAAGGTTTGTTGAGCTTTGTTATGACTGGGTTCGCAGGCCACCGAAAAGGAGTTTTTGCAGAGCAAGGAAGACAGAGCTCTACTCGATGGAATGTATGAGGTAAGTTTTGTTGACTATGGAATGCAAGGTCTCGAGCAATGCAGCCGATGGCGTAAGCCAGAGGTAGCATGAGTGACTGAAAGGAGCTCCGTTGTACCGTAATGAGTAGCATGAAGGGAGCCTTTGCATTCGCATTCTTGTGGCTGAAGGAAGGAATTGAGTCTCTTTAGAAACCAGAGGAACTTAGTTACCTAACCATGGACACTTATGATACTACCATGATGACACCTATGAAACCTTAAGGATGTGAGCTACTTAAACATGCATTTTGAAATGGTGAATAGTACCGGAGGATGTATACTCCAGTAGACTATCCATACTGTACTACTATTCTATTGATAGCTACTCTCGTTGTTCTGTGGACACTTTCTCTGACAGTGAGATAGTTGTGAGGGAGGATGAATGGTTGTCTAGGGAGTAACTAAGGTACTGGTCTGCTCCCTTTGGTCGCATTGAGACTACTCATGGATCTCAGAGTTTTGAAAGAGCATACTCTCTGAACATGGAGGATGAATCAAGAGTTAGTGCTAGGGCCAAACGCAGGAAACAAATGCGGCGACAAAGAAGAAACATGCAAATGTCCAGGTGCTACCACACTAGGCATAAAGGCCAGTAGGGATGTTGACAAACCTACTAAAGGCTTCATTAAGGTTACTCACCAGCATAGGAATGGAAATACATTTAGCCTGAAGAATGAACTAGATGGAGGTAGGATAGCAGGAGTAAAAAATCCCATATATAGTGTCTCCGTGTACTTTTGGAATGGAGCACCAGATAGACCAATCCTACTTGGAATTAAGAAGACTGGTAGCTCCCAAACAAAATACTATAGTAAAGGAACTAGTTTGTGGATAAATAGTCTGGTATCTCATCTGAGTGAACAAGAAGCCCTGGATGAACATAATTGTCAAAAGAACAACGCTGTTGTATTTACCATAAAGAATGCCTCCTCAGGAACTCTTCGTGAAAGTTCTAGAGCCACTTGTATGAAAAACACCAGAAAAATAAAGAGGTCTAGACCTACTCCCCCTCCTGGTAGTGAATACATCATAACCAACTATAGGATTACTAATGTAGATGGTCATAACAGGGATACTAAGATTTCTAGGGTTACTCTTAATGGAGTAGATATTGCCAACATTTCTCCTCCTCATGATGCACTCGAAGGGATAAGATTATATTCATATCCAGCTAGTTTAGACGTACCTCTTATGATTGAATTTAAACCAAAGAGTGGAGGAGATTCTACATTCTATGCAAGTAAGAATGGAAAAGGATGGAGTAAAGTTGAGACTAAAGACTCAAAGAACTTTTATGATGGCAAAGAAATTGGTAAGCAAACACCAAAAGACACCCTTTCCGATAAACTTGACGAAATATTATGTTCACAGGATAATGTCACTTTTGACATATCTTATGGGAACTCTAAGAAACATGCCATTAAAAACACTATGTACTGCTGCAAAGAACACGGTGACCTAGGAAAGGTCTCTGTTAGGGCAGTAGAAGTTAGTTGTACACAGCATGGACACGACTCAAGCAAGCTTATAGCTTATAAACACTTCACTAATGGAAATATTGGTGGTATTAAGTTTAATGAAGATGGCAATAAAAGAAGGCGTGTTAAGTCTAATGCCTTGAGGTTCCCGATCTCCGGTGTAGAGGGTGTCTATGTATTGTACTGTCAAGAAAAACCGGCTCTCATTTATGTTGAGAGTACGAGTATTATGGACAGAGGATGGTATAGAAAGAGTAGAGATGGTGGTTATGAAAAGACCTGGACATGGGTCAATAGAGGACTTAACGGTATAGCAGGAACAGACTTAAAAAATGGGATTAGTTGTGATAAATGGCAGAAACTCAAAACATATCTTGGAGAACTAGGTTGTCGTGGCCTTGGAGGCTGCTTTAATGGCTTAGGACGTTCTGCCTATGGTCATAACCTAGGACACCAGGATGTTGTAACAATAGAAGAATCTGATAATGAATCTAAACAACAAGTTGGAGGATCTGAAGAAGAGGAAGTACCAGTTGAGACAATTCCACAAGCTTATTATCATCCACCTCTAACAACCTCTTCACCTGGCGTTATAATAGACATAAAGCAGAATATCCCTACCGATACTGGAAATGGACCTTATTTATACCCTTCCAGTCCCCCTAACCAAGTTAGTCTTACTAAGGTTGAGGATCCCAAAGGTTCTAATTTTAATAAGTATACACATGTAGCATCTCATGGATTACCATTCACGGTTACTGAAGTTAGGTATGGAGGTATTAAGACTTTTAAACCTAATGAACTGCAATTTAATGAAACAGATAATACTTCCCACTTTGCGGTATGGTATTGGCAACGCAATGGAATGACAAACCCCCTCCTAGTAGAAGTTAAGGTTGGTGATACCGATTTCAGGTATAGCTATAATAAGGGAGGTAATGATATTCAATGGAGTCCACTTGATAAATATCCGGGTTCTCGATTTGATCCGCTTTCACCTGAAGAACTTGAGACTCAGCTTGACGACCTTAACTGTAAACATAATGGTGCAGTCACATTGGATCTTACCAGGAATACTTCTAAGAAACATGATAAATCTACGGGGGGTCAACCATACTGTTGTGCTTACCATAATGGAACTGGTGCAAATAAAGTAACCGTTACTAGCGGGGAGGTTAGGGTTCCTGGCTCCCAGGAGATTCCATTCTACAAACATGAGATTACTTCAGGTGATGGGTTGAGGCTTTCTGGCATTAAGTACTATGAGAATAGTAGTACTGACACTCCAAGGGAGAGAATAATTGCTTCTGGGCTAGGATTTCCTATACAAGGTCCAGTTACTGTGTATGCCTTCTATTGTAGAGGAAACCCAGCTCTCATCTATGTTAGCTCTACTGGAAATGATAGAGATCGAGTTGATGGTTGGTATAGGAAAAATAGTATTCATGACAATAAACCATGGGAGAAATTCCAAGGTGACCTCCCCGGTAACGGCCCTAATGGTATAAAAAGCTGTAAGGATGACAGTAAGGAATTTAATGAACTGGTTAAGGTATTAAGAGAGAGTGGTGGTTGTAACTATGGAGAATGTACTGAACCTACTCAACTTTCATCTCAACAGGGCGTTGCTGATCCTGGTACTAGTGATGGTAGTAGAACTGGAGTAAACCTTGGTAGGACAGTATTGGATTATGTTGGTGACGCCGTCTATTATGGAGCTGTTGGATCAATTGTAGCCAGTGCCGCTGGTACAGAGCTTATAAATACAGCTCTTAAAGTTATGAAACCCGGAGGGTCTTCAGATAGTAGAAGTTCGGATTCTAGTAGCAGAAATGGTCAACCCTCACCTCAAGAAGGTGTTTATTCTGATACTCTTACTACGGGATCTGCTGGTAATGATGGAACTGGAGGAATCACTATTCAGCTTGATAATAAAGTCTCTTACCAAAGTAGTTTCAATGATGGAGAGATGATTAATGTTGCTCCTTATGCTGACACTCCTATTAAGGGATATTCTGCGTTTAAACACACTTATTATGGCCGTGAAGGAAAGAACTTCAAAATAAATGAGTTTACAGTTGGAGGAATAAGTCAGACTTTTAAACCAGAAGTTACACCTGTAAAAGATGTTAAGAGCGTAATGGTATATTTTTTGAGTTGTAATAAAATAACCCCTCTCTTGGTGTACTTTAAGGATACAGATGGCCACAAATGGTATGAGAACACGAACAGGGGTGATAACTGGAAAGTAGAGAGTGAGCTAGATCAAAAGCATCCACGTAAAGCTGATAGGAGTGGTATTATTAAACGTGCTTTAGAGCAAATCAAGCATAAACTAAAGGTTGATTGTGGAACGGCACTAGTATCAAACTATAAAACAGCACTAAAAGAAAACAATGATATAGAGGATAGTTGGCTAGATAAAAACTATTTCGGACGTTATCGACATAATGTTGGCCCACCTAACAAAGGTCCCGATAATGCTCCTAAAGATGGTGAAGATGGTGCTGGAGTAGGCTCTGGTGAAAATGCTTCTCCTGGAGGTACTCTTCAAGATGCTGGTAACTCACTTGGCCAAGATACTAGTACTAATCTAGATGGAGGTAATCATGATCATTCTGGAGTTCTTCCTAAAACTGGTAATACTTCTGATCCTGAAAAACCCACTACTCCTCCTCAAGCTATTGCTACTGAAGAATCTTCTCCTGAACCTGCTCCTCCTACTTCTGATCCTGGAGCTGAAGCTTTTATTGCTGAAACTGTTGCTACCGGTTCTGTACTATGGACAGCATTTGGAACATCCTCTGCTACTCTTGCCGGAGCTGGTGGCCTTACCGGATTTGGCTTATGGATGTTTAAACGTTCTAAAGGAGATCCTTGGGTTAGACAGATTTAGGAGTCTATGGACTCTCCAGTATGGAGACAAGGGAGTATATACTGAGTAGTTGGTCTAATGGAGTACTACAATGGATAATCCCACTCTTTCTTGGGTTCCTTTTAGTCCCCTGGAGAATACATGGGCTCCTATACTCCGTATATTCGCCATTTCTTCTCTCATGTTACACATGGTCATTCAGTTCTCCACATCATTGTGGACATTGCATTCTGCGGCTTTACAAAATTCATGCAACCATTGACTTTCATCCTTCATACAAATTTACAGTGCATCTTGTGCGCTTGCTGTTCAACATCTTGTCCGTCGTATTGGTGGAATCCGGAGCATTATTTGGGCCCAGCTGCACTCATGCAAGCCTATAGATGGATATCCGATAGCAGAGACGAGTACACTGTGGAACGCATGATCGATGTAAACGACACAATGAAGCTTTATAGATGCCATGGCATCTATAACTGCACCAAATGTTGTCCAAAGGGTCTTGACCCTGCTGGTGCCATCCATAAGATGAAGAAGAAGATCGAAGCAGAAGTTACACCCGGTACGTTTATCTTTACAAAGTA